>NC_068369.1:1166366-1766366 GCF_020536995.1 Dreissena polymorpha
TTACCAAATGTGATTATTTTTTACAAATATATACTATTTCACTAAACATATAAACATCTACATTTTCAGCAAAATGATACGGTCAGTCATCATCGTGCTATCAACAATACTGCTGGTAGCGTATTGCCAGGCATTTTCACGCTTGTCAAAAACCCGCGCGCGCCCTGGCGGCCTGTCATGCCTTGACGTCTGCGACTCGGACGTCGAGTACTGTGACATTCAATGCAAGTGGTTGTACGGCGATCAGAGACCCATGGCAGACCTGGAAAACTTCACAAACTGCCTCAGTCGATGCGCTGGAGTCTACGTCAAATGTTTCAGCCATTGCAATTATCACTAACGTTAAATAATCTAGCGAAATATTACAGTGACATTTACTGCGATGGTTGTTACTCTATCGACAATGCTTTCATATAAAATGTTAATATTTGATAAAAAGGAAACACAGCCATCATATAATGCTGCGCGAATATAGAACAATATCAACTAATCAGGATTCAAATAGATTTTTATTAAAGATGTTGATTAACTATGCACAAGCATTTAACGCTTTATTTATATTTTGCTAAATCGGCATTTAAGAATAAACAACAAAAAAAACAACCAACAACAATCAGTTCGCAAATTTTGTAATCAACATAAAAATGATTTCATCGCCTTGCACTAACCTCGGACCTATGGTGACGTCAGAGGACGCTGAGGTTTATGACCTTCCTTAATTTTTTTATTTTCCTCCAAAAAGTTTAGCTTTCTTTATAGTGTTCATCGTGTGTTTTGTCTTTAATTTATGAAAATAAATTCCATTTTTATTTATTACAGCTGTGTTTATGCGTTGTAATTTTTCATGATTTTCATCACGGGTTAGCATTTTTTATAGGATTGATTAACTAAATCGGCGAATAATTCAATATGAAATCCACTGTTAATACTCAAACATGAAATAATTATGAACTGAACTCATTGTCGGAATATGAACACTCCAAGGACGTCAATTAGAAGATTAGTAATTGAAATCAAAACCATGCTCTATCTCTAGAGGGGGAATAATTTTCATGACATTAACGATAAGACATTGACAAATGAACCAGACACTGTGTTTTCTTGCATTGGAATGTAATCCATACACGCAACATACGACGTAAACAGTTGTCCATGATGCACTTATATTTTATAAGTTGTGCTCTAAATGCAACAAAAGTTCAAAACGACAAGTTTTGAGTTTATGTTGATGGAACTTCTTCCTTTATATTTGAACTGAACAATAATGGTTGACAGTTCTGTGGCATTTAATATACGTAATGATAAATTCGCTCTCTTCGCTGGGTGTAAAAAATAAAGTCTACCGGAGTTCAAACAATGTTTATGGTTTTGTGGTTCTCGAGAATTTATTTGTCAGATTTTAAAAAAATATTCGGAAAAATTTATTCTAGCATACGTCGCAATAGGAATATTCATGTATATTAAAATTTAGTTATGTTGTAATTTACAATATTCGACCGATCTCTTACTTATTTGACATGTAGGAACCTTGCATGGACCTCTACCTTTTGATTAGGTTTAGGCTTACTGGGGTCAAGGTCAAGGTCACAGAGGCTAATAAAAGAATTTTTTCCGTCACAATTTTGTTACAGTTTTTCATAGCGCCTTCAATATATTACCGGTCTCTTACATATTTGGCATGTAGGTACCTTGCATGGACCTCTACCTTTTGCTGAGGTTTGAGGTCACTGGGATAAAGGTCAAGGTCAACGAGGCAAATTATAGATTTTTTTCCGTCACACTTGCTACAGTTTTTCATAGCGCCTTCAATATTTTACCGGTCTCTTTCATATTTGGCATGTAGGTACCTTGAATGGACCTCTACCGTTTGATGAGATTTGAGGTCACTGGGATCAAGGTCAAGGTCAACGAGGCTAATTATAGATTTTTTCCGTCACACTTTTGTTACAGTTTCTCATAGCGCCTTCAATATTTTACCGATCTCTTACATACTTGGCATGTAGGTACCTTGCATGGACCGGTACCTTGCATGGACCTCTACCTTTTGATGAGGTTTGATGTAACTGGGGTCAAGGTCACATTTTGATGAGGTTTGAGGTCACTGGGGTCAAGATCACCGAGGCTAATAATTGATTTTTTTAGGTGGTTACACAATTAACACATATATTGACAAAGCGCATCATCGGGGAGCACACATCAGTTTTACTGATATTCTTTTTTATTTAAGTCTAAGTGTGCTTCAACTTCTACTAAACATACTATTTTTCATGAGTGACTTAGTAAGCAAATACAATAAATACTGGTCCACGAGCAACTAATATCGAGGCTTTGGTAATCGCGTTGGAACATAAAAAGCCCATACGCAATTCCATAAACATAGTTCAATTCAAAGGACATTAAACATGACTTTTAAGGAACAGTTTTGCCGGCATACAAGCAAATTAGTTCCCTATTGTTTTCATTTTCAAACAGTACCTTTGCATTACGGTCATTTATAACTCGTATTATCTCGAACTTCACTGATAACATTATTTGCTATAAAATATCAGATGTAACTGTGTTTCTTGTGTGTGGTAAGACCTAAATCGTTTGCAGTGACCACTGATTGCGTCAGTAAACACCACAAATCCAGTTCGGAAACATGAGTTTTTAATGACGCTTAATTGATCAAAGAAGGCTTAATGCTATTGTGACATCATGACAACTCATGGCGGATTACAAGAAAGCGCAGACATTATACAAGAATATACGTTGATGGATTTAGGTTTAGAAACTTATTCAAGCCAGTAAAAGGTGTAATGACATATGAGCTTACATTATTATACTTATTGCATAATATTCTCCATGCGTAGTGTAACATTTACTTGCCATTTCTTTATATTCATGTTTGATGTGTTTGTTTCTGCAGTGGTATTCGTATGGAGTATTCGCGGCAAAAAGTCCCATTGAAAATTCAGTTTACCTGTGTGTTACTTGTCAAAAATCAGGATCTTAGCTTGTCTGGTGTCATAGATCATATTGGGTAACTCGCGGCCGAAGTGCCGATTGGAATCCCGAATGGCCTACGTACACAATAGGTATTGATGTTTTCCAGTTTAACTTAACTATCCTAGAAATTTAAAAAAATCATAAACATTCAAAGCTCAACTTTTTTAATGAAAGAGTTGGACGCAAACCGATTTGTAACCTTGAGTGTTGTTGAGACATTCTAAAATAAAGGGAAAACAATTCTGAAAACATTATCAGGAAATAAATTGTAAAGACAATAAAACAGGGCAATACATGCATCGAAACGCTCAATATACAATGATAACACTTTAGTCATTTCAGTAAAACGGTCATTGAAAAACATTGGAGTCCTACACCAGTGTAATGGCACGCCATTCCTCAAACTGAGCTCAGCAATAATCATTTGAAACCTCGGTGCACAATCAACAACATAGAAATCACACAACAAACACTAACACCAAAGAAAGATAAACGGTGGCTGAATAATAACTGCAACGTCACGAAACCTCTTCTGATTATTTATTCAACTGTATACGAAACGCCGTATGGTCAGTATGATCAGTACTTGATCAAAGAATGTTGCGCATTCAACTGGTCATTGAATGCTAAATACGTGTAATACCGACGGAAATATTTAATAATAGAGCGCACCATCGGCGATAATGTCGTCGATTATGTCTTCGAAGTTATTGGGTATATCGATTGATGACCACGAATGAGACAAGTTTTCACCCTGGTCTTGCGAAATTTATTTTGTTCGTTGCTAGTCTCGGGAAGGATTGCCGGTATTCATTCATTGGTAAACACACCATTGTTTAATTGCAATTATTACCTATTGGCAACTCTTTCTTTGATCAATAAAAACTCATTCAGTCCAAGGTTGCGTCATTTACTATCTCTTTCACAACGCCATCTTATTTATGAAGATTCGTTAGTGCTATGATAACAGCTACCGTATTAACAATTTCAACATGGTTTTTAGTTTAAAAAAAATAACAATCTTATACGAACTTTTAAATCTTTTCGTAACGCTTTGAACGTTTCAAATTTAATCAGATAATGCTATTGCAAACCTAAATAATTTTCAGAAATACGGCGACAAATATAATTCATTATGTGTGAAATTTTTAACCCCCTTTAACGGAAGTACGAGTGTATTGCATTTGTATTTGCATAAACATGTTTCACTTTATTTTATTTTATTAAGTAATAAAACGTAACAAAATCAAGAAACATAAAGTTAAATATATATCTGAATAAATATTTTAAGAATTTTAAAATCAAAACCGATATCTTAATATGCAATTGCCTTTTTTTCGTTTGCGTTGGACCAAAGGTATCCCAAAATGAAATTCAAAGGCTTTATATCAAACTAATACTTAATTCTGTCAATCGTGAAATTGTATAGTCTGACTTCATTTACTTGTAAATTGTAATGCATACGATTACTATATTCATTATATTTGAATATGAAAAAAAAGAATGAACAATATATATTTTTTTTAATAAAGGATTTCACAATAACAAATAAACCTTAAACAACAGGGTAAAATATTATAGGGATGAGTCGTTTTCCTGAGGTAGGTCGGGTAAAATGCAACAAAACAATTTTCTACACCTTTCATGAAAATGATTTAGCTACCCATACCTGATTTTTCAATACTTTGTCGGACTAAGTCTGAAGCGTATCCACCTGTATGTGTTTACACTAAATGACTCCTACGCTATGTCGACACACAAATCGTGATGCGTTTGTCAAACTAACAATTACCCAGCATCGAATGTAAAGATAGTATCTAGGAAGTGAAACTTAAGCTGGTATGCTTGTTTTATTTGTTGAAATATCATAGTTGTTTTGACCGTTAACCATTGATTTCCACGACCTTCCAGCTTGGTCAATAATTAGAACGTTGTGCAATTTCTGAAAGTGTTTCGAATATTTGTTTTTCTGATATACACTTCGTAAAGTCATTAGTATTTCCTTGTTAAATAAATTTTTTGAACATTTTACCAAAATTGCAAGAATATCCTCAGATGATCGAGAAATCTGATCTTAGATTATACTAGCGCATGGCTGTTTATACTTTAAATGCATATTGATCGTAACCATATATTGGTTTGAATTATGTGGTATTATATTGATAAACAATATGTCGTAAAACTCGACTGGGGTCCATTTATGCGTCTTGAGAGACGATGACGTTCACGTGCATACCGGGGGCGGGGGCGTGAAAACAATATATTAAGAGGCCACGGTTTTGTCAAGAACACCTCATGTGATTTTAAAATACTTAATGGTGGTGTGCTTGATAGTACGCCGCGGTATCATTTTGTCATGTTGCCTAAGAAATGCAACTCGCCGTAACAACTCAGATTCTCTATGTTTTCTGTGAAACAGCACAGAAATGGTTTATGGACCGCTCGAGACTCGAGACTTAAATTTTAGCTTTTGTTGTCAAAAGTCGACGATCATCGTATTGCATCAATTAAAAGGTGACACTCGTTACCTAGCGCGTCCTTCCACCTGCCATAATTTTCTTATTAATAGCAATACCAACGCATTCTAAACGCTGAGTAGTAGTAGTATTGTTATGAGTATTACTAATATTATTTTTATTTAATTTAAGGTTAAGAGCAAGTTTTGCAAGCCACTTTTGCTAATGACCAAAAACCTGATTACTGCTGCTTCTGCGCCGAAAAATAATTTGCGGCGCTTTTTCAGTTCTTGAACTACACTAATTTACAAATTTACACATACTATGAATATCGTGTTAATTGAAATAATTTTGAAAGGATCGTTAATATAAAAAGTAAATAAACAAATTCTTTTTAGCCATTCATGTCGCGGAAGTGTAAGTTTATGAATTATTAAAATAGTCCAATACGTGCTTCGTCAGTCAAGTGGTATTTTTGCGCAGCACAATTCATTCCAAATCTGAGGCTAATAGTAGATCGGTGAAATAAAACGACTGCTGATAAATGGTTGCGAGATTGCAATACACTATCATATGGCGCACCAAAGGGGTCGAAACTTTAATTTATGCTGCAGCTGAAAAACAATGCTGCTCGAGCAGCATTTAAATGCTGCTCGACCAGCAAATTACTGCTCGAGCAATATATTTGCTGCTCGAGCAGTATCTAGATAATGCTCGACCAGCAAAATTCCTGCCCGAGCAGCTTTTTTTTTCTGCTGCAGCAGAAAAATCCTGCTCGATCTGCATTTATTTTTAGAAAAAGCCATTGAACCCGTCAGCCAATCAAATTTGAGCTTGCAAACGGACGACATAAGCTACTTCTACGGAAACGAAATAGACATGACAATAACTTTATAAAAAACTGCAACAAACTCATAATCTGTGTTTTAATCAATTATTATTTAATTCTTATCCTTTTTTCGTAGTTGTTCATAAAATAATAATGCGTCTTTTGCGTAACCTCGTTGATAGCGCTTGACTGATTTCTGGTAGTTAAGCGGGGAAAGAGGAGGGGGTCTGATATGGCTGGTAAATCTGCATCAGGACTTCTAAATGAACTTTGAAATTCACACATACACGTGCGCAGATGAGGCTATTAGTTACAAACCTTAATAACAGCCGATTCGTTATCAGATAAACGGAAGAAAAATGGAAAAATCAAGCGAAAAAATATTAAAAGAAAACGTTTGGGAAAACAACTGAACTGTTTGGGTTTTTCATTTTCGATATTATTGTGTGTGTGTGATATATTTTTAAATAATACTTCGCATTTTGACTCGGTACTAAATTGTCCGGGGAAGACACAATGGACTATCGATAAACGTTGATAACACACTATTGCTTTCAAGATGAGGAAACATAAACTACCGAAAAAATATAGTGTCATGAAAAAACGGAAATTGTTTCATCATCTAACCACAATTGTTCGCCGCACTCTTCAGTCGGTATGGACATCGTTCTTGAAAGACTGACATGCTACCGAAATTTTCCAGCTTGCTATAAATAACACAGTTTGACTTCATTTTTTTATCGAAAAGTATTGTGTGCTAAGATGTTCCATTTCCATTTATAAAAAAAAACTAAGATATTTTTATAGACCCGCGAAAATGGGTCTTATGCCATTTGCGGCTACCGTAGCTATGGTCCAGCCTGCGCATCTCGCAGTAGGTCAGGAGATACTTAATGAGACCACGAAAACCTTGCGTGATTCATAGTGGACAGCGCAGCTCCTGACCAGACTGCGCAACTGCGCAGAAAGGGCTTTACCTACGCTAGTTAAGGCTTCATAAGACCCATTTTCGCATGACGCAGCTAGAAAAGTATGATTTAAATGTGTCAAAAGAAAAATGCACGTCGAAAGAAACTGCAAGCTAATCAAATATTTGAATACCATTTATTTCGATAGTGAAAAAATAATCTCATTAAAAGTGAATTGAGGACATAATGATGTGATCTCCCGTAGTATAATTTTTATTTACAAACATTTACGTGTGGTTTGAATACATGTGCAATTAATAACACAAATTTCAGCGGTGAATATTCGACAAACAAATGACAAAAAGGAACAACAACAATTTAAAGCTGTTTTTTAAACTAAATTATTTGAAGCGTATTTTTTTAACTTTATTTTAAAGTCATGATATTATAATTTACCGTTTCCGATCGACACAATCGCCAATGGCAATTGAATCTGTCAGCTCGCGACTAAAGTTGAACATTTAAAAGAAAATGGCGATTGTCAAAAAAAACAACAAGGTTACTTTATAAATGATTTAGTATTCACAAGTTTAACAGAGCTCGTTAAGCATGTCGCGATCGGTTCGATAGTCACTCGCAAACGATTTTCTTGAAGACTCCGAAGAAGCGCCAAGCGAAATATGTAATGTCCGTAGGTGGATTCAAAGTGCTTTCACTATATCGCCTGAGAAGGACCGGATATGGGAACTTCCTCGGGCGGCTCTGTTAATAAAGCGAGTACCGTTATCCCTTGACCCGGACGTCCTCTCCTGCTGACTTCGCTGACTCCCAGAACATGGAAGGATCGCTAAGCGGAATGGTTAATTTCCGTAGGTAGATAGTGGTTTCACTACATCGCCGAAAGAAGGACGGGAGCAGCGGAGGTGGCAGCGTAGAGGACGGGCGTTGCGGACATAGGGCAAAGATTCTGGCCAGGATTTCGAGGGGTGGTCCTATGTTGATAATGGAATTGTCGAAGGACGGCGATACCCAGTACGCTCAACGTGCTGGGGAAACCGTTCTGGGGTTTGGGTCTATGGCTTGTGGCGTCTAGAAAGGCCATGCTATGACAATATCGTATTTTACCATACTTTAGAATAATTATGTCGGTCGAGTCCACTCCACATTTAAATGATACGAGACCGGTTTCTACGCTCGAGCGATCATTTCTATTGTTAGTTTAAATTTGTTGTTAGTTTAAATTGATTGGTTAATAATTTGTGTAGGTGTCCTCGAGGAGTGTAGTGATGTATAAATCATATTGACCACGGAGCAATCTCTTGCACGACGGTTACATTACATTCACCTCTGTGTTGGGCTCAGAACGGACTATTGTTATGAAAGCGTCTCATTTATGTCATGATCATTCCAAGCGTTCATCATTGAGGTTACAGAATACAAAACAATCTCTTGCACGACGGTTACATTGCATTCACTGCATTAAAGAAAACCATCTCATACCATGATTTCTTATATCAGTCTTAATTCATTATTATAAAATTGATATGGTTTTTTTATGTTAAGAAACCAACATACATACACACGTCGAAGCAATTCCTAACGTCACTCAAAAAAATATGTTCAATTGTTTACATTTGTGAAGTGCGTGGAATGATTCCATCTGCGTAAATGGGCAATAAATTAGTTCCAAAGAGTAACATTAAAACTCGCAAGTTTTTGCACGATTTATCGTACATTTAAAAGTCATATTTCTTAATTTAATGCATGCGATCTTAAATATCCAATCACATATACGTTGAATGCGTTTGTTCGGTTTTATCTATTTTATAGACAAAATTGAGGGCTGAGCCTTTCGCAGAGTTGTATGTGAGAGAAAGGAACGACAACTCTGCGTGGAGATTGACCACGGAGTTCAGAGCGGGAAGGCGCATTCTTCAGGCATTTATTTCACGTACAAAATTCGTTAGTTTTATCTTCTTTCTAAAACAGGTATGTTCAAGTATTTGTCTACTTGCTCGGTTTATTTGTCACAGTTTGCGCGTATTTCTTATACGGGTAACTCTCCTATTTTTCGACCTTAAGTTCTAGTGTTCGAACTTCGGTATAATTGCTATTTGAACATTGTATCACTATTCTTTGTTTGCACTGTATCACGTAATCCACCTACAGTTTCACAAATGGACGAACGAGGCATGATTGGATTGTGCGAGTGAAGAGATAGTATTCAGAAACACATTTTGGTAAGTGAGCTGTATGATTTGTGTACGTGATTATGTAATGATGTTCATTGCAAATGTTATCTGTTTCATGTATTTCTGTGTAGTGTAATTTTATGCTGCATGTTCTGTAATGTTCATATTTATTTTATTTTTTTATTCAATTTAAGACATACATTGCATACATGCATATGACCACATAAAAAAGTTATATCATGTAGCAGCAATAATGTTCAAACATGGTATACAAGCTATGCTAATATATAGGTGTTTTTCCGAAAAAAAATCTACAGAATAGTTATGAATATGAATGAGTTGCATAAAGTTGGTAGAAAGCATTCTGGACTTGTTATAAAAGTATAATGTGTTGCCATTTTTGTTCAAATATATGAAGTGTTCAAATATATGAAGTGTATCATTGTTAAGGGCAATTTGTTTTTCAATTTGGATCTTAAGTTTTAAATGTTCATATTTATAGAAGATGCATTTTATGTGAAATTGTATTTTTCTATATCTGCTATGTTAATGTAAATATGGCCACAAGATTGAACTAGCATTTATGTTTTATCTTGCCGTTTATTATGCATTCTATTAAATAATGCATTATCATTATTTTAAGATTGCGGAATCTCTTTCTTCAAGAGTTACTTCAGTATCACGTTATAACGTTTATGATCTATGGTGAACTAATTAAATATTTAAAATACATATATATAGTTTTAATCTTCCCCCTGAACTCTGGGTTACAATACAATCAGCGCAGTGCGCCATGAGAGGTAAGAAGATCGTCTTTAATTATCAGCACTCCCTTTGCAGAGTAACATTTACCTTTTACAGGCAACCAGACATGAATTGTCGTTATATTGTCTACCAGTGCATATTAAGGTCCCATTTGCCACCATGCACTGGTCTATTTGGATCAAAATTATTTCGTTGGCGAATACCCGGACGGCCGAGGTTAATTTAACAAGCAACATTACAGTCATGTGTACTGACAAATATGTGTCACGAGAAATTCACAGGTTACTTTCTAATCGCCAAACTGTAATTTTCGCAGTCCAATCGGTTCCGAGAATGCTTATGAGGACGTGGTTAACTGGCGACTATTATTTTTGATTGACGTCGGTCAATGAAGTAAGCGTTTACCGCAGATTGTTTAACACATAACAGTTTCACCATTTACGTAATATAAAACGGTAATTAATACAGTACATTAAAGACAATGTCGGGCATCATCCTCACACCTTTTAACTGTAAATAATAGTTACGTATGAAAAGTTAACAGCAAATGGTAAGACATTGAATCCTTATGGCGATTTAGTTGTAAAAACAACAACCTTAAAAAAAATCTACGCGATAGCAATTTAATTTCAGTACATGTATACTATAGTATTTCGCTTTCTTATAGCCGTTTGTTATTATTTGCTGATTAAAGTCCATGTGTATGCATCTAAAAAATGTGTTTTTAGCTCATCTATTTTTTAAAAAAAAATTATGAGCTATTGTCATCACCTTGGCGTCGGCGTCGGCGTTGGCGTTGGCGTCGGCGTCCGGTTAAGTTTTGCGTTTAGGTACACTTTTCTCAGATAGTATCAATGCTATTGCATTCAAACTTGGTACAGTTACTTACTATCATGAGGGGACTGAACAGGCAAAGTTAGATAACTCTGGCGTGCATTTTGACAGAATTATGTGCCCTTTTTATACTTAGAAAATTTAAAATTTTGGTTAAGTTTTGCGTTTAGGTCCACTTTTCTCAGAAAGTATCAATGCTATTGCATTCAAACTTGGTACACTTACTTACTATCATGAGGGGACTGGGCAGGCAAAGTTAGATAACTCTGGCGTGCATTTTGACAGAATTATGGGCCCTTTTTATACTTAGAAAATTGAAAATTTTGGTTAAGTTTTGTGTTTAGGTCCATTTTATTCCTTCAGTATCAAAGCTATTGCTTTCATACTTGCAACACTTACTAACTATCATAAGGGGACTGTGCAGGCAAAGTAATGTAACTCTGACTGGCATTTTGACAGAATTGTGTGCCCTTTTTATACTAAGAAAATTGAAAATTTAGTTAAGTTTTGTGTTTAGGTCCACTTTATTCCTACAGTATCAAAGCTATTGCTTTCATACTTGCAACACTTATTTACTATCATAAGGGGACTGTGTAGGCAAAGTTATGTAACTCTGACTGGCATTTGGACGGAATTATGGGCCCTTTATACTTAGAAAATTGAAAATTTGGTTAAGTTTTGTGTTTTGGTCCACTTTACCCCTAAAGTATCATAGATATTGCTTTCATACTTGGAACACTCGCAAACTATCATAAGGGTACAGTAAAAGGACAAGTTGCATAACTCTGATTGTCATTTTTACTGAATTATGGCCCTTTTTTGACTCAGTAACTTTGAATATTTGGTTAAATTTTGTGTTTCGATCCACTTTACTTCTTAAGTATCAAGGCTATTGCTTTCAAACTTCAAATACTTTCATGCTATCATGAGGTTACTGTACCTGGCAAGTTGACTTTACATTGACCTTTGAATGACCTTGACTCTCAAGGTCAAATTATTAAATTTTGCTAAAATTGCCATAACTTCTTTATTTATGATTAGATTTGATTGATACTTTGACAAAACTACTCCTACCTGACATACCACAATAGACTCCACCCTCCCCCCCCTCCCCCCCTTCCCCCCCTTTTTTTTTAAGATCATCTCACAAATGACCACCACACCCTCACACTATACCCCTCCACCCCACCCCCCCCCCCCCAAATTTTTTTTTAAACGGATAAAAAACACAAATATTTATTTTTATAATGTTATGTTTGAAATACCGTCCAACCATCGCACCCAAGAATCTCCCCCCCCCACCCCCCCCTCCCCCCACCCGAATCCCCCCCTATTTTTTTAAGATCATCTCACAAATTACCACCACACCTCACACTATACCCCCCCCCCCCCCCCCTAAGTTTTATTTTTTTTGAAACGGTTAAAAAACACAAATATTTAATTTTTATTATTTTATGTTTGAAATACCGTCCAACCATCGCACCCAAGAATCCCCCCCACCCCCCCCCCCATTTTTTTTGCGTTTTTTTTCCGCATTTTTGGAAGATAACGTAATAAATGTCCACACCCCTACACCCCTCTTCACTCCTCCCTCCTTTGTGATTGAAAATGAGAGTCCCTTCACCTTTAAAAAGAAAATAGATGAGCGGTCTGCACCCGCAAGGCGGTGCTCTTGTTATAAGAATTCGAGTGTTGCTGTCGTCTGTCAAGTTTCACGCTTGAAAAGCGTGCGTGTTGAAACAGACCAGGTGCTGTAACTAAATATAGACGTGCATTTCAGTACATTAAGTATTGTAGGATTAAAAATTGTAATCGGAATAAATGCCCACGATGAGAAAGTATTGACCCATTAAAACTATAGAAAAAAATACGTTAATTTACGAATTTAACATTGCAGTAGATTGTACGTTCATAAAAATATTGAGGACGGGTGGAGTAGAGGAGTTACACGTTAATGTTAGTACATGAACATGAATAAAAATGAAATGGAAAAACATTAAATGAAGTATTTAATTTCAGGCGAAAAATATTAAATATTTTTCAATGTGGTTTGATCTAGAATTTAATACAATGCTCGTTGATACCAATACATTTATTATTAGAATTATGGTGTGGTTTATTCTTTGTTAGACTCACAGACTTTACCTAAGCGCCAACTTAGATATACGTTGAATTCCTTTTTTCATCTTTGTAATCGTAAGTGGAGTTTGTGTGAATCCTGTATAAAATTATGAGAGATTGTAAATCAATGGCATTTTCCTCATTTTTTTTTCAAAATCACACCACTGTAGACCATTAAATGTAAATTACATTGGTGTTTGCATTTTTCGTGGCCGTTCGATGGTCTACGTTCAAAAGTCGAACTTCATGTCATGTGACTGTAAGTTGTATTAAATACGTTCAAAGAGCGAACAGCTGCAGTGCCTTCAGCGCTTTGATTTCAATTGGAAATGAGGTCTGGGGAAATGAGAACTTACACATTATCAAAAATTTTCACTGTACTTTCTTACAAAGAAGTACGAAGAATTACCTAAGTTAAAAATCTAGGCCAATATATTGCGTATATGCAGAACTTGGAAGATACCCGCTTGACATAATTATTAAAAATACTACAATGATAACGTTTTGTATTAAGATAATTACAAGTAAACATACTAAATTGTCCTTTTATTTCCAGCATCATATACTCTACTGGCCTTTCATTTCTATGGATACAGTAAGAGAACATTTCGACTAATAACATACATAAGCAAGTCAAGAACACTTTAAATTATCAGTGTATTCAGTGTCGGAATGCACAGATACAATGTTCATCTAATGGAACAATTTCCGGATTGTTTAAAAATAATACCAACTTTGAACACTATTTAACACACATCACAACCGCTTCCATTAAATATGCTACATTTCCGTACCATTTATTCCCAGTTGAAATTGGCCACTTCCCTCAAAACTTCACATCTCACAAAAATCTGTAAGACAAACGATATCGGGGACGAATGCATTACCTTCAGTATGTCCTAACTTTCGAGAAAAGAGAACAAAGCTAATACCATCTAAATATTCAATCCGCCCAAACGACATTACCTTCCAGGCTTTGATATGCACTAACAATCATGGCACTCTTAAAAACACAGCTTTATGAAACACTTAATGAATTTCAGCACTCGAAGATTCAATAGTTCATACCTTGAGATACATTATGTCTCTTAAGAAGTACACCGTTAATGCTTTAGAATAAATGACCCACATTTTAATATAAAACTCACCTCGCTATGAGGCAAGAAATAATCCAACCGTCATTGTGAAACGTTCCACTCTATAACGTTTACAAACAGTCCAACTCAAACCATCAATGAAATTTAATGCTATACTACCTCATCATGTTTACATACACGTCGTCAATGAAATGTTCGTCCTTTTTAAATATCTTTTCTGCTCGTACACAGGCTTTTGTACGACCTAGTGCATGCAGAAGGCACGAACAAAGCTTGCGATCGTTATATCACGCGTCGTGTGTGTTGCTTTGGTTTTGAGAACACATTTCCATTGTAGAAGCAAACGTCAGTAGTAAAATTACAAAGAGTCGGTGTTCACAAAAATAAACGATCACACCACTGTCTATGTGCTACCAGACGAACATATATTACATGTTTCTATGCATAAACAAACACAAATATGAACCGGATAATAAATAGACGTTTAAAGAGTAAAAACAGATATGGCAAATGTCAGTAGTAAGTACGAATGGCAAACGTCATTAGAAAAACAATGCGACCAACAGTTGACGAATATATGCAGGCGTTTCATTTAATAAAAAAAAACATGTGAAACAATGTAATTTTTATTAATTTATCATTAGATACAAAATGTATTAAAATTTAAGATTGATGTCACAATGCACGACTTACATGTATATCACTTCTGCAACAACAAAAAATAACAAATGTAAATATAATATTATGTAACCTTATTTATTTGTGCCTTACAATATTATAACTGTTTGAACATTTTCTCTAAAATATGAATATCATTTAAATGGTGTCAATGATGATTAATGTGTTTTGTTAAAAGGGCTAAAGTGCTTGTTGTTTATTTCAGCTTAGTTTCAACTTAATGTTGTTAAAAACATCTGCGTCACCAGCCGCTCGAAAGGGAAACACATTTAAGTCTTTAGTTTAATACAGTACGAGGTACTAGTTTACGTTTTGTTTTTTCACATGTAGCCATACAGTTCATACACTTGTACGCATTTGTTGATTGACATCTACTTAGAAGACACCTGCAACCATAATTCTGTCTATTACTTCATTTTATTTACTTTTGAAAACCTTACCGCATTAAAAAAAAACATCGACATCGTGAAATAATAGTCCTTTGAGATGTTTATATATATGTATTATTTGTATATATATATTTTTTAATTCCCTTAAGCTGTCGCAAATTAACGAATTCGGTATAAAGACTATGTACATTCATACGAAATAGGCTTTTAAAGGATGTAAGCTGATATAATTCATCAATACCATAATATTGTATATATATTGTTTCTTTCCATACTATCTACTCATATAGTTTCTTTTCATAATATCTACTTATATTATATTTGTGGAAACAAATATTTTACTTTTAAGGATGACACGAAGGAAAAGTTCTATGTCGTTTCGGACACACAGGAAAGATCGATCTGCTAATACGATTCAATGAGTTCTTTTAGAACAGTCTTCGGTAGCATCACTGGAAAGATAATCAGTCTTCAAATGCAAATGAAAGCCTACCTCTTGCAAATGCCTGCTTATTAAGCTTTTCGATCACCCTTGTACAAAGCAATACGACTTACCAATATAAATCTATTTCTTAGTGCAGAATAAACGATGATAATATTAATTGGCCATCAGGTAGTGTATTATATTTATATACAAGTTAAGTTTATAAGATTTATTTTAGAGCAAGTGTTTAGCATATGCATTTTACAACAATATTTCCGTAAACTGTTAGGAAGTATTTTAAAACATAAAGCTCTGTCCATAAATATTGCAGCACAGTCATAACTTGATTTTTTCCATGTCTAGATAGAAAACAAGTCGTGTATTGTGGTAGAATTGCGAACACAAACTTTTGTTTTGGTTTAAATGTGCATGAATGTGCATTAGCATATAACTAGCCTTGTATGAATATTCTGATTTACGAAATAATCTTTCTGTGTTGGCTGTGTAGTTTCTTTATTTTGGAAAGTAAATTCAACAACTACGATTTCTCCCGTTTAGTTATTTTAGTTTTGGCCCAAATACTTTCCACACACGCACGCACGCACACACACTACTTAAGGGTGGCTCTCCTAACACCGCGAAATGCAAAAATACAATCAGAAGGTAGCATTAAATAGGAAAGTACTTTCTAATTATGATGATTGCTACACAAATCGCCTTGAATTAAGTGTACATTAATAGGCTATAAAAATAAACTAAAGAAAAGCAATGTATTTAAACATGGAAACACACAGGTTAATAGTGGAATATCACAGCATAATTTTGAAATAAAATTTAGAAACAAATAACATAAGCAAAATGAACAACATACAAAAGAAAATAAATAAAGAAAGAAATAGCAACATAATTTCAAAAAGAAGAAAAACAACAACAATGGAACTTGTTTATTTCAATCCAAAAAAAGACACATTAAACGTTTAGATTGCGAAGAACCATTCAATCATTTGACTATATAATCGCTCAAGTGTATTTATCGCCTTCGTTGTTTAAATGGTTTTAGGATCCACGAACAATTGCGTTGAATAAGAATACAAAAGCGCAATGCTACGGAGGCACTAAGGTGACATCACCGCTCAAAAAAATATTAAAAAACTCGGGGAAACACAAAATAAGTCTGTTTTCACGAGTTGATTTTTTTTTTGGACTCGGGGAAAACAGAACTTGTGATTTCCCGACTTTTTTTTGGAGCGGAAAAACAAAAGTTCTGTTTTCCCGCCTCCCAAAAAAAAGAGTTCCGTATTCCCGTCTCTTTGTTTGGAAGCGGAAAACACAATTTCTGTTTTCCCGTCTTTTTTTTTTGAGCGGTGATGTCACCTTAGTGCCACCGTACAATGCGTTCAAATATCTATGTAAAATAAAGCAAATGAATGATCTGCCAAAGCGATTAAAAAGTGACACATGTCTGATATGCATTAATGCTATGTGATATTTGGGGTTAACACACATATTCGTATCTTTGTTATGTTCAATAATCACAAAAAAACTGTTAATACCATCAACTGGTTATATCATTAATCAAACTAAGTAAACGAAAAAAATAAACACAAATTCAAAAGATTGACAACCCTACCGGATATTTTTTTATTATTAACGGGGGGGGGGGGGGTAAACCTGGAGTTATCAAGTCAAATCCGACATAATATAGTTGATGGCAAGTTAATGTCTTTTATTCGTTCGATGTACAATGAGGTGAAACTCCAAGGTAAACACATGAGTTCCCTTTCTGACTTATTTAGTAGCAACGTTGGCCTTTTGCATGGAGAAATAACATCGCCGATCATGTTCTCACTTTTCGTGAATGATATAGAATTCAGTCTTCAAAACGGATTAAACGCTGGTATAACACTTGATCAATTATCGGTTTATCTACTCCTATTTGCGGACGATGCAGCTATTTTCTCCGAAACCAAAGAAGGCTTACAGGAATCTTTAGTCAACCTAGAAATATATTGTTATAAGTGGAATTTAACTGTCAATATTGATAAAACAAAGATAATGGTTTTTCGAAAGGGTAGTGTCTTGAACAAAAATTATAAATGGACATTCAAAGGCAATGAAATTGAAATAGTCAGTTACTTTAATTATTTAGGTATCGTCCTATCTAGTGGCGGATCATACATACCAGCCACAAACACCTTGTATGGTAAAGCGACAAGAGCAATGAATAGATTGTTCTCTATAACAAAAGAGATGGAAGTCCCAATAAATATCATGTTCAAGTTATTCGATTCATATGTTGTTTCAATTTTGAATTATAAATGTGAAGTATGGGGTTTATAACTGCCAATACTATTGAACGTGTTCACAGGAAATTTTGTAAAAGATTATTAAATGTAAAGATGTCAACTAATTCATTGTCATTGTATGCGGAAGTTAGTCGTTTCCCTTTAATCATTGAACGTTATTTGAGAATTGTTTAATATTTTCTAAAACTATATCAAACTAAGCAAAGTATCTGTATTCTACACACTGTTATAAATATAAATATGCAAAGATCAGAAATTGCTAATAGAAATAATAAAGTGAATTGGTCATCAAAAGTGCGCGATATACTTAACCACTCAGGATTTGGAGATGTATGGTTATTCCCTGAATCTATAAATATGGACAAATTCATCCCTTTATTAAAAATAAGATTGCGAGATCAGTATGTAGCTGAATGGAGGACTAACATTGACTCTTCAAAGTCGTTAAATATGTATAAAGAATTAAAGCCTACATTCGAAAGATCTCCGTATTTAGATAAAATTGAAAATAAAAAACATAGAAGGATTATTGCCAAAATGCGTCTCTCATCCCATAACTTGTTAATTGAAACAGGCAGACATCATAATATTGACAGGAACGAAAGAATTTGCCCCATGTGTAACTGTAACGATATCGAAGATGAGTACCAGTTCATACTAATATGTCCGCAACACCTAGAAGAAAGAATCAAATATATTCCAAAATTCTATTACAAGCGACCTAGTATGTTCAAATTTATTAAACTCCTTAATAGTAGTAAGAAAACGACACTTAGAAAATTAGCCATATATTGTATAACATGTTTCAAAAAAAGAGATAACAATTTGTTTATTATCACATGATATGTTAAGAAGAACTATAACTTATACTAACAATTGAGTGTACTATGCTTGTTACATGTTGTTGGTTAACCATGGATGTATCACATGTATTGATACCTATATATGTATTCCATGTCACAGTATAACTTGTAATTTAGAACACTCTCACTCTCCAGTGATAAGTGATTTATTATTGATGTATGTAATTTGAACATTGTAATTATTTATATTCAGCACGCATGTCTGTTTTAACATGCATTTGTACATGACGATAAGCTTGTTATGCTTAAGTCAAAATAAATATTATGTTCTGTTCTGTTCTGTTTTGTTCTGACATAATCTAGCACTTAACACCGCAGTATGATTAAATACTTTAGGTAAGGTTCATGCAATTTAATACAACGGTTGTAAAACATCTCTTGGCTGAAAAATTTGACGGAAGGACGGACGGACAACGCTAATATAGTGTACCTCCGCCTTCGGAGGGATAAACAATATATCTACTCCTTTTAACGGAAAAAAACACAAAACAAAGTGAGATCATATTAACTGTAAAATCTACTACCGGTAACAATGATAACTTATGATTGAAAACAAAACTGCCGTAAATTACAAAAACTTGATCTAATCTGAATAATATGAACATTTAATTGGCATTATTTTTCCTTGTGTTTCACATTTCAATAGACTACTTCTGTGTCTGTACGACTCCCCACGTTTGTCACATGTTTGCCTTTTCTTATCACTATGAATGTGCCTGTGTGCCTGTATGCCCAACCTTTCTTTCAAGCCAGCGCCACAAACATTACACTTGTATCTTACGGCTCATTCCTCTCTTCTTCGGTGTTTGTCAAATTTGTTTTGATAGCAAATTCTGCACAACACGTTTTGGTGGACAATCATGTTGTCGCGTGTCCCTAGGCACACTGAACCTTAAAAAGAAGTTCAAAAATGAAGACACTATAACATACATGTACGTTCGAATTTGAAATGAACATGAATATTTGAAACGTTACGCATTTCCGACTGCATTTAAATCTTGCGAACTCCAAGGCAAGAATAGCTTTACATTTGTTTTGTTTCTTTGAAGTGCTTAATTCTGTTCGTAATTTGTTTTTGGCATTAACAGATTTGTCAGAAGATAAAAACAAATCGATAACATATTTAACGAATTAAAACCCAAAGCGGGATTGAAAAAGCTCACGACTTCGGGATCAAATGAAGAAATATGGAATTACTATTTCTATGCAACTGTTAAAGTTATACAGAATATTAAACAGTATATTGTTTATTCATTTTTTCATTTTAAAATGCCTTGATAATTTTCACATGATTTTTTTTATTATTTTAAACTTCTTTTATTTACACATATTAAATCGAATATGACATTTATGTAAATAACTAAATCAAGTTTATGAACACATTGTGCATGTATTTTTGGTCCTAAAGTTACCTCAACGTGGGACACTGACTCAGCTTAATTCAAACTGATATGCGACAATTTGAAAGCGACAGCATGTAAATCACAGATCAGCATATACCTCAATGTCTGACAGTGGGTTTAACACCAACATAATTTGAGTGAATAGTTGTTACATGACAGCACTGCATGCTGAATGATAGCGTAGAATGTTGCATGGTAGCACAGCATGTTGAATGATAGCACATAATGTTAAATGATAACGCACAGTGTTGAACGATACCACACAACCTTTAATTATAACGCACAATGTTGAATATTAACCCATTTATGCCTAGTGGACTCTCCCATTCTTCTTAATTGGATCAATTTATTTCCAAAATTAGGGATGTCGTGTATATTTATTTCTATATTTAGAATATTTCTTACGGAAATTCCTCTAAGCAAACAGCGCAGACCCTGCGCATCATGCGGCGTCTCATCTGGGTCTACGCTGTTTGCCAAGGCCTTTTTTCTAGACGCTAGGCATAAATGGGTTAAAATGCAATTTTGAATTATTATTTTTTATTTATTAAACTAGAATAAACATAATATAATAGTCAGTACACAGACGTAGTACAATAATTAAATATCCTTCTAATATGCTAATGTGTGCATGGTTTATCATCCTTAAATTTACATTTAGAACTATAACTAGTCAGATTTGTTTTCCTAACTTAATTGTGCCAGTTATATTTCCAGGCAAAATGTGCTGCATCTGCTCATATGCTCAGGGATATTTTCTAAACGAAAAACATAGACACATAAAAAGGTAATATAACGTCCAATTATTCTAAATTTCGGTTAATCAATTATTTTAAATGAATGTAATTCCTTTCCGTTAACAATATAAAAAACACCATTATTTTGCGTACAAATATGTAAATAACATATTCTGGTAACATATTTTTTTTATGTCATTGACCTCCCCACTTTCTATCTTCTTCATAAGTGTAACGGATGAGTATGAGTATTAGCCGGGTACATATGTTTTCAACCAATCAATACCCTTACTTTTAGCACGTGACGTGTTCAAGCCAATCAATTAGCCTAGAACTTTCGAGACGCCAGTCTTTGCTTATTTTTGACGTGAGAAGATTCACGTCAATTTTCTCTGAATTTAAATCCACCTCCTCCCACGCCTCCTCCTCTTAGTCTATCATACTAGGTTTGGGGTTTTTGTTACATAGCCTGTTTTTTTTTAATATTTCAGTTTAACAGATTAGTTTTCAAATTTATATATCTCATTTGCTTATATTATAGCTATTATAGTTACATGTGTTTTGCATTTAAGGTATGATTATAGTCTTAAAAGTTGCAAAATTGTTATATGATTTAATTTGCTTGACATTCTAGCTATTTTAGTTCTATGTTTTATTTGTTCTGCAATAACGGTGCCATTCTACTCTTCAAAGTTGCACATTTTGACTACCAGTGATATACATCTATAGCAACTTGCCAGTTGGTTATGGTTATATTTAATACGTGTATGATTGTAGTCTTTGGGTGGGCGGTTTTTTGCCCCCCAGTTATGTACATCAGGGAAAATATTTATAATATGTTTGCTTTGATTATATATTACGTAATCATTTGTTTATGTCAGTTTATTGCGTTTATAATAAATGCCCAGTTTCATTCAAACATAGTTTTCTGTTTTCCCTTTTGCCTATAATCGAGTTCGACCTAGACTGTTATCTCCCCTCTGACCTTGGGCAATACATAAATGCTTATGGATCTATAAGACGTTTTGTATAAAATAGGATAGTTGACAAATGTTAGAACTGACTTGTTAAGAACCGGTCTCATCCAACCACTTAATACGATGTAATGAACATTTATGTAACTAGCCGTTATTAAAGTCCGGATGCGAGTTCCAATAAAAGTCTCTTTCTCATTAAGTTGTCTTCAGCTTGTTTTTTCCAGTGTGTGTTCTTTCCAATATATGAACATCATTTCGGGTACAAACGTTTCGAAACATTCTTTACATATGAACCCGACCCATCCCCAGTAGAAAAGACATACACAGGCATTTTGTCTTTTGTTCATTTAATTTTGATTTATAATTTCGCCATTCACATGCGTAATTTTAGTGTCTAATGATTTGTTTTGTAAAATCATCCAAAAATAGAGTGCTTAGTGTAATATTGCTGTTTTCTTCTTTGTTATTGTCTAAACCCTTTTAACTTAAGAGATGGTTTATTTAAAAAGAATCAACTGGGATTGATTTTCACTACCGCTATCAAAGAGCAACTAAAACGAGAGCCAGGTTCTATTGTATTTTAATTGTTGTCTAACAACACGAAGCGACACAAAGTCTAACACCTGACCGCAAAACATATTGTTACAACATACAATATATTTCCATACGTTCTGTTAACAAGTTTATTTTAAGAATGTTTTATTGCACTTTGTCGTTTCAATGCCTGCCCATATGTGTTCACTTGTTCTCTATTTATTTGCTTGAAATGGATGGTTGGCTGGAAAATAAAAATACGGGGTTGGAGTGAAGAATTAGCTTTTCAACCAATAACACTTTTCGCCGTTCATAATTTTCAATTTTTTATATAATTTTGTGCAGTTTCTATAAAATGATCACAATATTTCAACTAGATTAATAATTAACGTTGACATCTTTATATTAATACTTGCGGAATACAATGCCAACCATAGTTGTCCGTTTGTCGAAACGTGTTTTAACATACTTAACTATGTATAACACTCTTGAAATACTTTAAATTTTGTCATGGGTACGTGATTGTATAAGTTTTAGCAAGAGCTTTACAATAAAATCTTATTAATTTTATTGAATATGACAATTTTAACAGCCTGAATTGTTTTATCATAAGGCTAATTTGTATCTGAAAGTCATGTCTTATAAAAACCATGGTCCAATGGTGAGGCTTGTGCATCAGATCCAGGCCCGTAGCCAGGGTATTAAAAAGGGGGGCGCGAATTTTCCCATCAAGTATTGTTATTGAGCAACGAAGTGGCGAAGGGGGTAGGTGCGGGAGAGGCTGTCCTCCTCCTGCAATCGGGTGGTTTGGAGGTCCTCCCCCTAGAAAATTTTGAAAATGAAACTTAAAATCCTGCATTCTTGTGACTTTTTATCTGTAATTAGAGACTGAAGTTATAGAGTATTGTTATATGAAATTTCACTTTCATTGACCATACTCAGTGACTGATAAAAAATGTTGGGTCCAAACGCACGCAACGCACACACCCCCCCCCCCCCCTGGCTACGGGTATGAGATCCAATTTGAATTCTCTTTCACACTCCAAATATAGCGCCCCGAAAATTACTACTTAACACAAACAACATAAATGATTTGTAGGGACTAAAAAAACAGACATTTCGTTTGTAATTTTAATCACAATAATAGTAACGCTGACAATATAAACAAAGACCTATAGATAACATTTGTATAAAGAAGTAAAACTCCAGCTGCTGCAGCAGTATTGCATTCTTATTATACAGAATTTCGTGGTCCTTTATTTAAGGCAAGTGACCAATTTCCATAACAGAACGGCACAATACGAAACAACATACACACATAGTAGAATAAAGCTGGGGTCACCGCCTTGGAGCGGTCAATGCAAAGCACTAGGAGTTAAACCGGTTTTAAGGCGCTCAACCTCACACTTGGCCCAGCAATATTCATGATACATAAAGTGTAAATTAAGAATTCTAACACGGCACGCGACTTGTGTTCTATAGACAAAGAAGGAAATCAATTGTGGGTTATTCTGCAATAAATTATGGGCGGAGGAATTAAATCACGAGTGCAAAGCACGAGTGATTTGATAACACGCATCTATACTCCTTACTGTGGGTTATTCGACAACAAACCATCATAGAAAAGTATTATTTCGATTCGAACATGATTCTGATTGATTTGGCTCAAGCTTTTGGACGTGAACTATATTTTTCAATACACCGCCCTTCTTAGTACAAAGTTCACTATTAAGTGACGTAATTGAATTGTACAAACATATGACGTCGTTTTTATTCATAAATATTTTGCAAATGACGTCACTTTCATTGAGGACAACAATCGTATAAACTATATGACGTCACGTTTATTGATGCTACTGAAAAGCTGACATGCTGTAAATGTTTTCTTAATTACGTTTCCTAACAAATAACATTATTTGTAGGCGTAGTTATGCCACTTATCACCAAATATACAATTGTTGTTTCATTACATTTATATATATGCTACATTTATTAAATTTCTTTTAGAGCGGGTTTAAGCACGTGCATTTTACTGCAATATTTTCTTTATTTATTCGGAACTATTTTCGAAACATTAAGCTCCGTCCATAATTATTGCAGAATAACCCACACTTAATTTCCTTCTTTGTCTATAGAAAACAAGTCGCGTGTAGTGTTAGAATAAAATTTAACCTTATAGCATTGCAACTCATCCTAAGCAATAATAAAAGGGAATTTAAGCGCATTCAATTTAATTACCATTTAATTACTAAATGATAGAAAGGAGACCAGAGGAACACAGTTACAAATCGTCTGCGTTCGAGACAGAACACAGTCATAATAATGTACGTTAAAGTACGCTCATGTTTTTAATCGAGAGTACCGGCGTGTTTTTTTCCAGCTTTGTTCCGTAGAAGTTATTTCATCTGTGGAAAGGTAACAATATAAGCTTTAGGCAGCATGTCTTGAAACGGTTGAATTGTAGCAATGCTGCAGCCTGCAACTGAATCAAATAATGTTAAATTTCAATAGTTATACATGTATTACCAAAAGAGTCATGTGATTGTGTCTGTTACCCCAATAAGTTATAAAGTTTAAAACGATTGCTCAATAAATACTAATATTGATTATTTTCAATACATACAATGTATTACACTAACTTATCATTACTATCACATGTTAAAATAACTATTTGAACATAGCAGTTATCGAAAGCGATGTAGTGAACATTGGAACAAGCGTTTAAAAGCATAAACACCATTGAAACATTCTAACAAAAGTTCGAGAGAAACGAAACTGTTTCTAGCAAAAGCCAAACAATAATGTGTAACGTGTTTACCGTTTCTTCGGGATATATACAATGGCAACAAACACCAGTGGTATTTTTCGACACACGGATTTTCCTGGGGCTTTCCTTAGCCGTTTGATTAGATACTCAATTTCCTCAATTTAAACTGGAATCCATGAATATTTACACTATTAATGATTTATAATTATTGTATCATTGGAATGATGAACGTTTTATCACTTTACAAGCCGGTTTCATATGCCATATGTGACTTGGGTCGACATAGGTTGACTTGGGTCGACCTGGGTTGACTTGGGTCGACTTTGCTACACTTGGGTCGACTTGGGATGACTTGGGTCGACTTGGGGTGTCTTGGTTTGACTTGGGTCGACTTGGGGGTGTCTTGGGTCGACTTGGGATGACTTGGGTCAACTTGGGTTGACTTGGGTCGACTTGGGGTGTCTTGGTTTGACTTGGGTCGACTTGGGGTGTCTTGGGTCGACTTGGGATGACTTGCGTCACCTAGGGTGTCTTGAGATGACTTGGGTCACCTCGGGTGTCTTGGGTGACTTGGGTCACCTCGGGTGTTTACACCTAAAGCAACGAGACAGCAGTGTCCCCTCTTTGCATTATGCAAGGAAGACGATCGGTCAGTGTAGTACAAGAGACAATAAGAAACTTGACAGACTCAGGCTGACCAACGAGACCTGACACGTGCACTAACTTATATTTCCGATGGAAACCTGTGACCCGGACTAGTATGAGTCTCTAGGCTACCAAGCAAGCTATGGTATGTTATGCGCAAAGTTGCTTGGGTCACCCCCCACTCAAAAGGCATCCAAAGTAACAGAAATGTCCCTGGCTTAGGCTGACCTAAGAGACCAGAAACGTTAACTGTATAATATTACCAAAGGAAACCTGTGACCCGGACTAATATATGAATCTCAAGCTTACCCAGCAAGCTATGGTATGTTATGCGCAAAGTTGCTTGGGTCACCCATACTCAAAAAGGCATCCAAAGTCACAGAAATGTCCCTGGCTTAGGCTGACATAAGAGACCAGAAACGTGCACTGTCTAATATTACCAAAGGAGACCTGTGACCCGGACTAATATATGAGTCTCAAGCTTACCCAGCAAGCTATGGTATGTTATGCGCAAAGTTGCCTGGGTCACCCCACTCAAAAGCATCCAAAGTCACAGATACTTCCCTTGGTATATGGTCTCTAATTACTGCAACGTATCAAACGTTGTGATCTGTTCGGCAATTGAACGCAGACTGACTGATCCCAGTAGAGCAGCGCTTTATATACTGATAGTTCACGTGACCCGCTTGCTAAAGACATCCCCCTACTATTTCATTTCATGAAAACACAACTCTACCGTTTCAAACAGTTATTGTATAATACACTGACTATATTATGCAATACATATTGTGCATCTTTATAACCGACTTGCATTATTAAATCATCAACTTATGTACATGAAAATACAATGATCAATCAAAAATGCACACGCTATTTGCGTAGAACTTATAGAAAAGTCAAATACTTGCAAACGGGAAACGTACTTTCGTTTTTATATAAATACTAAGAATGAACTCAAAGAATAATTAACCTAAAGGATAAAGTACCGGCCAAAATGGTCACAAATGCTACACGTGTTTCGGATACTCGACATTTTAATTTAAATATTAAATTTAGACATGACAATCTCCGTTTGTTTAAAATATTCACTTCTCCAAAATATTATTTCATAGCAATACTTTAATAGATGATACCTTGTGAGTGTGACATTTAAAGAGAGTTTTATCTACATCAATTGAAATATTTTTTTAATGTTTTGAAGACATTGTCAAAGTTAATGACACGAAATCTCAGACAAACCGTGCTTTTAGTAAGCCAGATTTAAACATGATCATTATCGTTATACGTCACCATTTATGCATTCACGATTTTGCTACACTCACAGTTTTATTAATGAGTCTTGTTTTCGATGTGAAACGTCGTAAAACGCACGTAATGTTCAAAATTGAACGTTTCAAAAGAAGTCGGATTACAGAAGGGAGGGTGTGTTATGCGTTACATTCGAAACGTATCGCTAGCGTTTATAAAACGTGTATTGAACTAAGTGTGTGGAAGGAAACAGGGTTGTAGAAATTAATAGCTGGATATGGATGAGGGAGTACAGACTTATAAAACGATTTATTATTATATTAATTAATTTAACACACACACACACCTGCAAGTGAAAATAAGCTTTAATGTCATGGTATTTAATTCAAAATTTCAAATTAAAAAACAAATACACAATATTGCTATTAATCATACGTCTGGTGAGATAAAAAACACAACAGTTATCGTTTCGTTCTTCCTTTATTGAAGAAAGTTCTTAAATCATCGATTCAAACGGTTTGTTCAGATGATCGCCAAAATGGATTTGTTTACAAGCTGTTCTCATTGTATCAGTTACTATATATAGAGAGAAATCTGGGTCTTGTACTTTATGATGCTACTTGATCACATCAAGTGAAACAAGAAGATATTTAGTTAATATTTGAATAAATTTCATGTCATCGTGAATCAGAAGGTTATTATTGTGTTTCACTCGTGCATATTAAACCTCCGACAAATTAAATTCAATATAATCGATTTTAAATTCTCTTATGTTGCTTTTTAATTTGAATAAGAATGCTCCGAAGTTAATTTTTATCTAACAGTGTGTACACGTGTATTATTCTTGGCTAATTGATAAGTTAATACATAGTGACAATATGATGTCAAACTGAGTTTATTAAATAGATCAATTATGACATTATTCTGTACTTATTTTCTTTATGATTTTTTTTTTTTACAATACTACATTTTATCGTATTTTAACGCAATTTAAACCAAACATGGCTAGCTTTCTCAGCAATCCTTTGTTTGAGCTATAAAGTAGTTCGATAAACTTCTACATATTAAGTCCCATGCGACGGATGTGTTAGTTAGTATATGCTGTTACGAACATTGTAAACATTTACTACGCGCAGTGACCCTGATAGAAATGGTTGCGTAGTAGCAAGGAACCACTTTTCTTAGCATTCTATCTGTTTTGTTCTGAGATACGAAATTTACATTAGCTTCATTTTAGTAATCATGTGTAAGCACACAAGGGTAGAGTTAATTAAAATATAATAAATAAACAGCTGTTGGCTCGTGCCTTTGGTAAATATAACTAATATATAATATAATAAACTAATTTTGATGGAAGAGCAACGTCCGTGTTTTTGTATCTGCACCGACATGCCTAGTTTTAGTTGTTGCTGTTTTTTTCCTGAAGAGGAAATCAACCATTTCTATTTACATTCTTTGTTTTATTCGTGTGACAATTTACGAGATCGATTCTTTCTGCCATACATTTTTCTGTTTATCGTGAATTTGTATTTTACAGCATTTAAATGAAGATGAATTATCCTTCAATGGGTCGATGATGCCGGGTGGACAAACAAGACAAAGAAACGCATTTCTTTTATACCTAATGATAAAATATGACATTTCTGCAGTGAAATAACAGCAGTGAAAATAAGCAAATTGTTATTTTCACCGGTGAAAAAAAACAAATTTTCGGAACTCCTTTTTGTATCTTTAGATTATCATAAATAATTATATATATATATTCGATGATCACGAATGAATTAAAATCTGCATTCCACCGGATCCAACAAATTTTCTTTTTATTTTATGCTTTTTCATCGTTTATTTACATTGTAAAAGAGTTTAACTGGAGAATTTCGTCACACTAATGACGTCATTTTGTGTTTTGAAAAGTATTGAGGCACGCCACGGGAGAAAGGGTAACTTTTCAGCGAAAGGGAAACAGCTGTTAATTATTTTCTTGAAAAGGGGGCATAAAAGAAACAGAAAATGTGTTCATGTCAGTGTAAGATCGTTTGTTATTTCACTCGTGATCATAGACAAATAATAATTTCACTCGTGGCGTATCCTCTATATATTTGTTTTAATGACCAACACATTAATATAATGCAACCTTTTGTTATTACTTAAAACAAAACAGTCTTTCTGCATGGAGCTATGTCAGGTAAACTCGGTCCATGAAAAAAACACGAAAATATGTTGTTACTCTTCACTTGGAGACCCGTGCTTTCTTCAAACTTTGAAATTAAACAAGAACAATTACTGCGGTCATTCTTGTTGGCGTTTACCAAAAACAAAATGACTGTCAAAATCACAGTAAGAACGTCATTTTGGTAGTACAAAGTAAAAACAAACAACATGGCTGTTAATTTCAATAATTAACAACGTGTTCCAACGTGTCAGCGTTGCGAATATGTCCATAATTTCCCTCTTTGTAGTGAACCAATAAAACACATACATAAATGTTGTTTCTCATACGTCTGACAATATAAGAAACTTTATAAGATACAGACATGCTCAGTAACGTTTTTCCCTTCCTATAATGAAGAATATTATTTAAATCCTGGGTTCGAAAGGTTTGTTCGGATGATCGCCGAAGTATAGATTTTTCTTTTAAACAAGCTGAAGTTGCCAAATGCATACTATACTGTAACTGCTTCAATGCATTAAGTCCGTCTACGTCCACCGACAGGCAGCCCGCGACAACATTACGTCCATGATTTAATCCATAATTAACTATATATTTATCAGGTAATTACAATAGTTAATAGAAGACTTCTTAGCTTATTATTGGATGTGCTATGCATTGTTTTTTTTTCTATATTTTAATATAGTAAAGTAATGTTTGGGAGAGTTTATGTGTTTGTATTATTTTAATATGAAAATAACTACTACTATGTTTCTTAATATTAGAATGTCCTTAAATATAAGATTTTATTAACACTTAATTAAACATTATCCATTTATAATTTTCAGCTCATTACGGACTGAATTTTCAGCGAAACAATATTACACAAGTTTATTAAATGGAATGATTGATATATGTGTATGAATGATGTTTTGTGATCTCTTACCGATGAAATGTGTAAAAGCGGGTCCGAGCAGGATTAAGGAAACGATCTGAATCCAGAGATGACCCTTCTCTTTTAAGTATCAGTGCAAAGCAAGCTATGATCCTGGTATTTTTGGAACACAAGAAGTTCGTTGTACCTGCGTGTTTGCTGCCATAAATCAGGCTCCAAGCTAGCCTGGAGCCATACGTCATATAGGGGTACTCGCGACAAAAGTGCCCATTAAAATCACCATAGGGCCCTCGTACACAAAATAAGTTTTGTTGTATTCAAGTTGAACGCTGCTTAATCTTAGTCATTAAGATAATTCATAAACATCAAAGCATATTTTTAAATGATGAGAAGTTGAGCGCAAACCGATATGAAACCTTTATTGTATTTGAGACAGCCTTAAATATAGGGAGAACAGCTCCAGAACCACTATCAAGAGATAAATTCTCAAAGACTGGAGATACATTTGTCCTATACAATTCAGGCCAACAAAACACTCAAAATTAAATAATAAATCAAAAGACATCGCTTTAAAACGGTCATTACAAAATATTGTAGTCTTACACTAATTTAAGGAAATAAAAACCTCAGACTGAGCTCGGCAATAATAACTCAGTATACGACAGGTCGAAAAGGTCAATCAGTACTCTACCAAACAATGTTGCACATACAACAGGACATCGAATGCTAACTATGTGTAATACAGACGAAATTTTATTTTTTATTATTCGCGATAATGTTACCAATTGTGTCGTTGAAGTTATTGGGTATATATCAATTGGTGACCACGAATGAAAGAAGTTTTTGCACGGGTCTTGCGAAATATCTTTTGTTCCTTACTTGTCTCAGGAAGGATTGTCGACATTTATTCAGTGAAAGAGCCGACTGCGAGGACAGCTATGTAATACCACACCAGTGTTTAATTGCAATAAGTACCTATTATGGACTTTTTCTTTGATCAATACAAACTAATTCGGTCCGAGGTTGTTTTATTTACTATATCTGTCATAACGCCATCTGGGGGCATATTTCCGAAGACTTTTAGTGCTATGATATCAGCTACCGCATCAACAATTTCCATGTGTCTGGTTATTAAAAAATAGCAGTGTTACAGGTACTTTTTAATGTATAAGTAATACTTTAAACGTTTTAAATTGAGTCACAAATTGTTATTTGAAGCTAAAATATTTTCAGAAATACTGCGACAATTACACTTCAACATGTGTGCACCTGTTAACCTCTTTAAGAAGAGTACCGGTACATTACATTTGCATAAACATGTGTCACTTAATTTCAAGTCAGTAAGTCATTAAACGTTTCATGTTTTGAAACAAAATCGAATATATTTTTGTAGAAAAATTCTAATAATTTTAAAATCAGTATCGACATCTGAAATACATCATGAAATACAATTGCAATTTTTTGTTCGCGGTGGAAAATATATAACAGGCTCTGAATCAAACAAATAACTTTAATTACAATCGTGAAATCGTTTTGCCTTATTGCCTTATTATATGTACTTGTAAAGTGTAATGTTTAAAAGTTATGCTTTATATATGAATATGAGAAAGAGTGAAGACTCTATTTTTGTTGTTTTTATTAATTTCGTTTATAATCGCAAATAAAGTTAAATCAACAGTGATTACTTTACAGGGAAAAAATTATAGATTTGAACACTATTTCTGCGGAAGGTCGGGTAAAATTTTAACGAACAAATTTGTTTACACCTTTCACGAAATGCTTTAGCTACCCATTCGCACCGTCTATCATCACCACCGGAAATAGATGACCAGCAAAGCGAAAGTAAACAAACCAACCATGGAGAGCAGTGAGTATTTACCTAAAATATATAATAATTAATCGCTTCTGGATAACCACTTACGGAAAGATTAATATGTTTAAACATGTGTATCTATATTGCAATTCGTATTGATGAAGCGTTATTCACACAAATTTACGACTGCTTGGTACCGGTTTGAAATTAGTACTTCTCGAAGAAACAGCTTTTCTTTTATGATTACATGGTTTGTTATGGAGTTGAATTCCTATTTTTATAGGCAATATACCATCTTAACGCTATTTCTGGTCTTGGTTTGATTATTGTTCGTGAAAATCTATTGAAATAAAATAACTGTAGTGTACGGCGAATAGTTGTTCATGGCAAAAGTCGTGTACGGTGAATAGTTAAAGTCATGTACGGCGAAAAATTGCAGCGTATTGGCATTTTAACACTAGGCTGATAACTGATTATAATCAAATAAATAGTATAGTGAAAACATTCCCTTGAATATTAATTCATATGAATGTTTAACCCATTTTACCTCGCTTATGCAGTAAACTGCTATTTTTTAGTGGTTGCAAATACAATTTTCAAACGAAAACTCGTTCTGATTTATGATCCAAACATACACTGCGGGAACACGTTACACTTGTTTCGCTTTTTAAAATAGAATCTATCCACAATATAGAGGTATGCTAAAGAGGAGAAACCAGAATGAAGTATATGCCACTGCAAACCCAATTTTGAATACGGTTAGCAACCCAGGCAGACAAGATGCTTATCAGTGGGGAATTTCCAATAATTGATATAGTCATCCCAGAAAATTAAATAACTCTTCATTATTAGATTTTGAATCTAAATGAAATTGTATAGACATTAATAAGCATTAAATTTGCTTTCCATTGAATATAGTTTCAATAAAGTATCCATTGATGATGCCTTGCAAAAACAGAAGTTAAGTCAGATTATCTTATTAATCTTACAGATCGCTATCTTTTCATTTTTAGACGCGCTTTTTTGACACGTACTTGGTTATTCCTTTTTTCCGGGTCACATAACTTTCATGAATATTTATGATTTGTACATGTTAAGACTTGTATTTGATGGGTCTACAAAAAAAATATTGAATCATTGTACTATCTTTACTGGTGACAGAGAAAATAGGCCCCAAAGTTGTCGCAAATAAAAATGATTTTAAGAAAATATTTTTTCAAGATACATAATATATTTTTAAAGTCGGGTCTTTGCCCTTTTTTATGATGTATTAATCTTATTTTAAACTTTGTTATTGCCCCCCGCATTAATACGCAAACACAGCACATGTGCTGAAATTTAAACAATCTCGACGCCACGTGCGTTTGCGGTTCAACGCTACAACGCTGTGAACAGAAAGTCAGCCGAGCTCCAATAATTACACGAGTTGTATATCAAATCCTGATGATTGGAATCCACTTGTAAGTAAATATTTTATCGCTTCATCTTGATTTTAAAACATAACTAAGATGAAATACACTAGAATCGTATTAAACTAAAATACGGACTGAACAATGGTCGATCGATGTAGCAGGTGCCCGTAATTCAAAACATTTTTTTAAATATAAACAATGCATCAGACGTATTATTTGGCCATAAACGGTCTCATCGTTAAGAATATAATTGTATTTATTTGTTTTATACCAGAGGTCACGTATTTGCGAAATTTTCATTTATTTTCCCATACAAACTCAAAACTATTCGCCGTTCACAATTTAATTATATTTTGCTATACGCCGTACACATCAGGCTCTATTCGCCGTACACAACGAATTATATATTTTAGCCAAACATTTGCATACTAACTAGGTTTTTGGGCTGAAGCTTGCAAAAACCGATAGTATTTATAACTCTATTTGAACACCATTGAAAAATTCGGCAAAATTAGTATACTTTCCTCGGACAAAAGGAAAAAAAGATGTCCCAATGAACTTAACTTTCGGTACCAGGTAGCTGATGATTGATCTATTTCAACACTCGAATGTATTAATAAAGAACTCCAACTACTTACGATAGAAGTTTGATATGTCCACTATTAATTTATCACACAGTTTTTGGAAAACGTTCGCGATAAAAATGGTACAACTTATTCTTTTCACGAGCACTACCTATTGCGTGATGTTTACTTTCGCTTCGCTGGTCATCTATTTCCGGTGGTGATGATAGACGGTGTTCCTGAATTTTCAATACTTTGTCGAAATAAGTCTGAAGACGTAATCACCTTGCAGTGTTTACACTAAATAACTCCTACGCTATGTCAACACACAAATCGTTTATCATACTTACAATTACACAGCATCGACTGGTAAAGATTGTATCTAGGAAGTGAAACTTTAGATGGTATGCTTGTTTATTCTGTTGAAATATCATATTTGTTTTGACCGTTAACCATTTATTCCCATGACCTTTCAGATGGTTCAATGTGTATAATGTTGTGCAATATCTGTCACGTTTTCCAACTTTTGTTTTCCTGCTATACAATACTAAAAGCAATAAGTTTTTTCTTTGGACGATTTATACATAGACCTCGTCGTCAATAGTAGGACCGATGTGCACATAAATGTTCTTTGGCAGTATAGTAGCCAAAGGCTAATAAAGGCCGAGCAAGTTGAGGTGAGTCCGGGGACATGCCCTAACAGTTTTTTGTGTGTACCTAGACACATCTGAATCGTTTTGAAATATAATCAAATAATGTTTTACACGAGTTTAACAAAATCATGAACATAGTTTAACAAAATCATGAACATTATGAATGCATAGCTGATTGCATTGTGTCACACCGGTCTTACTGACCTGTGTGAATGCGCGCTAAGCATTGTGGGAAACGGACTTTTTTCCATCATGGCGTTGGTAAACATAATAAACACGGAAGTGAAAAATGGTAATTAATTATTATCAAGAATAGGCCCCATCAAACCGGGCCAGCTATTATATATATTTGGCTGCAGTTTGTGCTTCAAAAAGAGCCACTTTTCATGTCAGTCTATTGTTTGTAAGAATCCCTAAACACGTAACTTAGACTAACTAAACACGTTGCAAGCCTGTATCTTCGAAATGGTAAATAAATCTAAATCACAAATAAATATTTATAATTAAATACCTGCTGAAATTTGAGAACGTAAACGAATTAAAATAAACGCTGTGAACATTACAAGGAATCTTACATGTAGGCCTAATGTGTGAGAGGATTAATCAGGGATAAAATAAATGGAGTTCGAAGGATCTAACATTTTGAGGAGGACGTCATGGTATCTTGGACATTTGGCACTTTCTTATATTTATTTAGTAGATACTGAAAATGCTGAATGTGCTAATTGCAACATCAAAGACGAGCAGGTGAGATTTTTACAGCTTTATTTTTCTTAACATAATATTGTATGTTTTCCAGTTAATTTATATGGCGCTCAATTTCAGCTTGGCTGTTTTCGGGGAAAACCCTAGGTATTGTCATAGACAGCTCGTCGTCAGAAGTCCGCGTCGTGCTTAAACCTTAACATCGGCTCTAAAATCAAAGTGCTTCCACCTATAACATTGAAACCTCACATGTATATGCACCTTGCTGATTTCTACACACCACACCCATTTTGGGGTCACTCGTTTCAAGGTCAAGGTCACTAACCTCTAAAAAAAAAATTAAATAAATTTCATTTATTCAAAACTGCTCCGCAGCCTAGCTTGGCACCCATTATGTGGTGCTCTTGTTAATATATAATTTTAAAAATGTATTAATAACCAGAACAGTTGATGCATGTATAAATAAAAAGATACAGCCATGAACAGTGTGTTTTAATTTTTAATAAATATGCTTTGATTGAGTATATGCAAAACAATGAAGTCCATAATTATATTGTTAACTGATTTTTAAAATGTTGAATGTCACACCTTACGTACCAGTCTGTTTATGTACCGACACTTTATGTACCACTATCTGACCAGTGGTTTTTTTATGGCAATTTCGGGGCCGATATTCGGCCCCATTCCCCTCAAAAAAGAGTATATATTTTCCCCCATTTTGTAAAAAAATCCCCTCCAGATATTAATTTTTTTTTATTATTTTTAGAAAGAACTGTTTCATAATCATGATAAATATGTCTCAAATTTATTTCATAAATAAATAACAAAGTATACAACTATAATTCATATGATTTTTTATTATTATAAAGTGTTATATTAAATTAGATTAGATTTTCCCAAATCAGTGGACTTTTCACATGAATTGCATTTTTCTCCCAAAATGGCTAGGAAAAGGCCTGATGTATCTATATTGTGTCAATATTTTTTGTTGATAAAAACATTCCAATTTGGTCCATTTTATTGATAAAAAAATGCTCAAATTTGCCATTGAAACGTTTTAAAAAACTCAATTAGACTCAAAATGGCTAAGAAAACTGAGACTGTGCATGAAGGCTGAACTGTCTGAAACTAATGTTGAAAAAATCATTGATATATATTTCAGAAAAAGGACAGAGACATTCTGCTGTGAATATTATATTCATACAAACATGACTTTGTGTATTCATATAATAAATATCATTACATATAAAAGAGTGAATTTTTTTCCCCTTTTCCTAAAAAACGACGCATTTTTTCCCCTTTGGACGGGCCCTGCCACCATTCCCCTATAAGTGAAAAAAACACACTGATCTGACACTTTATGCACCATATTTATAATATATAGAGATAGCTAATTTAATATGAATGTGTGTTATTGATGAAATGTATTTTGTGTGATAGTATTAATGATTTTAGACTTATATATTCATGGCCATAGATTTTATTTTTTGTCAGATTGTCTAAGTGTCACTGAGTGTCTTTGTTTAACTTATTAGCCCAAGTACATGTAGTACTTAATAAATGATTTATTAGTCTTACCTGAAATTGAAGTAAATTATAAAAATTCATTTGTCTCTTATCTTATCCTGACTAAGGATTATAAAGTCTAAAATGTTTGTATTATATTGTATAATTGAAATGGGATACTTTGAAGAGAAGAGAGAATGACCTTAATGTTCAAACTGTAAAAAAATCAAACTATTTCCTTCTTTAGACTTTAATCATGTTGAGAGAATGACCTTAATTCATTAGGACTGCTATGAATGAATGGACAATAACACCTATATTTTATGTAGGTGGTACGTAAAGTTTCAATGTACCGGTAGTAAATAAAAGGTCTGGTACATGTACATAAGGTGTTACACCCTAAAATGTTCATGGTATCAGTGTTTCAATAATGTAGTGTTTCTTATTATGTATTGCTTAGGTTGTTTTGTTTCAAATTTCAAATTTGCATTTATTTTAAAGCATTTTCACTCATTTTGTGAATTCCATGTTTTTTGTAATAAGGTGAATTATTTTACACATGGCGTCAAAAATTAATTCATGGTCGCTATGGTGTAGAGAATGTTGTCCGCTGGGCGTGGGTTCGATCAAAACTCTGGGAGAGTTCTCATTATCGTCTCCATGAACAACAAGTACTGGTGTACCAAGTAGTAGTAGTAGTAGTGGTGGTGGTGGTGGTGGTGGCAGTAGTAGTAGTAGTAGCAGCAGTAGGAGCAGCAGCAGCAGTAGTAGTAGTAGTAGACTAGTATTAGTAGAAGTAATATCAGTAGTAGTAGTAGTAGTCGTAGTTGTTGTTCTTGTTGTAGTAGTATATAATTAATTAATTAGTAGTAGTAGTAGTAAGAGTTGTAATGGTTTTGTCTGTATTTGTATTGAATTCTGATAATACAACACAATGATGTTGCAGCTAACGATGATGATGATGATGAATATGATAATGCTGCAAATGTGATGATGATTATATGATGGGACGTCGGTATTATAAAATGTGTGAGGTTCAAACACAAAACCTGTTGGATAATAAAACTTCTCATTTTATGACAAAATAGCTAGATTGTAGAGTAAAAGAAAGTATAAAATTCCTTATAGGAAAGCTACCATTACAGGACCATGTGGGCTTCATCAAAAGCAATGCATGAAACAGTTATATCTCTTTCAAATGCACTCAATATTGCTGTTCCAATTGATATGCTCAGAAATGCTTCTGGATGGGCATACACCAATGAGTACTTTCCTTCAGTTTTTTCTTCTAAAGACACATTAAAAACACTGTCGCAGGAATTCCGGACGCCCCCCCCCCCTCCTAAGATGTTCCCTCCCCAGACATTTCCCCCATTTTAGTTTTAGTGCTTTCATTACCTCCCCCCACCCCACAATAAATTTATAATGGTTTGGTTGAAGTATAATCTTGATTTATTATCAAAATGATTATTTTGCTTATGTAATCTTATGTAATTAACTTTTTATATGAAGCAGCTTGTTTGTTGTTTTCTTTGGATTAATCATTCATTATTTTTGTTAAACTGTTTAAGGAGTGCATGTAAATCATTTGTAAGACGTGCATGTTGGTGTACTAGAGGAATACTAGAGGAATACATGGGATATTCTCAAAATCTTACACATGTTGTTTTTTTATATAATTAAATAGGATCAATTGATGAATTAATTCAGTTTGAGTCAACTTGGGCTGGGTTGTGGAACTATAGCTATTTGTTGTTTTCAATCCAATTAAATAGGGTACTATGTAACCGTCAAAGAAAATATGCATTCATACGCATATAATCCAAGTATTGGATGTCACTGATATTTTCAATTTTACCAATAGCTTATTACGACTAATTAAAACAGAATTGGACTTTCCTTGCAAAGTATTTCATTATTAATAATATAATAATAAAATAAGCTAATGTAATCAAAACATATTGATATTTTAATATTTAAATTTCCCCAAAAAACTAGGGCAGGTAGATAGGAAGGTTGTTTTTTTGGAAAACCAACAGTGTTGTCAGTGTAAAATATTTGTAAAGCTTCTTCAATTTCAATTTTACATTTTATGACCTGCAACATATTCTATGCTACTTTATTTTACAATGGTAAGTCATTAAAGTGTTATTTATTTTTCAACTATATAATGTGCTAATCATATATAATGAATTACTACCCCATTTAAAGATGACACCTAATCTAAATCCATTAATACAATAGTAATAATTGTTTTATTGTAACATACTATTCCACTAAAAATGGCCATCATAGAACATCAATGCTGTGCTTTAACTAATTTTTTCATTGATCGCATTTATTTAAAGAAAAAAATCTATCAGGCACTTATTAAAAAAACATATAATTAGGGTGTCAAAATTTAACAAACTGAACAAGTCAATTTGAACTTCTCTTGCAATGCAAATGGAGCCACTTGAAATATCAAATTGTTCCCATACTAGTCGGCAATATAGCTATGACATTGTGTCTATTCAAAACATGCATCAGACACACCTTCTGCAACTTTTTAAGCGGTTTTGAAAACGCTATTTCATTCAAACTTTCGTCAATAAAGGATACACGTTGTTATACAACCGAAAGTGAAAGTACAGTTTAAAAAAAATAAAATAAAGAGCGAAATTGTTGAAAACTAACGAAAATTTTAATTGATGCTAACATAAGACCGTAAGACTGAACAAAATAATACTTAACTTTTAAATCATAACATGAATGTTTACTTATAAAGCAAATTCTTCATTCATCCGCGGACTTCTTTGTGTCGTAGTCATAAATGCCTCCAAATGGAGGTGCGTGATGCGTCTAAGTATAGAGGTGACAATAACGTACTGACGTCACCATCTATGTATAGAATGTAGCTGATTGAGTATCTTTAATAAACTTAAACGTAATTTCAATAATATCCTCGAATGATCGAGAAATCGGATATCAGAGTATACTAGTACTATAGCATGGTTGTTAATATTTTTAATGCGTATTGGTCGTTACAATCAGTGTTTAATATGTCGTAAAAGCGGACTGTGGTCCATACATGCGTCTACAGATGCTATGGCGTTCCCGTACATACCGTGGGGTCATGAAGTTAAAGCAATTCATAATGCCACCCGCTGGTGTTTGGAATTATTTCACGCGCTCAAATGATAAGGCTAAGGCAGAATGTAAACACACCGTTAAGAACTTATTTTTTGCAAATATCTCAAGTTATTGAAACACATTTCCAAATATCTTTAGTGCATAAAAGAGAGTTTTTCTTGCAGTTTGTGCCGATATCTTAAGGTATAAGAATAAATCCTTGAATACATCTGAAATCGGTGACAAATGTCACGTTGCGTGAAGCAAAATCGTGCAGTATACATTATTTTTTTAACAAAATTAAGTAATTCTGATGCATTTCACATTGCTATGAGTAGCTTTAAAATCTTTTTTCTATGCACTAGTTGAAATTCTTAAGAAAAATTGTTTTAAAACGTTAATTAGAAAAAATCAGCACTCACCGGTGTGTTAACATCCATTAAGGTTTAATTGGAACCCAACAAAGTCACGTGATCCTGCATCCTGAATGATTTAATGTCATTTCTCTCAGATATGATTGAAATGTTTGGGCTTATAGAAAAAGGTCTATTTTGTTAAGATCACTTGTGTCTGAACTATTGTGTATTGGTAAAATGTATATTTCAGATTGATCAGTAAAAAATGTCAGTTTTCACTGTTTTATCATATTCTTATTTATATATTATTGGACATATGATGTTTTCTCCACAATATGTTCTATTTTTAGGGCGAATATTATTTTATTTTGTTACTTTTGATTTCTTTAGCGAGCCTTTTTTTCTGAACATCATTTTTTATTGACGCTTTATCAATAATGTGTGATTAAAATGGTCTTTTTAATTCAGTTTGACATTCAGCCAGAAAGTCGATCTGAACTAATTCTCTTTGATTTAATTGCATGGATGTTATTTGTGGTGGTAACGACATTTTAAAACTGTTGCTCGTTTAACTTTAAAAAAAATGTGTATGCTCCTTTGATAGATGTGTTTATTTTAATATTATGTTATGTATATGCTGTTTATGTACAGTAGATGCAATTTTTATTCTTAATTCCCTCGTAGAAAGGCAGTCGCAGAATAAAGAAAAAATTTATTGTTTTTATATTGACTACCGGAAGGCATATGACGTCATCAATCGTGGTCAATTACGGAGTAAAATGAATAATCTGGGCATCGACGGAAAACTCTGAATACTTATTCGATCCATAATATTACAAATAAGTAAAATTACGGGTTAAACACATGGGTAATATGTCTGACATATTCAATAGTAACGTTGGTCTATTTCAGGGGAGATAACCTCGCCCATATTGTTTTCATTCTTTATTAATGACATCGAATTAAGTCTGCAGAAAGGCATAAACGCCGGCATGACATTAGACCAAATATCTATCTATCTATTATCATTCGCTGACGATGCGGTTTTATTTTCTGAATCACAAGAGGGTCTTCAAGAAGCATTATTCAATTTAGAAACCTACTGCGATAAGTGGAATCGAACAGTTAACATTGAAAAATACAAGGTCATGGTATTCCAAAAAGGTTGTTCCATCAGTAAAACATTAAAATGGACTTATAAAGGTCAAGAATTAGAAATCGTGAACTTTTTTAATTATCTTGGAATTATCATGTCAAGTGGTAGATCGTTTGTGTCCGCAACAAATACATCATATGGCAAAACATTAAAAGCAATGCATTCTCTGTTCAAAAGATATGAACGTACTTATAAATATCATGTTTAATTGATATGACGCTAATGCATCATCAATTTTAAACTATAACTGCGAAGTTTGGGGATCCATCAACCCCGGAAATATTGAGCGCGTTCACCGTGAATTTTGTAAAAGACTATTAAACGTAACAATGTCTTAACAAATTCATTATCGCTATATGCCGAAGTTGGTCGATTTCCCTTGCATATCGACAGATATGTCAGAATGGTTAAATAATGTTTGAAATTACATACTGCGAAACAATGAATTTGTATTCTTAAACAAGTTGCACTTTTACAGAGATTAGAAATTGAACGTAAAAATAATGTAAACAATTGGTCATCGAAAATACGGGACATTCTTATCCAAACCGGTTTCACCGATGTACGGTTATTCCCCGAATCCGTAAACAATGATAAATTTATACCGTTATTCAAAAACAGAGTACGAGATCAGTATATCACTAATTGAAATGTCTGTGTGACGTCGTGTAGCTCAATGTTTTTATACAAGGAACTAAAACAAGTATTTGAAAGATCATCGTATCTTGATATTGTTGAAAATAAAAACAAAACATATGAACACTATTGCTAAATTACGTTTATCGTCTCACAAATTATCTCTAGAAACGGACAGACATCAGAACATTGAAAGAGATCAACGCAAATGTTTATTATGTAACCTTAATGACATCGAGGATAAATTTCACTCTTTTCTTAAATATCCGTATTATAATGTTGTTTATTAATTCTAAAATATTATAGAATCCGACGATTTTTTTTTCAAGTTTATCAAACTACTAAATAGTTCAAACAAAACTGTATTAAGAAAGCTAGCCATGTTTAGTTTAAAATGCTTTAAAATTAGAGAAAATGTCATAAATATGTAGTGTATAAAAATAATACTTTTTTTACAAAGAAAATAAGGTCAGAAATATGTAATTATTGCTACAACTGTAAAATTATACGAATAACATTGTGTGATCACTATGTATTAACCCCATTCATGTGACATTCTCACGAAATATGTTCACGAAATATGTTTATTTCGTGTTTATTTAGATTAACTGTTCTTTAAAATGATGTGTGTTTTGTGTGTACTTCAACGCATGCTGTTATTTATTTGTATGTTTACGAGGATGAGCTTCACATGCTTAAGTGAAAAATAAACTTATATTCTATTCTTTAAAAAACGAAAAGTATCACTTGTCCTGTCTGGTGAAAAAAACATTCCGCGATTCAATCAAATCGATTTGAATACAAATGATCAATTATGGTGTTTGATGTCTTTGTAGGTATATTTGGTTTCTTTACCATTTTTTGCAATCCGTTTGAAATAACGAAGGACTACCAACGATTAGTATATAGTATATATTTCTCTGTCAGAAAGATCTCCATCGCCCTTTCTATGAGACATAGTTATCTGGAATTTGTACAGCTGTATCTATTTTTTCCTAGAGCAAAACGTTTCACAAAAGTCAAGAGTATGAATGTCTTAATTATAAATATAATATTTTATTTCATTTAATTAGGGTAAGTGTTACATAGTAAAAGTAAGTAAGTAAGTAAATATTTTATTAAAGTGACATGTGCAAACATATATTGAAATAACAAAAGACAATTACAAAAAGGCATGCACCCGGCCCAAACGGGCCTATAAGTCACATAATACATGATAAAACATTAAGCATGAAAACAGTAAGCGATTCAGTGGTCAGTAACATAGTCAGTATATCAAGAATTATCGATATGGTCATATCACAAATTCAGACGTCAATCAAAAAATATATTCATTCATTCTAATTAGGCAAAATATATGTGCTTAATATTTCATGTAGCGCCAATAATAGCGGCATGTAAGTTCTGACTTCAATGAAGTTACATTTGTACCTAATTTGATTTTAATCAAAACTCATACTTAAAAGTGTGTGTAGTGATCAAAATATTCATCCTTGTACGAAAATTCAAACTACAAGGATGAAACATGAAAACAATCTAATATTTATCGTAATATTTAAATAAAAGTGCATTCTTAATCGAGCCGAATGATCAAGATTTACACTCCAAGAAAATAAACAATATCAAGGGTTTTAAGTATGCGACTGATGAATTCAGAACATAAAACAGTAACAAAACGCCACATGTATACTATACTAATGTGTTATACATATACTTAACATGAATGAAGTGTAACAGAAACATGCATGTAACGTTCAACGTATCGTATTAATGCTTTAATTAAAATGGTATGGCATCGACATTGATTATGATATGATTTTATAAAAACAGTAATCATTCACAACAAAAATGGCTTATATTAATGGATAAACATTATAATTGCTTCATATATGGAATAAATTGCTCCTACGTTTCAAATATGAGGCTACTAAATACTTTGCTAATCTTCTGGGGTGATATTTTACAAGGTTAACAAATTTATCACAGTCTCTCATGTTCATAAATTCATCACTTGTGAGAATTTCACTAAGATAACATAGTCTTTTATCCTGGTATAAGGGACACTTCAATACAAAGTGCATTTTTATCTTCAACTGAAGCAGTGTTACAAAGTTTACAGAGTCTCTGTTCTGGCGCTTCACCAACATACCGCCCGGTTTCTATGCGGAGTGGCAGAATACCACATCTGAGCTGTACGAGAAGAGACCGCTCATTTCGCTTTAAATTAAGATTAAGATACGATTCCTTTTCAAAGCCAGTCTTAAATTGGATGTACGTTCGTAATTTGGAAACTTGAGTTACTTGTAAGCGCCAATCAGTTTTATGAAGTTCAGTGATGGATTGTTTGGCTTCTTCTAGATTTATTGGTTGGCGGCTAGTGAACTGATCATTTAATCCAATTTTTGTCATAATTTCTTTAACTTCACTACACCAGTTATTTTGACAACGGATGTAGTCCATATTGAATACGTGTTTGGTGATTCTATTGTCATCGAGTAGCACGAGTCTATTCCACATTCTTAACATGTTTAACCATCTTCTATAGTTGGTCGGGATCCAGCCAATATCACCGGTAATTGCGAGTATGGGCGCAAATCTGTGTACGCCCAGATAGTATCTGATCGCACGATGCTGTACGTTGTCCATTGCTTGGTATTTCCTATAACCCCAAACGCCCGAACAGTAATCCATAATTGGCACAACGCAGGCGCTTTTTCCTAGAATTTCCGCATTTATTGAAAAGTCACCTCTGCAATGGAATGTCACGCCTAGATATTTGTAGCGATCCACCAGTTGTAGAATGTTTTCACCTATTTTAAATGAAACGTCGGTACATGCTGCACGGCCTCTGCGGAAGTGAATGCATTTCGATTTTTCTGTATTTATGAGCACGCGCCAACGTCTACACCAGTCACGTAACGTGTCTAGGATGCGTTGTAGGTCATCTTCTGTCTTTGCTATACAAACAATATCATCGGCATATACTAATAATGACACCTTTTTCCAACAGATTATCGTATATTCGAATATTTAAAGTCTTAAGTTGGTGTAGTATTCAGTCATCAGTCGTCATCAGTCTTACAGCTATTACGCCACTACGAGTACTGTAACCATTTTTGTTTAAATGAGATCAAACATTAATTTGGACAGTTGGTGTAGTAATAACAGTACACTCATCTTTTAAATGCAATAAGAAGTAATAATGTTTTAACAATTTTTATGTTGATTTTTTTTCAACAATATTTTCACTTTTATTTGAGTCATCATAATAATACAATAAAATTGATATGTATATAGTCATTGATAATAAAATATGTGCATGTATAATTTCAACACTCTGTACATATGTTAATTAATGCATTTTATGTATTATAAACATTAAAACTAATATATGATAGCATGGTGAACTGTCCTATGTCGTTCATCGGGACTTGAACCATGCTATGACCTCGGGTTTTTTTACGAATCGCCAGTTTTTCATGAACCCAGAGCTGCTCAGGTAACTATCAGATCCGTGCCGATCCCAGTAACTAAACATGGGTCGTGATAATGCCGTGTGAACAACATAAACAGAAACGCGTGTATTTGTTGTATTGACTTACATATTAATATAATACAATATGTTGTTATTAATTAACAAGATGGTCTTGCTTCATGGAGCTTGGTCGGTCAGGTTAATCAGGTCTATTAAAAACGAAAATATATGGTTACTCTTCACTTTGAGACCCGCGCCTTCTTTGTACTTTGGAATTACACAAGAACAATTACTAATGACCTTCTTGTCGGCGGTTTCCCTACACAAAATGACTGTTAAGATGGTGTCAGTAAAGGTGGTTCAAAGTTACCCCTTTATCGAAACATAATTGCTGTTAACAATAACTGATGATAAAGGTTTAAAACCATTTCGAATACGAGTATGGCATTTATGTTAAAAACTAAATGTGTATCAAGTTTCTGAAAACTTGTGCAGGTATTAGTTGGTTCTCAAGAAAAGCCGTCGCAGCTGCTTCGTCGTACCTCGACTTGAGACGCTCAATGACCTTTCTTCAGAATGATTTGCGACAATTTTAAACTGACAGCAGATATACAGATAAGCATATACCTAGAATTCTGATAGTGGATTTAAACACCAAAAAAATTGAGTTGCTAGATGTTGGATGATAACACACAACCTTGAATGATAACACAAAATGCTGAATGATAATATAATGTTATTAATTAGTTGAATTCATATTGGCTTTGTTATTGAGCTGAAGACAGCCGTATTGGCCTGAGGCCGAAGGACAATACGGCTGTCTGAAGCTCAATAACAAAGCTTATATGGATTCAACTAATTAATGACAATTTTATTAATTAACTTTATGATATTATTCAGCAAGAAAAGCTTGAATTTCACTTTCGAATTATAGGTTTTACAGGCTGATGTGTGTTATATTATTGATTCATCCGCGTTGCCGGAAAGACAATTAATTGGTTAGTTTCAAATGCCGAAGCGGATAAGAGAGCGGACTATTCGTAATCGTGCTGAATTTATTTCGCGTGCGAAACTGTAAACTACACGGATGCCAGAGCGTTATAATGTGGATTTTTTTTTAAGTTTATGATACGTTTTATGAGCGCGACGTTTAATTAATTGAAGGCAAAGCAAAACCGAAGACAGACAATAATAATAATTGATAACTGTGAAAATTGTTGTAGCCAATAAAGGTATGAAACAACTAATTGTTGTGGCGAGCCTTTCGGTAAACTGCAATATTATATATGTTTAAAGATTAAAATCTTTTGCACCAAAACTAAGCGTACAACTTCAAAATGGCGTCCAAAATTGTCGCAATTTTAGATTCTCATATAAGGCCGAGATTTTCTTGGTTTCTGATTGGCTGAATCTCGTATTGGCCGACCTTTTCCCGTAGTGGCCGTGTTTTTTACATATTGGCCGCCTTTTTCTCGTATAAGGCGAGTTTCGAGCTTTATTGGCGAGGCTCAACTTGTATTGGGCGAACAAATTGAACACATTCTCGTCTAATATTATAAAGTTAATTTATAATACATAATATTGAAAGATAACACATAATCTTGAATGATAACACACATTATTGAATGAAAACACACAATGCTGAATGATACCACGCAATGTTGAATAATAACATACAATGTTTAATGATCGTACACTATTGAATGATAACATACCATGTTGAATGATATCACGCAATCTTGAATGATAACACAATATTGAATGATAACATACCATGTTGAATGATAACACACAATATTGAAAGATAACATACCATGTTTAATGATAGATCATATTTTTGAATGAGAAAACGCAATTTTTTATCAACATTTGAATGATAATACATAGCCACACACCACTAAAACAGAATTGTATTAAACTGGAAGAAACATAATGAAACAGTCAGTACAAAAACGTTGAACCATTAATAAATATCCTTCTTATATGAAAATATGTGCATGGCTTGTTATCCTCAAGCATATCTGTTTAGGTAAATCGTTTGAAATGGGCCGCACAGATGAATCCAGGTGTATTTCCAGTAAGAACTAGAACTGGTCAGATTTGTTTTCCCTAGTTTATTAATCCATTTCAGAGATATTTCTAAACACAGAATTGTGCATCCGCTTATATGCTCAGCTATGTTTTCTTTAAGGATGTGCAAACATAAAAATGTCATATAGCGTCCAATTATTTTTAATGAATGTATTTCCCTTCCATTAAGCAACACAATTATTGTGCGTACAATTATGTAAATACTAATGGATCTATGAGTCTTTGATTATAAAATGGGATAGTTGACAAATGTTACAACTGACTTGTTAAGAACTGGTCTCATCCAACCACGTGATACTATGAAATGATTGTTTATGTTACTAGCCGTTATCAACGTCCGGAAGAGAAAGTCATTAAAAGCCTCATATTGCGTTAATGTATACAAAACAGGCCCATCCCCGGTAAAAAGGAATACCAATGTTTTTTTTTGTATTTTGTTTATTTAATCTTAGTACGAAACTGATATTGACGAGTCTTTTTAACATCGGGCCGTAATCGTCGAACATATGCGTCATTCACATGCGTAGTTTTAGTACCGAATGATTTGCTCTGTACAGTCTTCCTAAAAATGATAGCATAGTGTAATGTTGCTGTCTTCTTCTTTGTTATTGCCTAGATTCTTGGAAAGATAGTTTATTTACAAGAACAAACAGGGATTGATGTTCACTGCACCTTTCAGAGAGCAACTTACACGAGAGACAAGCTCTATTGTATTTTAATTGTATTCAAACAACACGATGAAACACATTTTCTAACACCTGAATGAAAAATATATTGTCACAATATAAACATACAATATATTCAATTCAATTCAATGTTTTATTTAAGTCTCATCCATTTCATGTACATCATAATTACATAGCATTAAAACACACATAAAAACATGAAAATGGCCATTCTATAAAAGAATTATAAGAGACTATGAAGAGTTAAACATTGCGTATTTTCCACATACTTGTTCTCTATATACATATTTACGTTAAAAAGTAAGGTTAAAAGTTAGGTTGCCATTGCTTATCCATAATTAAAAACTGACATAAGATACATTGACGTAAAATACTGACACTGCGAAAAGAGGCACTAACGCGTTTAATATAAAATTGTTTAAGATATCAATTATCCTTGTCTCAGGAAGGATTGCTGACCTTAATTCAGTGGTAGAGCAGAAATCTAGTTCATACTTCTTCCGCAGGAATCAGTAACCCTACCCAGTTTCCCATAACAAGCTGTGTCTCCTCATTCTGGGCCACACCATTTAAGGAATGTATTTTGCGCTACCTAACATGTTGCAATTGTGGATACAACAATGAAAAGGACAAAATACATGTACTCCAAAATAGGTCTTATTACAGCGAGTTTTAAACCTATTTTGAGTAGATGTATTTTTTCCTTTCATGAAGAATAGAATAGCAGGTTTTGGCTGATAAGAACATAACATTCTCTGTAGTAAATATGTATTTCAATTTTTCACAATCTGAAATGGCATGACTATCAGGATTTGCACTTAAATTATCCATTAGCATTTTCCTTGCATCAACATACAACGGACAGTGAAAGAATACATGTATATCATACTCGATCTTATCTGTACAATGGAATAAGTTCTATTACATAGCTCAATATTTTCAAACCGGCCGGTCTCTAACCTAAGCGGCGCTACACCACACCTAAACTTTTTTCAAGCACTTCTATAATTGAATGGTATTTTACCGCTAATATATGTTTCAGTACCAAAATCTACTTTAAATAGTTTATAAGTTCTTAATTTATTTCTTCCTATGCCCCTTTATCCAGATTCTCTATTAATTTTTTTTTCCTTTTAACAGTTTCCTTCTCTAATAACTTATATTCTATAGCATTTATAACATGTTTACTATTACCTTATGGTGTATCTACAATATCAGACATATTAAGATCATTTAAACACACCTTTAATCTTGTGTACCCATTTCGAACAGTTACAGATTTTGTCTAATCATAAATTTTCTTGTTAATTCTAGGTTCATCCATATTCACATTTCTAAAATGCTGTCTACAAACAGATCCTAATTGTTTAACTATTGATGGTGTCCAGCCCATTTCACCCAAAGCAGCCGCATTTGGTGTGTATTTACCAACACCAATATAGTACCGCATACCTCTATTCTGAACTGCGTTGATGCATGAGTAGGATTTATCTCCCCATATTGGCGAACTATAATTCATTATGGGCCATACCATGGAATCAAACAGTTTTGTAAAGGTTGAAAACTGGAAGCCACCAAAAGCTTTACATTTAGAAATTACTAAACCCAGTACTCTAGATGCAGACATTGCTACACTTATTGTTATTTCATGGTAGTCTAAGTGCTCATTTAAGATAACACGAAGGTATTTATAACAATGTAAAATTTCTAAGTTCATACCAGCATCGTTAAATACGTGTTCAGTTTTTAAAATACGTTTTGGTCTAAAATGAACAATCTTTGATTTTTTACAGTTAACTTACATTTTATTTCGTAAACACCAGGCAGATAAAGAATCTAACAACAGTTGGAGGTCAACAGCATTTTCTGCGAGCAGAACTACATCATCAGCAAAAACGAGAATACATACTTTTTGATCATATACTCCTAGGTTACTCAAAAAAAGATATCAAATCATTTATGTAGAGATTGAAAAGCACAGGGGACAAAGGACAGTCCTGCTTAGGTCCATACGTTCTGTTAACAAGTATATTGTGATTATGTACTTATTGTACTTTGTGGTTTCTATTCATGTTAATATATGCTCACTTGTTCTCAATGTCTTTTCTAGGAATTGACGATTTGGGAAGAATATACAAATGCTGGATGGGTGATAAATTAGCTTTTAAAGTTATAAAAAAAATCTCATTCAATATGTTACAAATTTCGAATTCGCATTCAAAGTGCCTTTAAACTCGTTTTCATGCTGTTGGGTAGTTGATCACTTAAAAATACAATAACATTTTCGCCATTCTTTACTTATGAATGATTGCATCAACGAAGATGCAGTTCTTGCGATTAACGTTGACAATTTGCTATAAATATATAAATTGATTTAACATTGTGTTTCTTGAGAGTAATATTAATTTATTTGAGCTCAAGTTGGTTATCCGCATAATGACATTGATTGGTTTTGCATTTTGCGTTGCCAACATTATATATACAGTATTATACTGAAGATTAACAGTAGACACCTAGCCTGATGTCAAATTGTTAGACTTCTACATAAAAATAAAATTGAAAATTGTAACAATTTTATACACTAAAATACAGTTTTGAAAACCAGAATCGCTTGATATGTATGTACATTTATTTAGAATCGCATAGCATACCCTATAATTTATCCGTTCGGGTGGGCTTCGAATAAATGCAGTATGTAAGTGCAATCTCTTTTTCATGTTCACAAAACTGGAAATAAACAGGTTTTTAGTACACGCACAAACAAACTGGACATACCTGTTCAGGCCTAACCATCATTGTAGAGACAATATTTATGTAACCGTTTTCCAAACCAAATACATTATGTTGAAATATGTACACGATTGGTGACCACGAATGAGAGCAGTTTTCTGGTCTTGCGAAATTACTTTTGTTCGTTGCTTGTCTCAGGAAGGATTGCTGACCTTAATTCAGTGGAAGAGCAGACTACAAGGTCAGCTATGCGATACCACACCCGTGTTCGATTGCAATAAGTACCTATGATGGACTCTTTCTTTGATCAATACAAACTCATTCGATCCAAGATTGTGTCATTTACTATCTCTGTCATAACGCCATATGGGGGCATATTAAAACGTTAAAAAACATTACATTGTTAAATGTACATTTTATGTTTAAGTAACACTTTTAACGTTTTAAATTCAGTCACGAAATGTTATTGCAAACATAAACTATTTTCAGAAATACGGCGACAAAAACAATTCAACATGTGTGCACCTTTTAACCTCTTTAACAAGAGTACCAGTACATAGCATTTGCATAAATATGTGTCACTTAATTTCAATTCAGTAAGTCGTTGAACGTTACATGTTTTGAAACAAAATCGAATATACGTTTGTTGAAACATTTTAATAATAAATAAATCAATATCGACATCTGTGTATGAAATACGATTGTCCTTTTTTGTTCGCGGTGGAAAATATATAACAACAATCCTGGAATGGAATACTTACGCTCTGAATAAAAAAATACATATTTTTATTTAAATTTGTGAAATTGTATTGAATAATTACATATACATGTATTTGTAAAGTGGCATGTATACAATAAATGCCTTATATATGAATATGATATGGAATGAACACTCAATATTTAATACTTGATTTCGTTTACAATCACAAATTAAGTTTAAACAACTGTGAATAATTTATTGGGAAAATATTTTAGGGATGAGAAATTTTTCGGTGAAACATCCGGTAAAAATTCCACGAACCAATTTGTGTACACCTGTCACGAAATGCTTAAGCTACCCATTCCTGAATTTTCAATACTTTGTCAGAATAAGTCTAAAGACGTATTCACCTTGCGATGATTACACAAAATTACTCCTACACTATGTCAACACACAAATCGTTTATCATACAAAAAAATTCCCAGCATCGACTGGTAAAGATTGTTTCTAGGAAGTGAAACTTAAGCTGCTATGCTTGTTTCATTCTGTTGAAATATCATATTTATTTTGACCGGTGACCGTTTATTCTCACGGCCTTAAAGTATGGTCAATGTTTATAATGTTGTACAATTTCTGTCAAGTTTTCAAATATTTGTTTTCCTGCTATACAATGCTAAAAGCAATCAGTATTTCCTTTTGACGATTTATACATGGACCTCGTCATCAATAGTAGGACCGGTGTGCACACAAAGATTCTTTTACAGTGGAGTAGCCAAAGGCTCATAAAGGCTTAGCAAGTTGAGGTGAGTCCGGGGACATGCTCTTACGGATGTGTTTGTGTACCTAGACGCATCTGAATCGTTTTGAATTGTAATCAAATAATGTTTTTGCAAGAATTAACAAAATCATGAGCATTATGAATGCATAGCTGATTGAGTAACATTAATAAACTTAAACGTAATTTCAATAATATCCTCGGATGATCGAGAAATCGGATATCAGATTATACTATAGCATGGTTGATGATCTTTTTAATGCGTATTGGTCGTTACAATCCGTGTTTGCTTTTATGTGGCATTACATGAATAAACACTTAATATGTCATAAAACCGGACTTTGGCTCATACTGTGGCTCATACATGCGTCTGCAGATGCATACCGTGGGGTAATGAAGAGAAAACAGACGGATGCCACGTTAACGACTAGAACGCCTCAGGTCGCGTTATTTAAAAATACGTAATGATGGTGTGGATGATAGTACGACATATGATCATATCTGTAATTTTGCAAAGGTGTTTAATACACCAAGTTAAATCTATCGTTCAAGACAAATGATATGTTATTCACAGTTCAGCGTCTCGCAGTGATCATAAAAAAAAGGCCACCCGACTTGCTTTGACGTCAAGTGACCAATCATTGTAATTGATATATTCATATATAAATCCATAATAAAACTAGCTATTTATTCCAGGTACAACTCAAATTTATGTGATTATAATTACTATTAAGTAAAAGCAATTCACAATGCCACCCGCTTGTGTTTGGAATTATTTCACGCGCTAAGTATAATATTGAAATAAATAAGGTTTGCGGTAATCTGTTTAGTGGAAATATATTATAACTAATGATTAAATGGCAATTGCGAGCATGATTAATATGATGATGATGATGATGATGATGATGATGATGATGATGATGATGATGATGATGATGATGATGATGATGATGATGATGATGATGACGATGACGATGACGACGATGATGATGATGATGATGATGATGATGATGATGATGATGATGATGATGATGATGATGATGATGATGATGATGATTATGATGATGTTGAATGATAAAACATAATTTTGAAAGATAACACATAACATTGAATGATAACACACATTTTTGAATGACAACACACAATGTTGAATGATAACATGCAATGTTGAATGACAACACACAATGTTGAATGATACCACGCAATGTTTAATGATATTACTATATTGAATGATAACACACAATGTTGAATGATAAAACACAATTTTTTATCAAAATTTTGAATGATAACCCATATCAATACAACACGTAAACATAAATTATATTTATTAAACAGGAACACACACAATGGAACAATCAATACACAGACGTAGGGCTATCATGGAATATCCTTCTAATATGATAATCTGTGCATGGCTTATCATCCTCAAGCGAATCCGTTCGAGCAAAATCGTTCGTTTGAAATGGTCCACGCAAATGAATCCAGATGTGTTTCCAGTAAGAACTAGAACTGACCTGCTTTGTTTTCCCTAGTTTATTGTGACATTTCATAGATATTTCTAAGCACAGTACGCTGCATCCGCCAATATATTCAGCTATGTGTTCTGTAAGGATGTGCAAACATAAATATGTCATATAGCGTCCATTTATTTTCAATGAATATATTTACCTTTCGTTAAACTATAAGGAACATAATCATTGTGCGTACAATTATGTAAATACTACTGATATAGAAGTCTTTGATTATAAAATGGGATAGTTGACAAATGTAAGAACTGACTTGTTTAGAACTGGTCTCACCCAACCACTTGATACGATGTTATAATTGTTTATGTTTCTAGCCGTTATAAAAGTCTGGATGAGAAAGCCATTTAAAGCTTCTTTTGCGTAATGTGTACAAAACAATACAATACATTCTTAACATAAAAGCCTGGCCCATCCTCGGTAAAAAGGAATACCAATGTATTTTGTCTTTTGTTATGCAATCTTGGTATGAAACCGATATTCACGAGTCTTTTAACATCGGACTGGAATCGTCGAACATATGCGTCATTCGCATGGCTATTGCGTAGTTTTAGTACCTGATGATTTGCTCTGTACAGTCTTCATAAAATGAGAGCTTAGTGTAATGTTGCTGCCTTCTTCTTTGCTATTGTCTAGACCATTGGAGAGATATCGTTTGATATATGGGTACATTTATTTAGAATTGCATAGCATACCCCATAATTTACCCGTTCGAGTAGGCTTTGGATAAGTGCGGTATGTAAGTTCAATTTCTGTTACATGTTTACAATACTGGTTTTATTACACACAAAAACAAATTAGGCATATATGTTCAGGCCTAACCACCATTTCAGAGACAATAATTATATAACCGCTTTTCATACCAAATACATTATGTTGAAATATGTACACTAATTCCTGTGTCAAACCATGGTAATTTTACCATCCGGTCATAAAAACGCATGATCGAAGTGACACCAGATAAGCGAAAACAGGCCAGAAATCTGGTAAAATAGCGGTTGAAAATATACTGTCCGAAACATTAGAGTCATTAATTATGGACGAAACCCCGTAAATCCGAAAGTCACGAAAAATAATTATTCTGCTCAAAAAAGGAGTTGTCCGAACATTTGAAGTGTTCGAAAATTTAGAGTAATTTAGAGTAATGATCGTTGCGTGTTATTAAATACGTTACTATAAATAACATTCTTGAGATTCATTTACATGTTCCATATGTACGTGATTTTTCATATGATCTGACATAACTTTATTTTCTTGAATATCACAATTTTAACAACCTGAATTGTTTTTTCATGAAGTTAATTTGTATTTAAAAATCATGTATTATAAAAAATATGGGTCAGTGGTGAGCCTTGATGTGCATCAGATCCAATCAGAATTTACTTGATGTGCATCAGATCCAATCAGAATTTACTTGATATGCATCAGATCCAATCAGAATTTACTTGATGTGCATCAGATCCAATCAGAATTTACTTTCACACTCCAAATAAAGCGCCGCGTAAGCTACTACCAAACACAAACAACATGAATTATTTGTTTTGGACTATTTTTTATAACATTCCGTTTGTAATGTTAATCACAATGAGGGTAGCGCTGACAAACATTATGTGCTTGAAGTAAGAACAGTGAAATTGTGTTTGTTCGGTGAATATTAACAGTGATTACTTTTCAACACAAGCAGTGGAGTGTAGTAAAATACCTTATTACATCTTAAACTTACTGTATAAGGTTTATAAACATAGCAGGCATCGATAGCCATGGGAACATAATTTGTAGCGCAGAAACACTGGTGATATGAAATTTTCATTCTAACACTAGCTTGAGAGCAATTAAACTGTTTCTAACAAAAGCCTAAGAATAATGTTACACGTTTTTCGGAAACTCGATATTTTGATTTGAATGTTTAAGTTAAATAAGACATGTGTGCTTGTCATAAATATTGAAACTTGAAACGTTAAACATCAAAACACTTCTCCAAAATGACAATTTCAGAGCATTTATTTTAATATATCAAATCGTGTGCGCGTGTCATTTATAGAGAGTATAGTATTAGCAACAGGAAAGAAAACATTTGTTCCATGTTTTTGAGGAAATCAAATGACACGAAAACGCCTGCAAACAGCGCTTTTAGTGCGCCAAAGATAAACATAATCGTTATCGCAATACTTCCCCATTAATGCATTCACGCGTTTTTACGCTCACAATTTTATTGAAAAGTCTTGTTTTCGATGTAAAATATCGTAAAACGCACGTAATTTTGAAAATTGCACGTTGCAAAATAAGACGGATCACAGAAGGGATAGTGTGTTATCAGTGACATTATGTTTGTGTCGCTAGCGTTAATAAATGGATGTTGTATTATGCTTGACATTGTGAACGTCTCGCTAGCCATCATTAAACCATATATTGACTTAACTGTTTAGACGAAATGCAGGGTTCTATAGTATTAATAACATTGATAAGGCTATAAGAGTCAACAATAATAAAACATTTTTAAGAATGTTTTACCCACTGCAAAACAGTCTATACAACACACATTTAAACATAAGAGCTGGCGTCATCGGCTTTAAAACAAGTTAAAAGGTTGCTCGAACCTTATTTTAAGCCTTTATTTAATAGCAAATCATACACGTATACAGAAGCATTAGCCTCATATTTTTGAAGTCAGAATAAAAACAAATACGTGAATGGTATTTCCCATACATTTTATAACATTTGAAATTTTAACAAAAGTCGTGTCCAGTAACGTTTTCCGCTTTCTATAATGAAAAATATTCTTTAAATCCTGTATTCGAATGGTTTGTTTGGATTATCGCTAAAGTACAGCTTTGTTTCTTTAAAAAGACACACTAGGAAATGGCTGATTTTGCCAAAACACGATCCACTGTTCCTGATTCAATGCATTAAGTTCATTTTCGTCCACCGACAGGCAGTTGTGAAAATATAGGACGACGATTTATAATCGAAAACTAAATTTATAAGTATTTGGTAGTTACAAAATTAAATAGTAGACTTGATAGCTTATTATTTGATATGTTTTGCGTGTTTTTTTTCTATAATTTCTAGAATGTTCAATAGTAAAACACCAAGAACGTTTTTCCGATTATTATTTTAAAGATTGATGTTAAGGAGAGGTTATTAGTTTTATTATTTTAAATTTATGATGGGAAACTATGTATCTTGTTATAATTGTTTTAATATCAGATTTTTTTAAACACTTCACAATATTTTATCAATTTATAATGTATAGCTCTTAACGGACTCGTAGCTTTATATTATTGGGTTTAGTAGGAAATATATATTTATATATCATGATTTGTTGCAGATGAGTTTTATTGAGACTTTGATAAATACATTAATTTGGTACCCGCGCAAAAAAGCAAACATCGCTTATTCCCACCCCTGTCTGCCAAACATCCTAGCCGCCTTCTTAGCAGGATGGCGACACAAGTCTCCACTTAACCTTATGTAAATGTTCGTCAGTTCTTTAATCGAATACGTATAATTCTTTGTTAACATGTCAATTAGTGAAAAAATATTAAACAAGTTTACTTAATGGTATGATAGATATATGTGTTGATGTTTCTGTGCACCCCACCACCCTGAGAGGTGTTAGTTAGGAGGAAGACTGGAAGACACAGAAGACGCCCCAATTCCACAGGCGACCCTTGTCTTATTAGTGTCCGATGAAAAGCACCCATAACTGCACCTCGGTTGTACGGAACAAAACAGAATAATTTATTTGAATTAAAGATTGTGAAGCTCATCGGCATTAACAAACATATACAATAACAACATGCGTTTGAAATTAATGTCAACAAAACGTCGTTTCGAAGAAAAGTCAGTATAAATAGACTGGAAATAAACATGTATATTGTCACGTGGATTAAATTAATACATAGCGACGTCATAATTTTTAATAAATGCAATCATTGAAATATTCTGTGCTGGTTTTCTTTGTAAAAAATATGATTGGAGTATACTACATGTGTATGATAGTTTCTTGTATTTGAAAGCATGTTAAACCAAACATAGCTAATTGCCTTAACCCTGTTTTGTTATCGGTATTAAGTTGTTGGATCAAAGTGTGCATATTTTCACTCATGCGAAGAACATGTTGGTAAGTGTATTTTATAAACACCATTGAAAGCACTAAGTAAAGTGACCCTTATAGGAATGGTTGCGTAGCAACAAAATACCGCTGCACTTTATCGTCCATCTGTTTTGTTCGAAGATACACACTTGTTAGGGTATATATGTAAAAGCTTGTCCTAATAATCATTTGAAAATTCCCCAGGGCAAAGCTAAATTGAACATAACAAAGAATAAGCAGTTGTCTTGCGTTACTGCTCAATATAACTAATATATACTATAAGAAACTAAGCTAGATATATAATTTGCTATATCAGAGGAAGGACTGTGTGTGTATATGCATAGAGATCACCACCGGTAGTTGTTGTTGCTGTTGTTCTTTTTAAGGAAGAGGTAATAGAGAATTTCTATATAAATTCTTAATGTTTTTTTCGTGTGAAATTTTACTATATTGATTATGATTGTCATAAGATTTCATTCTTTGCTTTCTTCGTGTGACACTTTACTGATTCTCTCTTTCGTAACGTGTCATTTTTCTTTGCTTTCTTCGTTTGACAATAAATAAGAATCATTTTCTTCAATGAAGTGCCATGTGCTGAGGAAGCGCAAATGCCACAATGATACTTTTGGTAGCCAAGGTTACAAGTATTATCGGTAGCTATCTTTAACAAACGTAATAGTGAAATCCATGTTTATTGTTAGTTATGAACAGTATGGGATAAAACCCAGCACGCAAATGGTAATTTGAACACATAGTTAACTTTATAAAATCATGCAAAAGACTAATGTAGAAAAATTAAACAGCAAATGCCATCATCGTTGTTTGTATTGCAATCTTGAAAAGGTCATGCGATCGACACAAATTCACGCGGACTTGATAAAGATTCATTATTTGCGCGCTAGTAGCCCGCTGGCACGTCATAACCAACGAATTTTATTATTTGAATTAAAAAAAAATAAATAAACATATACAAAATCAAAACTTAATTTACACCTTTTAAAGATCACACTGTGGATACGAGGGACCAAAAAATTCAATTCGCATAGTCTTAAGGTGCAAACCAGCTTAGTGGGAGATGGGATTGGAGGAACCCTAGGTTTGTTATAGCTCAGTGGGAGAAGGGACTGGAGGAACTCTAGGTTTGTTATAGCTCAGTGGGAGAAGGGACTGGAGGAACCCTGGGTTTGTTATAGCTCAGTGGGAGAAGGGACTGGTGGAACACTGGGTTTGTTATAGCTCATTGGAAGAAGGTACTGTTAGAACCCCGGGTTTGTTATAGGTCAGTGGGAGAAGGGGCTGGAGAAATCTGGGTTTGTTATAGCTCATTGGGAGAAGGGACTGGAGGAACCCTGGGTTTGTTATAGCTCACTGGGAGAAGGGACTGGAGGAACCCTGGGTTTGTTATAGCTCAGTGGGAGAAGGAACTGTAGGCACCCTGGGTTTGTTATAGCTCAGTGGGGGAAGGGACTGGAGGAACCCTGGGTTTGTAATAGCTCAGTTGGAGAAGGAACTGGAGGAACCCTGAGTTTGTTTTAGCTCAGTGGGAGAAGGGATTGGAAGAACCCTGGGTTTGTTATAGCTCTGTGGGAGAAGGGACTGGAGGGACCCTGGGTTTGTTATCAGCAGCGCTTGTGGTAGAAAGAAAGTAAAACAAACTGACCATGGTGTGCAAACAGCGTATTGTTATTCTTCGTGAGATAATTTAGCATTACGTCTTTCTTTTTATCGCAGAAACGACAGTGTGTGTGTCTTTTGAAATGTATTATGAAAGCAAAACGTTAGAAAATAGGGTAGTTGGCCTTCACCCTATTTTACCATTCACCGATATTTGGTGCGTTTTTTATGTTTTAGAGTTTTCAGTTGTATATACTATATGTGAAAGTTTGGGCAAGTGAGAAACCATTCACACGATTCTATCGATGTCTTTCTTTCTGTTTTTTTATATATATATTTTATTTAAGGGGCGTGATTTAACGGGATGGTTGTGTGATTTTTAAAAATGATGTAATACTTCAATACGTGACAACTTTCTTCCTACGATTCTGCAACAAATCATACCTTTCTTAACGGGGGTTTATTTCGACAATACAAGCCTCATGGTGGGATAAATTTTATAAATTACTGTAAACCATAAATAAATATGTTAAAAGCACTCCGCATAAGTTATGATCTACTTGTCATAGTTCTGTGTTCAGAGAATGTCAGCAGTAGAAAAAAGAGTATGTTGATGAACAATTTTCCATCTGATAAGAGTTTCTGGGATTTTGTTGTTTGCTTCATTATTCCTGAACTTAGTTGTAATGTCTTCTTGTATGGGAAGTTGTAAGTTTATTATATCAAAGCGCTGAAGGCACTGAAAGTGTTCGCTATTGCTTAATTTAATACGCAATTCATTTTTAAAAATTAATCGCAAGTTTGAAATGAGCACACGCCATTCAAAATTATAAAGATTGTGGCATAACGCACAGGTCGAGATTTGTGTGCACTTTTTAACATCCTATTTATTTTATAGAGATAACTTAAGCAAAATAACAACAACATGGCCCTTTTTGGACGTTCTGAAAGCATAGAAAGTATGATGAAAATGGTAATGAGAACGGAATATACAGACAATTTGCAATCACCATCATATTAAATGAATATTGTTGGAATATCGAAAACCTATCTCAGTAAGAATATAATTTCATAATGAAAATTATCTGTACAAAACTTGATTCTTTCAGAGACGTAGATAACACGTCTCTGACACTTAACACCATATACAAATTCACAATATACAATAAGATAATTGGTGAAAATAAATAAAAAATAAATCTGCGAGCAATACTTTTTACTCACGAATAAGGTAGTCATAAAGACAGCCCTGTTGACCCGTACTTTGCTTTTAATGCATAACTTGTTACCCTAGCAGTTCACACGGTGTCAACAACTCGGACCTAAACATAGGCACTTATGTGCTTTTTGGCATAGCTGTTTAACCCAGCCTTTCACCTTAAATGACTTTTTTACATAACACCAGCAGACGCGCATGAATATGTTCTAATATTTCATAGGCTGATTCGAGATTAAACCTCTAAACTTTGGCTACATCACTGTGTCTGTGCTCAGCGCAAAGGATGTAGCACTGTTCAGTGTAAGGAATTCCGGACTACTCTCTGTATGTTTAAACGATACAAATTGTGGAACAGTTACAATTACGCGTTAAAATCCATCTCGAAGAATTTCAGGGTTAGTACTCGTTCACTAAATCGTCCGGGGAATATATAATTGCCTATCGATAAACATACTTTTGCTTTCAAGATGAGAAAACAAACATTTCCAAAATAGTATAGTGTCACGATAAGAGGAAAATCGTTAAATTATCCAAACACAATGTTTGTCGTACTCGGTCAGCACGTCTGGAAATCGTTCCTGAACGCCTGGATAGGCTGCCCTTATTTACAAGTTTGCTTTTTTAAAATTCAATTTTGTATCGAAAAGCATTGTTCTAAAATGTGCCTTTTAGAATTCGCAATAAGATTGTTAATGACCCTCGTCATGCGAAAAAACTGTCTTGTTCCATATGCGCCCATCATATAAATAGCCCACTCAGCCTGCGCATCTCTCAGTCTGGTCAGGAGATACATAATGAGACCAAAACACAGTGATTTCATAGCGAACAGCATCGCCTCAAATATTGGGTTTAAGATACGCTAGCCGAAACGCATGAGACCCATTTTCGCATGACGCGTCTATGAAAGTGTCGAAAGAAAACTGCGTTTAAATCAAATATTAACATACGATATATTTCGATAGTGGAGAAATATACTCATAATAAGGCAAGTGAGGACACATATGCTGTGCACTTCCGTAGTAATTTTTTTAACTACTTACACTAATGTTACAATGATAACACACATTTCATGCGGTGAATATGCGACATACACGTGAAAAAAAAAGTAAAAATTCAATTAATTTATTTAGAAACGTAAATTGCAAACTTTATTTCAAAGTCAGAATTTACGCCGACTAAATTGTTAAAAGATATTTCTTGTTATATTTAGTTGTTTTTAATATTCGGTTTTATCGATTCTAAATCATTGTTGAGGTTGTCTATAGTATACCTGTAGTCATTGGTTGAACTCATGTTCAACGTTTTATAAATTGAAAACTGTGAATATAAACATTAAACAAGCTTAACCTTCTACTATTGCGTTGTTAGCACCCGTAAATACAAAAGATCGCCGCTATCTGTTGAGAACGAACGAACGTTTCCCAGAAATATCAAATTTAACCCGCTTTATAAGCATGAACGAGGTTACGAAACAGATAATTCGTCCCATGATTGCTTTAGTGCTCTAACTACGATTGTCATTTTTTGGAGAAAAACGCATTTAAAGGTTTAACCTTTATTTTCTCACTTATTTATGCACGTATGTGGAAAAAAAATATACCGGAGTGTTAATCAGCAAACGGAGAATATGAATATAATTAAATATTAACTTTAGTAAAGTATATGTTATGGAGATAGAGCATTCTGTTTTTTTTTTAAATCGTTAATGCTGAACTGCTCTATCGGGACATATAGCATTTTATCGGTTACGGATCTGGAAATTTATTCATTGAACGTCATGGAGATGGATCATTATAGTTCTGAAATGAAACACGGTCACGTGGTGTAAATTCTGGTGATTGATTGGCTAATCTGAGCGTGAATTCTACTTTGCTCTAAGTCCCGGAGATGGTGCAGTACAGCATTCACCCGATTACGTCATATTAAAGATCTCGTTCTCACGAACACAGCGATATAAAAAACTCATTTTTGAAAAAAAATGCAGATAGAGCACTATAGCAATTAAGCGACGAATTCCTGTTATATTTAATTGTTTTTTATATTCGGTTTTAGCCGAATGTTGTTGTCTATCATATCCCTGAAGTTATTTTTCAACACATGTTCAACGTTTTAAAAATTGAGATAATAAACAAGCGTTCCCTTACTATTGCGTTGTTTTCCGAATCTATTAATAGCCTCAGATTGCGAATGACCTGTACTACGACATTAAGACGCAGCAGATGGTGGACTATTTTAATCATTCATAAACACTCTCTTCCGCGACACGTATAATACAAACATTGTTCATTGATTCTTTTCTATATAAGCTCCGTTAAAAAAATATTCCATTTAACACGATATTCACATAATTTTTGAATGAATATAGTTGAAGAACGCAAACCTCTTGCATAAATTATACAACTCTTTCTCGGCCGGAAACGGCAGATGCGGCACAGGTGGCGGGTAGTAGGCTTTCCGTAGATAACAGCGAACTGCGTAATTTTCGTCAACAACATTAGCTGTTCGCTACGTGAACAACTAAAAATGATTGGCTAGCCAAAATAGTAATTTTAACGATTTAAAACGGGCAATCTACTTTTTAGTATTGACCGAGGAATTAAAGTACAAGGTTAAATATTCATAATCGTTTTATTTATATATACCGAAAACATAATTAAGCTACAGATAATACTTAAACTAAATCAAACTAGGTAAACATCTATTAGATTTGCTAGTTCAACTTTCCCAAGTAAATGTACTTAAATAATAACGATATAAGAACTAAGATGTCACAAGTAAAACGTGTGGGTAAGTGCACGAATTCAACTGAGGACAAAATATATTCTACAAAATACATTCGCTATTCTTTTGTATTTGAGAAATATTCTTACCATTAATTTTCTTTAAAAAAATGCTTCCTTTCTCTTGATAAAAGTAACATACGGTTGTTATCAATTTTGTAAGATGCAATACAAATGTCTACAACCATGGAAAGTAAAACGTAAAAAATATGTTGGTAAAATGTAAAAAACACCATTTATTGTGAAGTGGAAAGGTAACGATCAAATAACAATTAATAATCATTTTACGTAACCATATTTAAAATGTAATATAACAAACATAAAAATTAAATCATATACTGTAAATACTTCTACATTGCAATTTCTTAATTCCATTACTCTAACTAAAATATACATTGCCAGAATAATCTTAAATTGCTATTCATGTTTATGACCAAACATTTCTATTACACGACTGACCAAAGAGTCATAGATCTGTGTAATAATATAGCAAAAAGTAATATCAAAACTAGTTAAAACTAGTCAAATGTGAAATTTTCATAAATACATAGCACAATTGATTTTTTTTCAGATAACTTCAATCCTCAAGCACTAGTTTTCCTTTCCACTTGAGTAATCAAATAACAAGAGCGCCTGAATGGCCCGAAGTCGCTCACCTGAGATAAAAAAAGAAATGACCTGTTCTTTGCAGCCCAAGATATCAATGGAACAAATGTTCTAACCAAATTTCATGAAGAATGAACAACAAATGGCCCCCTGGCGGCCATGTTTTTTAACAGACCTGCACCATTTTTTAACTCTTCCAAGATATGTCCTAATTTCATGAAGATTGGGGAAAAAATGTGTCTTCTAGACTGTTCACATGTTTTCACTATATACATATAAAGAAAACTGCCCCACCCCCTGGCGTCAATGTTTTTCACACTGATCACGACCATTTTCAAACCCGTTTGAGAAATCCACATAACTAATGTTTTGACAAAATTTCATGATGATTAGGCAAAAAATGTGACTTCTAGAGTGTTCACAAGCTTTTTTACTATATAAATATAAGGAAAAAGACCCCCCCCCCCCCTAGCGGCCATGTTTTTTACCGATCCAAACCATTTTCGAACTCAACTGTTGTATCCAGTTGTGAAAGTGCGGTCTCGTTCGCTTACACAAGTGAACCGGTCACGGAATGGTTGATGGTTGCGAGTTATGTAACTTTGTGAGCACTTATGTAATGCGGAAATATTTATTCGATGAACGCTTATTTCGGTGACACCACTGACTGGTTGTTATTCAATTAACTAAAGGCGTCCAGTCATATACGCCTGAATACACTCAAAGAATTAATCTTTAAGTGAAAACCAAAGCAGCTTTAACGAAAATAACTAACTTTTATTCCGAGAACTCGGAAAATGAAGAACAATGACAGAGAATTAAGAACAGGTACAAGCCAAGTCTAAAGAATCTAAGTATCGTTACAAAAATGAACAACATACAGCAAATACCTTAATGAATGTAAAAAGAAGTTCACAATCTGTCAAAACAACTGATATAAATATTAGTTACTGTAAGTCTAGAAGTTGCTTCAAAAATCTAGTTTAGAAAATAGGTCTAACTTAATCTAAAGAACACAATTTATGGAGATTAAGTAACTTCAGTGAATCAAATGTAAAAATAAGAAGAATTTACTAAAGTTATTGAAATAAAATAGAGGCTTTCTAATTTAGAAAATACCAAATAAAAATAATCTAAATAATAGATGGACGACGGACAAAAGGCGATCACAAAAGCTCACCATGAGCACGTTGTGCTCAGGTGAGCTAAAAAGCAGATCTATCAATCTTCAAAACATATCTCAAAATCCTTATCTAAGTCAGAACTTCTATGTTATAAAACAGAACTAATCCACCATCATTTTCATTATTACCAAACAATTTCTATAACGAAGGGAAAAAAATAATCGGGAAAAATAAAAGATTCATATCAGAGTTTTCATTCTTGTGGATTGGATTATCATATTTCAATCACAAACAATTGCATAGTTCAGTTGACATTACTATGATTTGCATACTAAAAGGACATAAAAGAGGTTTCATGGTTATTAATCATTTACACAAATGGTTTACTTTAATATTAGTTTCGACTAGAATACAAATAAAAGCTGCCAAACGGTGTAGATGGGAAGTGAATATTAACCAAACAGGAGAGATAAGAACAAGGCATATTGTTACCAGAACTTGTCAAAGTGTTGACAAATACTTCACCATCTCGCCCTACCGCCAGCGTTGCGTTAAAGAACAAGTACCAAGTTATAACAATGAAAAGTGTTCCTTTCGGTGTAGTTGTTTTCGAAACCAATTGCAGGTTTTTTAAACAAAGTTTGTACAGAACCAAAATATATAGTTACAGTCCAAAGTGCAAATATATCTGCGACTTGTCATTTTTTTTAATGTTTTTTGCCTACGTAAGTCTGTATGAATACTTAGACCTCTGGGTGTCCCAAGTCATGATCAAATTGTCATGATTTGATGAAACTAAGTAGAAGGCAAATACACAATTTTACATATCACATATAACACATCTCAACTCTGAAGTTACAGTGACGATAATCTTTCGCAAACAAATCTACAGACGGTAACAATCATTATTTACAGAAAATCTTTGTAGAATTAGTGGCATCACTTTTGTTATTGTTAGAATGGGTTGTAAACAATCTCACATGCACATTTTCATGTCATAAGGAAGCGTCCTTGCAAGATTAAATGTTGTATGTTCAAAGGTGAAGGAGAAACCAGAGGAAAATGTTGTACCCATTGATAGGTATTCTGATAGAAAGACATTGATGGTGATTCCAGTATACTTTCAAATGGGGGCTATAAAAAGAAAACACAGGAGCCCAAAATCTTCTAAGATATAAAAAATATAAAAGCAAGACTTCAGTGGCACCGTCAGGAAGCCCAAAATCTTCTAAGATATAAAAAATATATAAGCGAGACTTCAGTGGCACCGTCAGGAGGTACAACAATACACATAATAAATGATATGAATGCCATCAAATAGTATGAGTAGTATTTAGTGATTGCTAAAACTGTGTAAGAATCAGATTATAAAATTGATTACTGTATAGTAAATGAAATGTATATGTAATTTTTATAACATTATACTCAACGAAATTATCACTAGTATTTAAAGGTATTAAAATAAAAAATATAAAATAATAATAAAAGCATTTTCTATAACTAATGTTACTATAATTTTACTATACTATAAAGTTTAAGCCCTATGAGGTATACATCCTATTCATTAGTTAACACTTCAATGCTTTACACAAATCACTAAATATACACACATTCTGAATATACCTTTTGTTTGTGAGGGATAATTTACCAGCTGACACAGTCTTTTGCTAAGCCTCACACATACATTGAACATGATCAAATCCCAAGAATAAAAGCTTACAGTCTCAACTCAATCTTTCCATCATTGATTTCTCTAAAAATGAAAAAAAAATTAATATATTAAATATTTGCAAACAGCCATGACTTTAAAATCAAATTAAAATCAAACATAATATCATTTTATAATTTACCAGTAAAACAAGTTCACAACACAATGTATTGCTATGTTTTAATATTAAGCTTTTTTTTTAAATATTATACATTAACAAATCTAACAATAGTCATAACAATCAAGGGTCTGCACTATTACAACTTCAACAATAACTTGAACTAAATTATACAGCAAACAGAAATAGAATAGGTGTTCATATACCTGTACATACGTTGGTACTAAACATTTTTAACATTCAATATATATATCTTTATTGCCTCCATTTTCTGAAGATGTACATGATACAAACAAACGATACAAACATAGCACAAATACAAAAAGACAATCAATGTAAATAAATAGAGATTAAGTCAAATTGTTATATACATGTATATATGCATGTGAATACAAAATTTGTTTCCAAGAATGACATTGAAGGTCGCAAGGGTGTACTTTATTTCTCAGTTCTTTGAACGCGTCATATTTATACCCTAATCAGCGTCCAAAGCACTTCACTAATAAAGAAAGCGAAATTTGGAAGTGCCAGGTTTAGGGTTCGACGAAATGCGGGTAGTTCTCTTGATGACTAACCCGAGAGTACCGATTGTAGAAAATTCGCGCAGTTAATCAGAAACTCTGGGTAGAGTGCTATAGGCATCAAGTCTGCTATGACGTCATCGATCATACCCATAAGGTACAACACCAGTGTTGCAGGCTCTACGTTTTTCAAGTGTTCGTGCAGTGGTGCGCTTAGTGGCCGAACGGTTTCTATGAACGTTTGTAGACGAGCCGGCGAGTCGGTAAAGGGGCACTCAAAAAGTGCGTGTACCACTTCGATGTGCATATGCTGGTGTGTGCACTTTGAGCATAGGACGGGTTGTTCAGGAGGTTTTTTGCAGCATAACCGAGACAGGAACTTCATGAGCGATAAGCTGTCTGGGCGGATCTTCGCGACTCTCCATGTGGTAGCCGGTTCCAGGCTCTTGTGTACTTCTTTTAAAAGCGAAAAATCTTTATGTTGTTCGAGCCTCGTACGCCAATGACTGGTTTCGTGTTGGCGCACTGCTTTTTTGCAGACAGATTTCCATTTCTCGTTTGACGGGAATAAGCTGTTGGTCTTAAAGGTCGTTAAGTAGTCTTCAAGGTTGTATTTTTGCAGAATTTTCACAATATCTGGAATAAAGCCAATTTTCCGGTTTTCGCACAAGTCAAACTGACACAGTCTTAAAATGAAAAGCGTATGGCACGGTTCGCCTGTAGGAGCGTGGCATAGTGAGCCAAGGAATGCTAATTTTTGCAGGTCGATAAGCGCTTCGATGGAAGTCATTCCCGCAAGGCCGAGCACCATGTCTGAGCGCGTGAGATGGGGGAGACCTTGGGCACGTTTCAAACAAAAGTGGTGGGCTACCTCGAGTTGTTGCATGTCGGCAATGGAGATACTGTTCCACAGCTCGCAGCCAAACAGCGCTTTGGGAATGACTGCGGTCTTGTACAGTTTAATCGCAGTGTTTGGGTTTGCTCCGGACCTTCCGGACACTTTCTGCGAGAGGGAAAGGAACGTGCCTCTTATTGTCTGTTTCACAGCGTCAATGTCGTAAGGGTATTTTCCACTGATCGACTGTATTATACCTAAATGTTTGTAATTTACCGCTTCGGGTATTGGTGTTGAATCATAAGCGATCTGGCAGGCGGGTATTGCTTTGGATCGTTGTCGGCCCATGGTAATAACGGCACATTTGGAAGCGTTGTAAGTGAAACGCCACTTGTTAGCGTATGAGTTGCACTTCTCCGCTAGTTCGTTTAAGCCGCGGCGCGAAAGCGACAGGAGTACCACGTCATCAGCTTGGGTTGGGGAACATAATGACTGGTCGCCGATTCTAAAGCCGTATGGGGATGTCATGAGTTCGTTAAGCAGGTCGTTTATGTAAACGATGTAAAAGAATGGTGCACATATGCTGCCCTGCCGGGTGCCCTGTTGAATCGGGAAGGGTTCCGAGACAAATCCGCGTGATAGTACGCGACTGGTGCAATTTTGGAGTGACTCAAAGATAACTCGGGAGTAACTTTCCACAGACATCAAGTTGGTGAAGTTTGTAAACCAGCCCGTTGATCCAAACTTTGTCGAAGGCGGACTGAGCGTCCAGATAACACGCATGGAGGCTGCTTCCACGTTCGCAGCAGTAGTCGCGAGCCTCTTGTAGCATGTATGATACCATTTTGCAGTTTTTGTTTTTCTGGAACCCGTATTGTAGTTTGTTGAGTTTAGACCATGCTGCGGTGTTTTCTATGCGTTTCATTAGAAGCTTTTCAAATAGTTTTGCGACCACAGGAATAAGTGATATAGCCCGATAGCTGTTGGGGTCGGTCGGTTGCTTCCCCTTTCCTTTATGCAGGGTGACGATGAGACCATGTTTGAAACCGTTAGGTATTTGACAGTGGGTCAAGATTGAGTTAAAGACTTTTACAAGACACTCTGTTAAGGTTGGGCCGCCATATTTCAGGTGTTCATATGTGATGTTGTCGAGTGATGCGCTTTTGTTGTTTGGTAGTTCCTTGATTATTTGATCCAGTTCAGTTGTGTTTGTTTCGTAGGCAATTTCTGTGTAGTCATGATCGACGTCTGGAGTTTTGAGGTACTCTTTTACTGAATTTTCAACTAGTTCTTTGTGAAAAGGGTCGAACTTGGGGTTCTCTTCGAATGAGTATAGGCGGTTGAAGTGGGAGTTCCAACCTCGGAGCACCCCATCGATGGTTGTCTCCCGCTTCCCATCGAAATCGAGTTCGCGACCATTTTGTTTGCTTTTTGCGCATTTGGAGTTGACAACTTTCCAGAAAGCTTTTTGATCTATTTCGGCTAAAGTGTCTATTCTATCCATTTCCTCTTCATCGTAACGGTGACTGGCCATGCGAAGGTTTCGTCAAAAGGTTTTCTTTATTGCTTTGTAGTGCGCATATTCTTGTGAACCAGTGCGCCTACCGCTCCAGATCCATGCAAGGCGTGCTAGGCGTAGTTGGTGATGTTTGTTTTTAAGTTCGGAAGACCAAAATGGTTTGAGGAAGCGTTTGTATGTTCGTTTTGAGACGCATTTTTCTGCCGCAGAACTTATACATCGGACTATATGGAAGTACGTCTCATTGACGTCTGTGAAGTCCAACTGAGTCGCGCACAGATGCTCACGGCGTTCTTGTATTCATTGATTTCATAGGAGTTTGACCAACGGTATGTCACCCTTGGTAGTGCTTGAGAAGAACATGTTTCATCTTGGCGTATATCGATAGAGAGGCTAATAAAAACTGGGAGATGGCGAGAAACGTTCAGTGGTGCATCAGGTATGACCCCGCAACTGTTGACTGTATGTGATAAACGTTCGTCTAGTAGTACATGGTCAATGCGTGAGGGATTGGCGTCATTGTAAGGGTAAAACGTAAATGGAGGACCTGTGCATGACACTGTGTCCGTAGCAACATATAAATGGAGAGATTTAGCAAGTTCCGTAACGTACATGTCACGTGATCGGAGATGAGTGGTGACGTCTGGTCTGGGAAATCTGGCGTTGAAGTCGCCCATTATCAGGATGTAATTAGATTCGGTGTGCACAGTACATATGTCCCATAGTTGGTCCACTGCGCTTTTGAAGCTGCTAATGTCATGATTAGCTGCAGGGAGGTAGACTTGTACTATGAGGATTGAGATAGAGCCGCAGCATATGCGTATGGCTGCAATTCTGTCGCTGTTTGTGTCTACGATTTCAACCAGGTTATTAAGATCTTTATGCCACATGATCGCTACGCCACCTTTCCCGAAGTAACGACCATTGGCGTAGGCTGTGTTGGCGCATGTGATGGTATTCGCACGATAGTTTTTGTCAATACTGTTTAAAATGTTAGCGTTGTTGTCAAGGAGCCAATGTTCTGTTTATGTCTTTCAGTTTATAAGGCTCAAAGAATACAGTTTTGAAAAAGAACACAATCAGTATTGAAGAACAGTTATTGATTTTTATAAGAAGATTTCTTAATCTTTAAGAACACTTACAAGTGAACAATACTAACTAAGTAAAAAAGATAATAATAATTTAGAAAAACAATTAACAAAAGAACAAAAGCTGCGGCTTATAATGAAAAACACTGGATTTTAAAGAAAGTATAAATTTGTAAGGAGAGTACAATCAGTTTTGAAGAACACTATTTAATTCACATGAACACTTATTAATTCACTTATCATTTTTGAAGAACAGTTATTATTGAAAGATTAAAATATATAAATACCCAACAAATGTATTTTATTTTGTTCACAGTCCAATCCTTTTTTATAAACATGTAATGATTTTCTACAAAACATAGATGCAACATTAGTACAAAGCATGTGTATACAATTTAAAAGCCACGCACAAAGCTGCGATACCTTTTACCCACATCCAAAAAGGAAAAGTATATACACGTAAAAAACAAACAAGCTAAAAACAGATTCAGTGTTCTACCAAAAAACAATAACTATCATGTATTAACAATACTTGTATATAATTATCTATTGTAATCTACAGGTAAACAATATACCCTATTCATTATCTTTATAAAAACATATGTAACTAGAAATATTTTACAGACACAGATTCCCCCATAAAACATGTTTGGAAACAGACAAATACAGAAATAAAAATAAAGAAAAAGTTCAAAACACTTCAGGATATATGGATGTACGGACAACAATGCAGAATGGCAAGTGCAATGCCTAATGCCTCCCACTCTTTGGGATGATAAAAATACACTGGTTCTATACCATACAAGAAATATTCTATATGAAATAATGGTATTCTTTTTCCAAATAAAAAAGAAAACATTTCTCATCTGTTCAAACCACAATGTTTAGCTACTTCAATTGCATTTACTGTGATGAGAACACAGATGTGAAAAAGCTTTAAATCAGAAAAAATACATCATTAAATTAAACTCATGTAACAAACATGCACTAATTAAGCTAAACCAGTAAACATGACACACCTTCAAAGACAGGAAGACACTATCGATTATACTCAACTTTTGCATAAAAAACATATTAATGTTCAAACTAGAACACACAAGAGCTTACAATTCAGCAGTTATCTTTACTCTGTTAATGTTGTTGGGGTAAGAACAACATCTCCACTTAGTTTCATTAACTAAGAGTATGTACTTTATAGAAATGGCAGTATACAGATCTTAGTATTTATTTGCTGAACCCATAAAAAACAAAATTTTTGTCTGATCAAAAAGAAAAAATAATGTGCATATTCCTATATGACCAACTATATATACAAAGTGATTTCATCAACTTAGTTTGTGTTCTTTTTTAGTTACCACATGATGCACATTGTTGGCAGGACAGTCAGAAAAATATGAATTCATATTCCACATGTGATAATCTATCCATGTACCAAATTTCAGAAAATTAGATTGATAAGTTTTCAAGTAACTGCATGATCCAGGTTATAGTTTTAATATTTTGAGAAACTATACAAAGTTCTTTTCAGATTGCATGACCCAGATTTGGACAGAAAAACACAGGCACAGACACACAGATAAACCACCAGGTGGCCTATAGTTTCCCCCGGTTACACCGGTAATGGACTAAAAAGGACCAAAATTGATGCAAATGATTATTGACAACTGCAGACGAATTAACATGTAAAGGAATATATCCAACTGAACAATCCAACAATTTAAAATATTACTTCAAAGCAATAATACAAATGTTATTAAACACAGCACATGTAACAAATTAATGTGGTTATGCCTAATACCATTAAATGATATAGTTCTAAAACCATAAAAAGTACACATGGTTAGAACATATACATTCTACAGTTCTACATTTCATTTCAGTAACAGAGATGAACAACATGTAGGGATATACATGAACTTAACCACAATAAAACGCACTCTAAAGAGAAAATAAGGGCCACACTTGTGAAAAACTATGGTCCCTACAACAAAAGTCTACAAACTAGCCCGGGTAGTGACTAAAGCAAAAAGAGCTTCTACACTTTTAAACCAAACATCTTACTTGTGCATGTGACATAACAAGTAACAATGTCAATAAATGTTGATGTCTTTTTAAGAATAAACAACATTTTATCATTTAACAAATAGCAAATCATTAACAAATTCAAAAGTTCAGTATCTGACGGCATACAATATGTCATCAGTCCTTTTGTTTTTAAACATTAAATGTATACATATTTATATACATATGAAAGGAGTGTGTGAAATCCTAAACAAATACATCTGCAATTTAGTTTGTAAAGGTTTGACATCACTATATGTAAACATAGCTTTTAAAAGATTTGAAAAATACAGTATTTCATCTTATACCAAAAAAATCTAGCTACATTTGATTTGAAGTTATGACAAACATTCTTAACAATTATGATTGAGCAATAACACCATAAACTACCTGAACTTTTAACATTCCCAATTTTGGCATTTATTGCTTACACTCTACACATGGTTACAAAAACACAAAAGAAAATCTCAACACAAAATTTATAATTATCAGCACTTATTTGGTGAATATGTGGTAAGGTACCGAATAAATTCATATGACCCTGCAAGTGTTTCCAATGTGGGGAAAGGGAGCAAACTCTGTGCAACATATATATATATATACAGTGTTCTGCCGTTGATGCGCCCTTGCGTCATTGGCGTAAAAATAAAAGATTTGTCCCCACCCATTTTCCGTATATGGGTCCGCGAGCGCACAGGAATTAGTAATAAAAACTAATCAATTCAATTGGTTAGTCGGTAAAGTAATTGAGTGAGTGTGTAATCAAAACGAATTATTTCATTGGACGTGACGTCATTTTGCAGCCAATGGTAAATTTACTATAATAACACTTTATTGTATTGGTAAGTTGAGATTATAACAACCAATCAAAATGGCGGAAAGTGACCGGCCGAAGAAAACAAAATCCATTTTAGTTTTTGTCCTCCGGCAAGTAAAATTAGAAAATATGACGAAAATAATAACAACACCCCAACAGAGTCTTCCCAAGTCCCAACATCGTTTAGCAATGACAAAAAAGTCTACCCCTGGCCCTAAACATACATGTGTACGTTCCAAGCAAATTGGCTTCAAAAATTGTCTTGGTCACTGTTTGACAACAACAAAATGACATACACTTTGTGCATGAAGCACAAAAAAACACGTTTACTATCGGTAATTCTAATTATCGAACAAGTACTTTGACACGCAATGCTGAGTTCAATGACCATAAATCTGTTGAAAGTTATGTAAATATGTTGGCTATTGTTTGACAGTTTTAAAAAGTTTTTAAAATATTCATGGTTGAATTAGAATGTTACGTCCTGTGGACTTGCTGTAAGAAGAAAACAAGCAAATTTAAGAATGCAAGTAAAATATAATTAGTTTCTGGAAATTAAATTCTGCTACAAATATATTTCTCTGTCCCCATATTTATCCTTTTTGTCCCCACTTTTTTAACCCTAAAGGGTCCCTGTCCCCAACAATAAAAATTCACGGCAGAACACTGTATATATATATATATATATATATATATATATATATATATATATATATATATGCATTGTATTCACACATATGAAGTATAAGGAATGGGAGGTCACTCTTTGTCAAATTGTGGTATGGCTGTATCACCGGAAAAGGGCGGGAACTCTGGGAGTACTTATTGTCTTCTGCTAAATAAACAACAATGGACACATTCCTAGAAAGCAGCCTATTGTTATACCGACGATTTTACCCTGAAAGTAGAAGAAAAAGAGGCAACATTTAATCAACAAACAACTAATCAGTTAAGTAAAAACATAAATATAAAAGTAATTTTTATAAAGGTTACAAATAACACCATGTTTAGGAATTTTTAATTAACATTTGATAAAATAAAGACATAGGTAAAGGGCCCCTTTGCTCTCACCAGAGACCCTAAGTAATTAAACTGTTCAGTGCAGGTACTTTTCACAAGGTTTCACAATAGACTTACAAGAAAAACCACCCCAACACCGCCTCAAAGAATTTTTTTACACAACCAGAACATTTTTTTTTATGTTTTGAGCAAAATTTACCATCAGTGGCTCATGTATAAAACTTACTTGAGCCACATCAGAAAGTTGCTACGTGTTTTAATTGACAAGAATCATATCTAACTTAAAGCAAAAATTATGACAGCAAAAGGTCTGAACAAGTTTGATGAAAATTGTGCATAAAATGTTAATTCTATAGCGCTCATTTTATTAATTTGACCTTTGGGGCCTACTTTTTAACCCCACAAACATTGTAAGGTTGAACCATTTTTACGCAAAAATAAATGGTGAAGAAGCATTAAATAACAAGAGTGCTAAACTGTCACAAGATACGCCCGTTTTAAGGGTTTTGACAACTTGATAACTATACCATGACCCATATTTGAACTACATATCATTCTGACACAAACTGGTGAAGATCTGATGAAAACTACTTTAATTAGAGAGCGGACACTATGCTAATGCTTGAAATGCGCTAAGTGACCTCGTGACCTAGTTTTTAACCTGGCATGACCCATATTTGAACTTGACCTACGTGTAGATATAGTCTAGACACAACTTCTGACCTAATTTGGTGAAGATCGGATGAAAACTACTTCAATTAGAGAGCGGACACCATGCTAAATGCTTGAAATGGTTTAAGTGACCCTGTGACCTAGTTTTTGACCCGGCATGACCCAAATTCAAACTTGACCTAAATATTGTCAAGATACAACTTCTGACCAAGTTTGGCGATTATCGGATGAAAACTACTTCTATTAGAGAGCGGACACCATGCTAAATGCTTGAAAAGCGCTAAGTGACTCCGTGACCTAGTTTATGACCCATCCGCCCGCCCGCCGCCAAGGTGAAACTATAATACGTCCCTTTTTTTTTAAACGGGTGTATAAAAAGGATGTCTCCTTTCAGTAGATTATCACTTTTTATACACTCAAAAATTCCTATGAAATAACAAACAGTGGCTTACAGTGAACGCTGCCAACCGGGTGATTCTCATGTCCACCTGTTCCGCTGTCATGGCAGGTGTCTTCACACCCCAGCGACTAGAAACGCTCTCGATGTGGTGTGCCATTCTACAGTCAAACAATACATAATTTGAAGCATTTTCACATTAAAAAAGTTTTTGTAAACATTCCACATACAATCAAATATTTTTTTATCAGCTTAAGGATGTTCGATCGTTTCCACTTTACGGTAATTGATTCACTATATTGTGAAAATTAAAAACCTTTATATATTTTCACGGTTTCAAAATATTAGGTTGGAATAAACGAGTGTAAATTCTAGTTTTACTGTTTTGATAATGCGCCTTCAAATTTTCGGCATTTACATATTTTCGAGATTTACTGCATTGAAACCAAGCGTTCGATTGCTTGACGTCACTTCGTGATCGACATCGATGAAACGCTTGCTTACGCTGTAGATGTTATTTTCTGTGCAAATGCAAGCGTCTATTGATAACGAAACGATAATTTGTCAACAATGAGAATCAGATACTTGGCTTAATAATTTTCATTTAAAATGTGTAATTTGGATATAATTCGGAATACAAAACGAAACTTAAAAGGTATTGAAAACAACAACGTTCAAAAGAACAATGTGGATTTCAATAGAAAGACTATTTCCACCGACAATCAGGATTTCCGGTATGACCACTGTTATTTTGACGATTTTTCTATCGTTTCGTCGGTAAGCGTGACCACATGTGACAACAGCGATGCTAGTTGGATATAAAATTGGTAGACGTGTCGTTGAACTCGACGCATTGACCGAATCGCTTTTAGCATGCAGTGCTTGTCAAGTGCCCATGAATTTACTTAACACTGTAGAAAGCATGGATTTCGGACAGGCATGTGTTTTGGACATACAGTTTAGCAATTGTGGTGCAGTAAATAATGCGGCTACTGGACGGAAACATGGCAGAGTTTATGACATGATCACAAAGCTTGCATTTGGGTAAGACTTCTTTGTCTTTTTGGTACATTGGTGCATTATATCATGATTTATTGTCTAAATTACTGATACTTTTGAATACATTCAGATAGTTATCTCTAAGTAATTCGCGTGTAGTCTACATGCATACATTTTTTATATTGTACTTGCTATATTTTTCCTTCATATTTTGTCTGATTTACTGCCAGTAAACACAATTACAGTAGAATGTGAATGGTTGTCCTAAGTTAAACATGTATATTTTAAAGTGACATAAGTTTATTTTCTTCCTGCAGTCCTAGTTATTAATACCGGTAATAAATATGAAATTTTACAAGTTTACAAAACATAAATATTCTCAATTTGTCAAATACGTATTGGTTTTGAAAATAAAGGGCTTGCATTAATTATTATTTGTGTGTATGTAGATCACTAGGTCTTATAAAATGTTGTAACTTTTGTAAATTAGTGACATTATTTCATATTATTTTATTCCGCATAAGCATATTCTAGCATTGTGCATTGTCAACTGTTCTGTCATTTACTGCAATCTGTTTCAGGTAAATCAAAAACTGGGTGTTTCACCTGGGACTTTCACATCGAAACTGGCCCTTCTCCATGACCTTCAGCACAAAAAAAGAAAGGCTATAGCTGTTACTCGTGCAGCAAAACAGTGACGCATAAGACTTAAAACTCGAACGGTATTTTTAATTATGGGCATTTTATATTTAAAACACAGTATTCTTCATTTGTATGCCCCCAATTGGCGACATAGTTTTCGCACTGTCCGTTGGTCGGTCAGTCCCTCACACTTTTCTTGCCTGCTCTCTAATTCAAGTAGTTTTCATCCAATCTTCACCAAACTGGGTTTCTAACAATTGTATGGATGATTTTTTTATATAGTTACAAAGTTGGAGTTTGGGGCATCCGTGTCGTGTGGACACATTTCTTGTTGTAGATTGTATCAATAGATCCATCAATTATATATGCAAAGTAGTAGTAACATTTAAAAGCATATGCTAATGTTTGTAAATTGATTATTGTAAAAGCATTAATGTGCTGTGTAATCATTTCTTTAAATAAAAATCGGAGATAACCCATGAAGGTGCAAGCAAATTTTCCAATTTGAAATTCTGTTTTTCTGTTCAGGCATTCAAAGGACAGTGCAAGAAGTACGAGCGGGACCAACATACAGTTCAAACATAGAGGACCAAGACGTTGAAGTTACAACTATACCCCCACCTATACCCAAGCCTGGTCCAGCAGGGCTAGACACTACTGGGAAGGAATTTGTTTTCTTTGATTTGGAAACAAGAGGGTTAGGTAAAGTTTATTTTTAACATATTCCTTATTCACAGTGTTGCACATACAGAAGTTTATCTTGGTCCAATTCAGGTATTTAGGTACTCTAAATCTCCAAAGTTGAACTTCTATTAAAAAATATACATATTTACTTACATGTATAACATAATTCAACCTGCTACTGCTGAGTAACTCAATGTGTAAGAGATATCGTGTGAATTGTTGGTCAACCTAGCATATGATTGAATTGCAACAAGAGTTATGTTCAGACTAATTTCTCATTTTGCTTTCATATAATACATCATTCTTAATCTTTATTGATAAAATGATAGTAAATACCACTTAGATGATGCAATGTTACATTACCCACAACTGGCTTTAGTACATTATTGTGCATCATTTAAGAATTTAAACACTCTTCTCTTCGCTTCTTCAGATTTATGAATACATAAGATCATTAGATGCCAACAACTTACTTTGATATATCCATGAATGGAAGAAAAGAGCGTTTCAATTTTCATAATAACAGTTATTATGCCCCCCTTGGAAGAGAGAGTTAATATTGTTTTGCTGGATGTTTGTCTGTGGGTAGATCATTAAGTTTCCGATCAATAATTTGTCAACTTTTTCACTGATTGGCTTTTTACTCTCCATGTGCATAGGGATTGGACAGTATATAACCCCCATTTAAATTATGGTCACTTAGTCAAAGGTCACAATAAGTGTGAAAATTGTTTCCGATCAATAACCCTTCAACTGAAAATTCTCTTAAACCACAATGCATAGAGAATGAATGTGAAGGAACCTCTTCTACGATTGTTCACATTAAGCTTAAAAAAAAGTCCTGTCCTGGTGGGGGGCAATGTTTTTCCCTTTTATATTTATTGTAAACACTTCAAATGTATTTTAAGAAGTTTACATTGTACTTGGGGGAGCGACCCAGGGCTCTGTGATTAACGGGGCTAAAATGGATTTTGTGCAATTTCTATTTAAAATTTTTGTTTTGTTTTTTCAGAGCACACTTCTCACATAATTCAGATAGCTGCAGTGCATTCAACTGGTCAATTTTCAACATATGTGATTCATGAAAAGAAGATTTCCTTGCAAGCGTCAGAAATAACTGGAGTGACAGTTGTTAGCGACTCTATGCTTGTCAAGAGACAAACAGTAACAGCTGTCCCCATCAAATCTGCATTGACAAGTTTTATAACATTCTTACAGAAATGTTCACCAATTATTTCAGTTGGGCATAATATAGAGTCTTTTGATTGTAAAGTGTTGCTCCGTGCTATCCATACTTGTTGAAAAATGTTTGAGTTTCAGCAAAATATTTGTGGCTTTTTAGATACTTAAAAATGTTAAAGGAAATATTACCAAATATGAAATCATATAAGCGGGAACATTTAGTTAAAGACGTCATTGGTGAATTATACATGGCACATGGCGCTATACAGGATATTTTAGCTTTACAAAAGTTAGTGAACTCTGTTCCTCTTGACCAAAAATTGTTAACAAATATTCATTCAGCTTTTACCGAGCAGTGTTAACATACAATGTGTAACTAAATGTTGCTTCCAACATCAAATCTTTACAAACGATAATTGATACAAAAGTTATAAGTCAAGGTGTTGCAAGGAAAGTTGCAGGAAGTGGATTTCAACTTAAACATTTGAGTCCTGTATCAATTGAAACGGACTGAGTGGTTTGAGGAGCCCCCTGTCAGAGGTTACAAACAGACAAATCAGAGTAACAAAATCAGAGAAAATAATATGTACAATAGCGAGTTATTTGTTGCCTGACATCTAACCAATTGTAATTTGCATCTTGTATATAGATAAGCTATGAAATCTAATAGCTGTTACATAATTGTTTTTCCTTCTCGATGACGAACATAGTTGTGATTCTTATGTCAGTTGTATTTCTCATGTTTCACCTAAGTTGTAAGATATTTTTGGCAGTGCATTAAACCATAGATGGTGTGTGAAACATAATTGCCCAGCTTATTGTATTCTTTGTTGTTTCAAGCTTCACTGGCCAAAGGCCAGCGGGGCTTATGTTATGATTCTGTGTCCGTCGTGCGTGCGTGCCTGAACGTTTCCTTTAAACATCTTCTTCTCCTAAACTACTGGTCCAATTGTGATGAAATTTCTTAGGAATGTTCCTCTTTCAACGTTGTTCAAATTATGCCCCTGGGGTAAAATTTGACCCTGCCCCGGGGTCACAAAATTGAACATATGCTTATATAGGGTCTATTTTGTGAAAACTTCACATATTTTTTCGTCCATAACCATTGGGCCTTGGGCTTCCAAATTTGGTATGTAGTGGCATCTTATAGTCCTCTACCAAGTTTGTTCAAATTATGCCCCTAGGGTCAAGTTTGACCCTGCCCTGAGGGTCACAAAATTGAACATATGCTTATATAAGGCATTTTTTGTGAAAACTTTAAAAATCTTCTTGTTCATATTAGTATGGCATAGGGCTACCAAATTTGGTATGTAGTGACATGTAATAGTTCTCTACCAAGTTTGCTCAAATTATGCCCCTTGGGTTAAATTTGAAACTGCCCCGGGGGTTACAAAACTGAACATATGCTTATAAAGTGCTTAATTTGTGAAAACTTTAAAAAAAAATTGTCCATATCTATTGGGCCTAGGGCTACCAAATTTGGTATGTAGTGACATCTTATAAACCTCTACCAAATTTGTTCAAATAATGCCTCTGGGGTCAACGTTGACCCTGCCGCGGGGGGTCACAAAATTTAATAAACGCTTATAAAGCGCCTATTTTGTGAAATCTTCAAAAAACTTGTTGAAAACCATTCTGACTATGGCTACCAAATTTGGTATGCAGGAACATCTTAAAGTCATCTACCAAGTTTGTTACTTTGGGTCAAATTTGACCCTGACCCGCGGGTCACAAAATTGAACATTATATACGCTTGTATCTTGCTTATTTTGTGAAAACTTTAAAAATATTCTTGTCCTTAACTCTACATCTAAGACTTAGGGCCACCACATTTTGTATGGAGTGAGATATAGTAGTCCTCTACAAAGTTTGCTCAAATTATGCCCCTATGGTTAAATTTGATCCAGCCCAGGTGGTCACAAAATTGTACATGTGCTTAAATAGGGCCTATATTTAAGTATCTGCACATGCGGAGAATATTTGTTTCAGTCTTTTTTTCAGCAGTGGAGCGATACAGGGCCATCATGGCCTCTTGTCTTTAAATACACATCACACAGTTCTAAAAATAATTTTAAAATACCTAGTACATATGTTCAATTTACAACCAACAACATGGGTAACAGGTGGGTGGGGTAATTTAAGATGTTTATTTGAACATCAACATTGTTTTTTCAGTTGTTACATCTGAAATATGTTCATAACAATATACATTATAAATATTTCTACGTGTATCACATTTCAGTTGATAATTTAATTGTTATGGAGCAGTTATTATATAGATATGTTTTAATTACTATTACAATGTTAGTCATTGTATTTTTGAAATTAAGTCCATATTAAAATTTCTATAGCAAAAAAAAATCCACGGTGACCTATCAATTTCTTTACTTCATTTTAATGCTTAGCTAGTTTCCTTTAATTATTGAGAACTTCAAATGAATATGAATATTACATCAACAGAAATATGTATCTGTATTGCATGTTATCTATTTTGAACTGTGCAATAAAAAATTCAAAACAAACAAAAAACTAGTCATACTTATTTCTCATTATTTTTTACGATTTCCATAATTTTTGGTTTTAAAACTGTTCACTATGATAATACACATGTTACAGTTGCTAATCTAATGCAATCTCAATACTATTATGCCATTTTAAATGTATTGCACAAAAACATTTTACCGTACCTCCAAATTTATGCCCCGCAAAAATGACCTTTTTTCAAACGCACATGGCATTTAAAAATCTTCGTTATCTCAAAATTATTCACGGTGACCTCTCTTTTTTATTTTATATTAATTTCAGATACAGATTCATTAATCACCATACAAAAAATTATAGCATTCCGGATATTTTGAAAATTTTCACAAAACGATCGAACATCCTTAAACAAATAAAACATTCATGTACAACTGCACAGACTTGTTTACAATTTGCACTATGCGAGTCCCCGGTTTTATAGGCTCTACAAGTATATTCATACATGCATCATTTGATGATACACACCTTATTAAGGACAATCTTTTAGTGAAAATAAGAGTGTGTCACATAATAGTTATAATACTTAGTACATGGTAAAGGTACAGGGTTTGGCTTAAATGGGTGGAAAGCCTGATCAATCAAGTGGACATTGCAAATAATTTAATCAATCTAGTGATGGATTTTGTATAAAACAGGAAATTAAGGTTTTTAATCATAGCAAAGTCATAAGCCATGTAACATTCACCAAAATATACTGAAGTTAACAGATAATCACATTTTTGTTATGACTAGATTTTTCTGAGGTTTAGCCCTTTGCATGCTGGGAAACTTGTCGTCTGCTAAAATGTCATCTGCAGAATTTCTGAAATTAGCATTTTCTTCAAAGAATACTATCAGAATAGCAAACAGTTTGGATCCTAATGAGACGCCACATTCTGTGGCATCTCATCTGGATCCAAACTGTTTGCAAAGGCCTTCAGAATTCGGTTCCAGCACTGAAAGAGTTAGTAATCCACTTACTGAATGCCTGCAAGATCAGAGATCCAGTTGCCCAATGCAGCAGCTGCAATGTAACATAATACTCATTAGTTGTCCAAAAAATGTCAATGCAATGGCCAGGCCTACATGTATATGTCTAGTTCTATCATTAAAGCAGCCTTACTGGCACCTTTTAAAACTGCTTGGGTAGCTGTTAAGCAAAATTAGAAAGTATCACAATATTGAGACAATAATTAAATACATGTAATGTGTGACAAACTTTTTTTTCAACTATGTATTAAATGTTGTTCTAGTGTAAAATAAACATAACACACTCTATGAAGTTGACGTAACGAATAGGTTAGCTCATAATGTATCAGATATACATGTACATGTAAATACATACCTGCCATTGTGGAGATTGCAAACATTGCACCAAAATGATGTTCTATGTAGTCACCCTAAAAAGAAAAACGACAAACAGAGATGATTATCTATGCTATTTTAAGTTTCATTATCTTTGTGCTGCTGGTTTTAACAACATTCATTGTAGCATGTAAACAGTGCTTCAAATTACCTTTCTGTTTTTCGTTTTGTTTTCATCTGATTCAGTTATCATTGATAACATTACACATTTAACCGTTTACCAGATACGTATTTTTACACATTTGCAGTCCCTTAAAAAGTTAAATTTACTTAAAGACCTCTCTTACTAGATTCAAGTTTTTAAAGGATTCATTTCCAAACCTAAGATACTGATGAGCAGCAAACAGCATACAACCTGAACAGACTGTGAGTGACTCACAGGCTGTTCTGGTTTTTTGCTGTTTGCTCATAGCTATTTTCACTTTGCAGCTGAGTGGGAAAGGGTTAACTAGTTTTCAAGAGTCCTTTTGAAACAAAATATTTCCTTTAGGAATGGAAACTTGATTGTGGTGTAAGGGGGCAGAAAAGCAGTTACCAACAGCTAATAAATTTTAGCAGTTTAATATTACAAACTATTAAAAGTCTGATTTGAAACATTGATCATAAATGTGATTGGTACATTTAGCACAACAAAAGTGCAAGACTGATTAATTGGCATTCTTATTTTTTCAAGGATATAATGTGGTGCATATAGTCAAGCCTACTAATCTCTGATGATTTTCTCTGCAAGAGTATGATGCATCTGAGAGCAAAATATGCACAAACCCCGGCTTCTGCCCCTTTTAAGCTTTAAACAATCAAACCTGTAGGCCACAAACATTTGCAAATAGGAATCAATTGGATTTTAAGTCCAACAAAAGTGCATTAGATAGAATTTTCAGGCATTTAAAACTGTACATTAAAATATTATTGCTTAAAAGTACTTTTTTTATTGATGTTCAACTTGAATTAATTTTCATATCATCATTTTTTGATTGCCAACAATAAACTCAATTAACTTGTCTCGCCCATATTTGGCTTCTCAACTTCATATACCACGCAACATGACTCGAAATCAATATAAATGAGTCAATTAACAATGATGATGCAAAAAGCCAAAATTCTCAAACACAAAACATATGAGCCTTGCTCTGGGGAAAATGGGGCTTACAGCACGTGTGTCATGTTTTATCCGTATTTGCCTTTGCCACACAGGCTAATCAGGGACGGCATGTTCAGCTTTCATGGTATTTTTTGTTTAATGGAAGTCTCTTGCTAGCAAAAATCCAGTTTAGAGCAAAAGTTCCTTCCCTTATTAGCCTCCACAGACTGCGCAGGCTAATATCGTACCACATTTTAAACTTTGTTTTCCCAAAGCAAGGCTAATGTACAAATGTAGAATAGAAAATACAGAGTCAGTGCAGCTTGTCATCTCATATCAATCCAATTATTGATGAGAGAATCAGGACAAAACTTTATTGTTCCTAATCCTACGTCAGATTGTCTCTGATATTCACGTCGTAGATAAAACAATTGTATGGCTAACAGAAAATCAATGGCAAAAAAACTGCCTTGCAATTAAAGAAAGAAGGAATTATTCATGGGATATAGTACATTCATGGCATTTTACAGGCATTGACAAAATGGACACAACTTCTTGCTACATGTATATACTTGGAGAATTGCTTGTACCCATAGGTAAAAAATACTTTAATACTTGGAGTTGATACACAAAATATAAAAATCTGATGGCAAAAATGCAGAAATATTTTATTTAATCTATTTGCAAGACACATTGATAATTCAACAAATGCTCAATATACTTAAATGAACATGTGACATTGCTTGATTTTCTGATAAAAGAGTCTAACAAGTCTAATAAGAGAAGTATCAAGTGCCCTCACACATTAATATGCTATCACCATGATCAAAGTGCATCAATAATAAGATGTTCCCTTAATTACTAGCATGCCCAAACAAACTTGCTATCCTAAATTGAGAGTTGATTGCAATAATGTTGCATCTGATATAAGAGTTAACAGAAGATACATCAGTTTTCTGCTCAGCTCTAAAAATCTAAACATCAAATAATTGCTTTCATAGCCTGTGGAAAAAGCATCCTGTTCAGTATAAAGTCTTCACAGCAACATAATTAGTCCCTGTGCTGTAGTAGACAGAAGTACTTAGTCATAGACAGAAGTACTTACATGTAGCCTTAAGTCAAGAGAGCATTGTGCTTACATTTACAGTGCTCCAGCTAGGATTTGAAAAGGGCAGGGGGGCTTTTTTGTCAAAAGGGCACTTTCGACGCGCAGTATTTTGTCAAAAAGGCACTTTCGACGCGCAGTATTTTGTGAAAAAAGGGCACGTTCGAGCGCGCGGGTGTTTCTGGAATGCTTCCTATTGCATGTTAATTTATATGTTATAAATAAATGTATTATTCCCATTATTATTAAACCATTCAAATATAATTTCTACAATGAGGATTAAACTAATTACAATGTAATAAGATTATCATATGTAAAAAAAAAAAAAAAAAATTGAGGGGGGGGGGGGGGGGGGGCCAGGGCGGGGTTCGGGTGGGCAGGGCGGAGGTTCGGGAGGGCAGGGGGGCGTCGCCCTTCGATTTAGGCCTAGCTGGAGCACTGCATTTACCACTATGTACATCTGAAGTAGTACATGTACATGTATGTGTGTGTGGGGGGGGGGGGAGATTTGTATGTAATTTTACAAAAAATATACCTCAAAAGGAGACGGAAAGAAAAAAATTCAAAGGCAACTCAAATGTATTTTAAGATAATATTCAAGGAAAATAATAATTGATTATGCTTCATAACCTCATTCTGTAGTATTGGGTTAAGTAAAAGTTTTAGATTAACTACATACATGTACTAGAAATTATGTTTATAAACTGTTTGGGCTTTACAAATTGCTCATTTTTTAGAAGAGCCATTTTTTGAAAAAGGTATAGTTTTTTTTAACGAGGAACTTTACAGATATTCTAGATATAACTTACTGCGATTAGCATAAGAAAGTTGTCAAGGAATCCAAAACCAATGAAGGGTACCGCATTGTGAAGCATCACTGAAAGCAGAACTTCTTTGTATTAATGTTTAACTTTCAACCGTGTAATAAATCTCACAAAATGAGGTCATGCAATAATCAAAGAAATAGACATCAATAGTCAAATGTCCACTCCAACCATTTTCAAGTTTGAAAGAGAACAAAATTGTTTACCGTACATTTAACTTGATCAAAATTTAAGATTATGAATTTTGATTTGCAATCAACAAATTATGTTTATATGAACTTCAACAATAATTGTACGGTACCCTTTTAGACAATGTTTTAACATCAAATATTGTTAGGAACATGAAAAGTATTGTTTTTGCTAACACAAATTATGTCAGCCCAGCCTTCCACCTGCTAAAGTCTTTTTGATACCTTGGTCTGACACACATAAAATGTCACAAAAGCATGCTTTATTTGAAATAAAAGTAAACACATGTAGAGCGGCTTGAATCAGTTCAGATACAGATCAGACCAAAAATATAATAAAATTTAAATGTTTTTATAAAAGCTTATAATTTTATAATTATACCGTTGTCCTGATTTTCAAATTTTTCAGAACAAGGGCTGTTTGTAAAACATGCATGCCCCCCTATATGGGCTATAAGTTGTAGTAGCAGCCATTGTGTGAATACATATTTTGTCACTGTGAACGGTGGTGGTGGTGGTGGTGGTAGTGGTGCTGGTAGTAGTGGTGGTGGTAGTAGTAGTGGTGGTAGTAGTAATGGTAGTAGAAGTAGTAGCAGTAGTAGTAGTAGTAGTAGTAGTAGTAGTAGTAGTAGTAGTAGTAGTAGTAGTAGTAGTAGTAGTAGTAGTAGTAGTAGTAGTAGTAGAAGTAGTAGTAGTAGTAGTCGTAGTAGTAGTAGAAGTAGTAGTAGTAGTAGTAGTAGTAGTAGTAGTAGTAGTAGTAGTAGTAGTAGTAGTAGAAGTAGTAGTAGTAGTAGTAGTAGAAGTAGAAGAAGAAGTAGCAGCAGCAGTAGCAGCATTACAATACCAATACTTAAGAATGATCAAATGGGAAAAGGTAACCTAGCACTGGCAGTAAATATGGGGCTCATTTACAGGTCAGATTTGGAATCTCTGCTGTAAAAATGAGATTTTAAATGAATTAAAGGGAGGCAAATGCTGTAATAAAAAGGACATGCATAAACGGTAGTTGTTTCCCTTGTTTGAACCATGCTAAATCCTTAAAATGCCTATTTCCAGTAACTGTGACCTTCACCTGTGACCTTGACCTTTGACCTAGTGACCTCAAAATCAATAGGGGTCATCTGCGAGTCATGATCAATGTACCTATGAAGTTTCATGATCCTAGCCCCAAGCGTTCTTGAGTTATCATCCGGAAACCACCTGGTGGACGGACCGACTGACCGACCAACCGACCAACCGACCAACCGACATGAGCAAAGCAATATACCCCCTCTTCTTCGAAGGGGGGCATAACAAAATAATCTTTGTCCAAGAATAATATTATGAATGGGACCATGAATAGTATTAGTTGTAGTACGAGTATGACTATACCCATATACTAATTTCCCTTGCGTACTTACATAGCACTTTGAAATACATGTTTTAAGCTGTAAACTGAAAAAATCACACATTGTATACCTGCTTTTATACGTTGAATACTGATATTTCACCTTTGAAATACATGTTTTAAGCCGTTAATTGAAATAACTGCACTAAATTTGACATACCTGCTATAAATTGTATACAAAATACAATACTTTGAAATACATCTTTTAGCTGTAAACTGCATGATATTGCACTTTTACAAACCTGCTTTAAGTTGTATACTGATAGATCACTTCGACATACATGTTTTAAAGCTGTGTACCAAAATCATTGATTTTTGACAGAGCTGCTTGAAGTTTTATACTGATAAAGCACTTGTTCATACCTGTTTGAAGTTGTGTACACTGTACTGATATTGCACTTATGCCAACATGTTTTAAAGCTACGGACTGAAATATTTGCACTTTGAAATACCTGCTTTAAGTTGAACATTGCTGGGTCGACCCTGGGCGCCTGCCCCTGAAAAGTTGACACAAGATGTTAGCAAAACAGTTAAGCCCACTATATATACTATAGATCACATGTCTATATGCCAGCTGTAAATAAATTATTTATTTTAACTATAGTTTACATAATTTAACAGTTTGAACATAGGTGATATGCATGACTTAAAGGGGCTGTCAACCACGACGATGAAGAAAAGAAAAGTTGTAAAATACCGTATTCTTTTACAATTAATAGTTAATATTGATTAAAATATCACGACTGGTATATAACATTACTTGAAAAAGTTTTTAAGTTTTCATACTTTCAGTGTATTCTGTAATAAATTTTACTGGATATGTCTAACTACCAGTTAACAATAGATAACACCAGAAGATTGATCATCATCGTCACGTGGTAAACCCAGGAATGCAAATTGTGCATGCGTAGTGAATTGAATATATTTTATTTAACCTACAGCTAAATGATTTTATAGAACAAAATATGACTCATACAGAAAAGATAAAGTTTTATCCACGGATATTTTTAGATAAGCTTAAATTTAAATTTAAGTTTAAATCTAAAATTAGACAAAAACAAAGACTATGGAACAGATATGTAAAAGATGGTGATCTATGCGCTTATGAAGATTATAAGCGCACAAGAAATCAAATAAGGAATTTGACAAGGAAAATGGTTAAACAAAGAGAGAAGAAAATAGCTGAAAATTCTAAAAGTAATCCGAATGCATTGTGGAACTATGTTAACAGGAAAACTAAAACTAAAGTATCAGTTACAGACTTGTATAAAGATGAAAATAAAACAGAAATGACAACAAACGATAGTGAAAAGGCAGGGGTCTAAGTGGACTTTTTTACATCAGTTTTTACCTTCAGTTTGTTGACAATCTTTGGAACAAGCATATTATTTTGCAAAAAATCAGCAAAAAAATTACCCAAATATTTTAAAGACCAATTTTGAGCAGAAGATTAGGAAAAGACAGACAATGACAATGCTTGTTACAAAAAAAAATGCAAGCGGATATGACTTCCAGTGACACTTATATGAAGAGATTCTTTTAAGTCCGACCTTTTAGATCTCTTATGAAATCTGCAAACCTGATATCAAGTAAGGGACACTAGGCCCAGACAGAGTGCCAATATTAAGGTACTTTTTGCATTTGAATAACTGGCAGATTCCTGAGAATTTAGCTACCGTCTCTATCCTAATAAATGCTCCCGCCCTAATAAACGCGCCCCTATCCTAAATTAAAATGAAGGAGTGATCAAAATAATAGCGCCCCCATTTCTCGGCTGCTAAGGGGTAAAGTAATTGCATTTTATTGACGGAAATTTTTTTATCAACAAGGTAATTGGCAAGAACCTTATAGATATAAAACTTTAATAATAATAACATATAAACATGTATTTGGAACAGACCAATGTAAAAATTAAACTCCTACATGCAGGCGATTTTATTATTGTATCGGTGTTTTCAATTTTAAATGTCAAATTCATGTAACGTTTTTTTTGACACCGTTTATTTAAAATACGGATCTACGGTTGTTCAATATGTGGTACACTGGGACGAAGCTACCGTAACCATAAACTTTCACTAATTAACACTGTTCATATCTCGGCCACACATAATGTTACAGTTCTCACTAAGGTCATCTCTGCAACAGCCCTTTCATTCCGTATGATAATAGGGTGTAGTATTCTTATAAAATTATTTGTGATATGTTTACGATTGCTCAATGAACTCGGAACTTTTCGCAAATACCGGTTAATACATTTTAGGTGTTGGCTCATGTATTATACCTAAAGGAGGGTGAAATAAACGCGCCCTCTTTGTGATTTGCATAGCGCCCGGGCGCGTTTAATAGGATAAAGACGGTATGAAAATACAACATGTGGTACTTTGTTTTAATTTGTTCAATCTACAAATGTATTAGCAAAAAGACCTTAACATGTCATGGAGGTTCACATACTGGACTATGGGATAATGCGTAAGTATGAACTAGTCACCCAATAGGCTCACACTGTAGAGTAAGACTAAGACTATCTTCCTAGTTTCCATGCAGTTGTCAAATATATATAATACAAGACAGGTACAGGTAAACTTTTCCTCCTCAGTTTACTTAACGATGAATAAAGCCTGCCAAATTGGGCAGATTGGGCTGGAACAGGTACTTTTCCCCATTGGGCCGAACAAAATCGCTGGTAACCTGATTTATTATATGTCTTCCCAGTAACACTTACAGATAAACTATTGTAACATCCCACTTACAAACACAAACAGGACCCTGAAGCACTTATTTGGGTTTAATGTGCACTAATTGAAGTAAACTTGACCTGGTGAGTGGTGACCTTGTTTTTGACCTCACTTGACCCAGATTCAAACAAGGCCTTGATATTGTCATGATAGAAATTCTGACAATTTTCCATCTAGATTGAGTTGTTAATTTGGCTTATAGAGTAATTACATTGAATTATGACATTATGACCTATTTATTGGACCCATGTGGCCAAGAATTAAATTAAGTCTAGTTTGTATCTTTATTATGAGAAACATTGTGACCAAGTTTTTACCACATTATTAAACTCAGAAGTGTGGTGGCTAGTGTGATAACAAGGTTTTTGGACGCAAGCCTGATTCAAATTAAAAATTCTTTGCTCTATATTTAGAAAAATGCATCTTTTGGTTTGGGACAGGGTCGGACAAACAGACTAGTAAGAGCTGTAGAATGAAAAAGGTCTGCTAGATATTGTAAAGATATAAATTCTAAACAGTTTTTTAACCCGGTTTTCCGAAGGAAAAAACTGGTTATTAGATTGGCGAATTCGGGCGGAACAAGCTTGTCCGGGCCATAACTTTGTCGTTCATAGTGAGATTTAAAATAATTTTTAAATCATTTGGCACATTTGTTCACCATCATTAGACGGTGTGTTGCGCAAAAGGATTCGTTGATGTCTCCAAGGTCAAGGTCACACTTTGAGTTCAAAGGTCAAAAATGGCCATAAATGAGCTTGTCCGGGCGATAACTATGTCATTCATTGTGAGATTTTAAAATCATTTGGCATATTTGTTCACTATCATTAGAAGGTGTGTCGCGCGAACGAATTATGTTGATATCTCCAAGGTCAAGGTCACACTTTGAGTTCAAAGGTCAAAAATGGCCATAAATGAGCTTGTCAGGGCTATAACTATGTCATTCATTGTGAGATTTTAAAATCATTTGGCACATTTGTTCACCATCATGGGACGGTGTGTCGCACAAAAGAATTACGTCAATATCTCCAAGGTCAAGTTCGCCACGACAAAAATTGATTTATTTTGAAACAAAGGGGGTTAATTATAAACAATCAGTTCAGTTTGAGTTGTCTCCCTTTATCATACTTGTTTCACATTGAAAACCTGGTTTTGTGACAATTTTGTCCCTTGTATCAAAATTCAAGGTTTCTCTTATATTTGCCTTGTTGCCCAATCTAGGAGACACGCCTCCCAGGTTTGAACATGGCCTTGACTTTGTCAAGATTCTGATCAAATTTCATCCTTATTGGATGTTAATTGTGCTCAACACACTAAACAGGACATATATTGACCTGAAAAGCTTGATATGAGGACTTTTTGCTCACCAAATTATTAAATGAGCTCCAGTTAGCTAACAAAAAAAACATACAACTGTTGTTTTACGGTTTACCTGGTACATCTTTCATATCTACATTAAGTTTCATTAACTCTGTATGCAGAAGATCCCTTTCCTGTTTGTTAAGAGCATACACAAAGTCTCTGGCGGTGGATGGCCCGTCGATTCCCCCATGGAAGTCTCTGTAGACAGCTTTGTACTTGCTTGGTTCCACTTCTCCCTTCGGAAATTGGTGTGACACTCTAACATGTTCTAAGCAGGTGAATGACTTTAATTGTCCTTCACGGTTTATCAGTTGAATCAGGCTAAATCCCGGTCGTATAAGACGTAAAGCCATCTTTTATCTCGTTAGAATTCTCGAATATATTTTCTAGTGTTCAGTTTAACTTCACTGATAAAACATAAACAAGGTTACATTCCAAGCATTTTGCAAACTGAGTCGTCTTGTATTGATATCACGTGTTGGTCATGTGACAAAGGGAGTAGCAAAGCAAAATACCCAATAACATCATAAAAATACAGATGCTTTATCATTATATGATCTATATATGCTTTGAACTTATTTATATGAATAAAAATCGTGTCATTTTGGGAAAAAATATTAACTAAAACACTAATACTATTTTTAATCAATGATCCCTTTGTCATATGACTTACCAAAATGGCGATCGCTGTAAAATGGTTTTTATTTTCCCTGTTGGCAGGTTTAATGGCAAAAGCGTCAAATGAACCTGTGCCAGTTGTCATTTGGCATGGAATGGGTAAACTTGAAGACTTCTTATATAATTTCTGCAAATTTCTTCTTTATTAATTGCAATGTCAGTACAGGGCGCTAAATATATTTCATACATATCACTTTCTGAAATTTATTTGATACTATAGAAAAATGGCAAGGCTTGTGTTAAAGAAATAATTGGGAGCTTTTATCGTAAATATTTACCAGAAAGTGATTTATAAAAACGGAACAAACGGGATTATCGGGTAATAACTAGAAACTTGAAAAGTAGTAAGTATACAGTAATAGAGTCGGGTTGAAACAGATGGTGATACAGGTTTCCAGACAACTCGCCCCATTGCCAACTGGCCCCAGGTCAAGTCGCCCCAAAAATAAGACAAGTCGCCCCAAATTTATTGGACAACTCGCCCCAACTGAAAAACTACTCGCCCCAATTTATTTTCGTATAGTTTGCGAGGCATGTATTGTCATAAATGTGTATTTGATCAGTATTTTGAATATATTTCAATATATTTAATACAGGTTTAATGTTGTTTCTGTTACTTTTGACTATTATTAAATACAATTATTTTGTAAATGAAATATGTGTTAAGTAAGCTATATGCTTGTTGTTTGTGTATTTGTGTTTGATGTAATTATCAAGTATGCGAACATTATACTTGGTTCCTTTTTTTATTTTTCGTTTTGTATTTAATATAGAAAAACTGTATAACGATTTAATTGTTTACATATAAACTTATTTGATTGCCTATAATTATAAGTTGTTATTAGCTGTTATATACGTGCGTTTGATTATTATTATCCATAAAGTAATTCCTTTGTGACAGCCCTGTTTGAAAACGTGTGAATTGTCAAACAGTAATATTGCCGGCATGCGTTTATTGTCTTTTCACGAGTTTATTTATGAGAAATATTGTATCCTTGTTTGGTGTGATTAAAGAATAAAGGAATGTCTTTTTTTCAGTCCTGTTTTGAAAACGTGTGAATTGTAAAACATTAATTTACCGGCATGCTTTCATGGTCTGTTCACATATTTATTAATGAGACGTATTGTTTGGCAATACGCTGAGCTGTAATATGCTTAAGTGAGTCCGTTAACTTGGCAACTACTAAAAATACGAGGTAAGTAAGAGTATGCATTAACTGCACACGGGGAATGATAGAAAAAAATCCATTATTTTATTGATCTGTCATAAATATTCAAGCATCCTAAGCAAGTACATGAAAAGAAATGGCAAACCATAAAATAATTTGTAAGCTTGCTATCAAGTTCCTGAAAAATCACTGTTATGAATTTATCAGAACAGAACACATCTTTTATTACTCCCATTTTTATTGTAATATGCCTTCCTTATCAAAGATTATCGATTACCAACCATCTCAGTGATGTAGCGGACAATAAACGTGTGTAATGTCATAAAAGTTACACAGCTACTGCTCGGATAGGACTAGTAAAGGCAGTTCTAAAATGCTTAGATATCGGATTTCAACCGATACTGTTGCATATTACTGATGTATATATGAATTACGCATAAAAACAATTATGAAAGTAAATATTTATACTTGGATTTTAAATTTGATTCAGGAACGCTTATGCGTTAAAGTACGAAAAATATAGATAAATGGATAGTATATAAGTAGAAACAACATTGCAAATTTATGTCAGAAAATACCTAATGACAACGACTTTTAACATATATAATTATTTGACATGAAATTGTTATCATTGTTATTCGGAACTCGTGTACGACTCACTTTACTACTAATGTTTATAAGGCACAAATATAACTGCCCTGACAAGAATATTTGTATCAGTTTGGTTTCATATGCTATAATCTGTAGACAATTAAGATAATCATCACTTACTAGGCGCGAAAACTTAATTGAGGTTGAGAGGTCAGCGTTGATAGGTGCGATTCAAACAATGATTTATATATTTGCTGTAAATGATGTTATAAATTATGAATATGAATTTTGATTTTTTCTTTTTTTCCCATATTGGTCGTTTGGTTTGTGAACAATAAGTCCAAAGATGTATTATTACCGGGAACACCGTAAAATCGTCTTTCGTTTCTACTAAATATTGTTATGTTATAAATATCTTCAATAAAATGTATTATTTATATAACAAAATAATTAATAGCGAGTTGTTAATACATTTGGGGCGAGTTGAATTTCGGTTTGGGCAAGATGTCCAATAAATTTGGGGCGACTTGTCTATTTTGGGTCTATTTGAAGAATAAGTCCAAAGATGTAAAATTACCGGGAACACCGTAAAATCGACTTTCGTTTTATACTAAATATTGTTATCAAATACAAATCTTCAATAAGCTGTATTATTTATATGACAAAATAATTCATGGCGTGTTTTTAATACATTTGGGGCGAGTTGTTTTTCGGTTGGGGCGAGTTGTTTTTCGGTTGGGGCGAGTTGTTTTACGGTTGGGGCGAGTTGTCCAATAAATTTGGGGCAACTTGTCCTATTTTTGGGGAGAGTTGACAAGGGGCGAGTTGGCAATGGGGCGAGTTGTCTGTCGACCGAAACGGATGTATTGGGGAATCGATCGAGTCGGGATTTTTACTATATGTGCGGAAAAGTTTTAAAACAATTAAACAATATAACAAATAATATATATTTTTAAATGACGGGGGGATTTTCTTGATTAGTCATAGCGCACCAAATGACGTCTTTCGACGCTGTTTTTCTTTGAGTTATAACGCACCACAGAACATGAATTGACACGTTAACTTTAAAAAAATTAACATCAGGAGGGGACACCCCTCCCGAACCACCCCTATCAGCCCCGGGGCGCCTGACAAAAATCCTGTGGAAAGCACTGAGCTTTTGTGATCGGCTTTTGTCCGTCGTCCATTGTCCGTCGTGCGGCATCAACACTTGCCTTGTTAACTCTCTAGAGGCCACATTTATTTTCCAATCTTCATGAAATTTAGTCAGAAGGTTGGTCTCAATAATATCTTGGATGAGTTCGAAAATGGGTACATTCGCTTGAAAAACATGGCTGCCAAGGGTCGGGGCATTTTTCCTTATATGACCATAGTAAAATCTTGTTAACAGCTCTAGAGGCCACATTTATTGTCTGATCTTCATGAAACTTGGTCAGAAGGTTCATCTAAATAATATCTTTAACGAGTTCGAAAATGATGCTGGTTGGTCGAAAAACATGGCCACCAGGGGGCGGGGCATTTTTCCTTATATGGCTATAGTAAAACCTTGTTAACACTCTAGAGGTCACATTTATTTTCCGATCTTCATGAAACTTGGTCAGAAGATTTTTCCCAATGATATCTTGGATGAGTTCAAAAATGGTTTTGGTTGCTTTAAAAACATGGCCACCAGGGGCGGGGCATTTTTCCTTATATGCCTTATGGCTATATATGGCTTTATGAAAACCTTGTTTACACTCTAGAGGCCACATTTATTGTCCAATCTTCATGAAATTTGGTCAAAAGATTGGTCTCAATGATGTATTGGATGAGTTCAAAAATAATTATGTTTGCTTGAAAAATATGGCTATAGTAAAATCTTGTAAATACTCTAGAGGCCACATTTATAGTCCGATCTTCATGAAACTCGGTCAGAAGATTTATCCCAATAATATCTTGGACGAGTTCAAAAATGATGCCGGTTGGTTGAAAAACATGGCCACCACGGGGCGGGGCATTTTTCCTTATATGGCTATAGTAAAATCTTATTTGTTAACACTCTAGAGGCCACATTTACTGTCAGATCTTCATGAAACTTGGTCAGAAGATTCATCCCAATAATGTCATGGAAGAGTTAATAAATGATGCCGGTTGGTTGAATAACATGGCTGCCAGGGGAAGGGGCATTTTTCCTTATATGGCTAAAGTAAAACCTTGTTTACACTCTAGAGGCCACATTTATTTTCCAATCTTCATGAAACTTTGTCAGAAGATTTGTCCCAATAATATCTTGTTATCTCAGGTGAGCGACTTTGGGCCTTTCAGGACCTCTTGTTTATAATTATTGAAAATAAAGAGTGAATTCAACTTGCTAAATGGCATGCACTCAGAATTGATTGATGATCATGTGCCACAGAAGTGTGTTTTTATAAAATTTATTGTACAAGTTGATGTGATGCTAAGATAGCAGTAAGATACCTGGGAAAGATAACATGAGTTATATATGTTAGAGCATTTTTGTGTTTAAAAACATCTAAAAGCTTTACATAAAAACTTGTCACTTAGTGCAGAGATTATTTTGGTCCCATTTTATAGCCGAAATTTGGCTATATACCCAATCACAAAAAGTATACTTTTTTACCAAAATTTGCTAAAAAATTCCCAATTGGAAAAAAAGCTTATGACAATGGCTTTTTGGATAACGTCAGCATTATTTGTGTGCCTGATATTCTCTGTGTTGTTCAGGCGCTTATTATATTTGTGATTTAATTTAATTGTTTTGTGATTCTGCTGAATAGAAAACAAATATGTCACACATTTTGAAATATTACTTGAAAAAGATTCCTAAGCAAAAATGTGTCCAAACAAAAACTGTTGTTTTTTTTAAACAAACATCGTCAACAAGTACAAGTCCTTCCATTGACTCTCCTTCCATTGTCAATGATAGTAATTTAATAACAGGTGACTCTTTTGCATTGTCATTGTTTATTTCCGAAAGCAAAGTGCTGACTGAAATTCAGCATGTTGAAACAAGAAAAATAAGTTTTGGACTTGAGACTTTGTGTGAGCTTATTATGTGGAAAACTGTTGATCATCATGGTGTTTGTGGAGTTTGTGATTAAAGATGTTGAACTCTTTCATGTAGTTTTAATTCCCAATTGATTTTCCCAATTTCTTGAAAATGCCGATAAAATTCCCAATTTCAAAGCCATGGGCTTATGGGCTATCTTCCCAAAATGCTGAGAAAAAAACCCTGAAGTGGAGCATGAAGCAGGCTTTCTGAGGCATCCACCTAGCGCTATGTGCATGGCCTCAATACGAATGAGCCACTCACAAACGGAAAGCAAATCATGTCAACAACTTAAACATTAATTTAAATAATTTGGTTTCCTTTGGCGTTGTGACTTACAGATATTAACTACAACTTATTGAGTTGCTTTACATGTAAAAAGTGTAAATATATACAATTTGATTTACAAGGGACTTGTGCTTCAATGGGGCTTCAGCAAAACTGACCTGTGCGTCATTGAAGCTATCCAATGTCTCAATGTTGCTCCGCGTTTCAGTGCCACCCACTTATGCTTCAGTGAGACTTTGAATTGAGGATGTCTTCGTATAATGGACCTCCATGAGGCTGTCCTGAGCTTACTTGACCCTAGGTCCTTCTTAAGCTAATACTCAACAGAGCCTTGAACTTCTTCAGTCTCAATGAAGCCCTAAAACATTGCTTCACTCACCTGCAGGCCAATGGATGATGGCCTTCAGTACATTCTGAAGCTACCACTAATTTTTATGCCCCCCTTCGAAGAAGAGGGGGTATATTGCTTTGCTCATGTCGGTCTGTCTGTCGGTCTGTCGGTCGGTCTGTCGGTCTGTCCGTCCACCAGGTGGTTGTCAGACGATAACTCAAGAACGCTTGTGCCTAGGATCATGAAACTTCATAGGTACATTGATCATGACTAGCAGATGACCCCTATTGATTTTGAGGTCACTAGGTCAAAGGTCAAGGTCACGGTGACTCGAAATAGTAAAATGGTTTTTTGAATGATAATTTTAGAATGCATACGCGGCCAACAGGGCACACTCTGAACAATATTACTGAAGCAACTGGTCTGTAATTCCTAAATCTATAATTATCAGTCCAATGAAACATCATCCTTTTAGTAAAATACAGTGGATCAGTAAAAATATTATCAGAATATGAGATTTTTTGTATATTTTGTGTATTAAATATTGTGTTTATGTTTAATTTTGTTGATTAATATAAATATAAGCAGGACAGGGGAGGTAATACACTACAGGGGAAACAAATGCAATAAGTTTAAATTTATTGTTACAGATTTGCCTCCCATGTAATATATTTAAATTTTACCAAATGTAAGGCTAACTGCATTTTTGTAATGCATACTACTACTACTACTACTACTACTACTACTTCTACTACTACTACTACTGCTACTACTGCTGCTGCTGCTGCTGCTGCTGCTACTACTACTACTACTACTACTACTACTACTACTACTTCTACTACTACTACTACTACTACTACTACTACTACTACTACTACTACTACTACTACTACTACTACTACTACTACTACTACTACTACTACTACTACTACTACTACTACTACTACTACTACTACTACTACTACTACTACTACTACTACTACTTCTACTACTGCTCTACTACTACTACTACTAAACGTATTCACTGACAAAAAACGTATTCACACAATGGCTGCTACTACAACTTATAGCCCATATAGGGGGGCATGCATGTTTTACAAACAGCCCTTGTTTTTAAAGTTATTTAGTTCCAGGCAGCATTTTTGAAGCCTGAAACTTATGTTATAACACAACTTCACTGTTATCCAATTAAAACTGTGAATCCACTAGAGGCTCTATGATGGTTCTTGCAAGGCTACACTAATTCTCAAACTTAACCCTTTGCATGCTGGGAAATTTGTCGTCTGGCAGACTGCTATAATGTTGTCTGCCAAATTTCTAAAATTAGCATTTTCTTCGATTTTTTTCAAAGAATACTATCAGAATAGCAAACAGTTTTGATCCTGATGAGACACCACATTCTGTGGCGTCTCATCTGGATCCAAACTGTTTGCAAATGCCTTCAAAATTCAGTTCCAGCTCTGAAAGAGTTAAAGACAAAAGGTTAAGTTCATCAATAAAACAGCTTTTCCAGACTGTATCTAAATATTTCATCTTGCAAATTTAAATTATTTATCACAAATATTCAAAATAATGAGACTTGTGTCATATGTAACAAAAGTTCAAAATGTGTAAGTTTTAACTTGTTTAATATTTACAAGCAGTATTAACAATGGACTTGACATGAAGTTCATGACTTAGTTTGAAATTTTGAATACCAAAGAAACTAATCATTTGATTTCAAAATAATTCAATAGTTCACACAAATTATTCTTATGTGACCCTCACTTTATTCTTCAATAAATATAACATTTTTGAGAGAAAATGGCTTTATAGAGGTGTGGCAGATGTGCTTTTATGGGTGAATTTTTTTTTCGAAAGCGACTGCTAAGGGTTCAATATAAAATTCATAGATTTGTTCCTGTGGATATCCTTTATATTACTGAATCCTTTTTTTTTCATGCATTTTCATTTTTATGTCCCCCACCACTATAGTGGGGGACATATTGTTTTTGTCCTGTCTGTTGGTTGGTTTGTGTGTTTGCCCAAACTTTAACATTTTGCCATAACTTTTGCTATATTGAAGATAGTAACTTCATATTTGGCATGCATGTGTATCTCATGGAGCTGCATATTTTGAGTGGTGAAAGGTCAAGGTCATCCTTCAAGGTCAAAGGTCAAATATATAGCTTCAAAGTGGCGCAGAAGGGGACATACAGGGCCCTCGTTTTGCACTTTTTACCGCGGAATATCGGCGGCTTCCCTCATGAAAAAAGTATACTTTTTTCCCCTATTTTAGCTTAAAAAGAATTTATATATTTTTTTAGATTTTATACCTATGTTGCCAGCTGGTATCGTGCTACTAACGTTTGATAAAATGTATATCTATGTAAATCACATTAAAATATTATAGTGCAAACATGTACAAAAAAAATGAAGTAATGAGAGACTAAGTAAAAAAATCCCTCATAAAAGGTAATCAACGCAAAAATTCCCCCTCATGACTGCTGTGGGTGGCTTCCCCTGGCGGCAAGAGAGAGCCCTGATATAGTGTTTCAGACAAACACATATCTTGTTTGTTTTTTTTTGCTTTCAGGAGACAGTTGCTGCAACCCTCTTAGTATGGGGTCAATAAAGAAACTGATTGAAAAACACATCAAAGATGTGTACGTCCTGTCACTTGAAATCGGGTCAAGTATTGAAGAAGTAATTCTTTTACAAATACATGTACATTAATAATCTGTTATTAGTCATTTACTATTTTAATACCCTTTTATACATTATGAAAAACTGAAATATTTGTGATGTTAATATATGTATCTGATATTAACACATACATACAATCAGACGCAAATTGGTACAAACAAACGTTTGTTGCATTTCAGGACACACTTAATGGGTTCTTCAAGAACGTGAACGACCAGGTTGCCATGGTTTGTTCACAGCTGGCTGCTGATAAAAAACTGGCTGGAGGATACAACGCAATTGGTTTCTCCCAAGGTGGACAATTTCTGTAAGTAAAAAACAGCTTGCTAAATGTAATTTTTGTTACTTGACTAGTCAACATAAAATAATATGTGTAAAAATCTATTGAATTTTATCTATTTTTGCCCAAAGGTTAATGAAATGAACATTCTGAAATCCATTTTTAACAAGTACTAGACTAAGACATCCACTGCATTTAGCAATTATTCTAAAATGCTCATCATAGACTAGTCTGGCTTTCCACCCTGCCCCTTTAATAGCAGCGCTATGTAACTTTTGTGATCTTTGATCTTGGAATATTTGATGGTTTCTTGAATGAATTCATGCATGAAAAATATTAAAGTTTTTACTTTACATGAAGATTTAACTCAGAAACTGATAAAACCAGGATTCCTTTTTGAAAGTATGTTCTTATCAATAATTCAGTCTTGTTGGAATGTGCGCACTGCATGGGCTAATATGGGATGTATTTGGTGCAGTCAGGTCAAGGTAAAGGTCACTGTTTTAAAAGAGAAAAAAAAAACAGTTTTCATTCAATACCTTGTGTTTTTATGGAGGTCATTTTGCTGCAATGTTTTGTGCTTGTAGCTTACAATTCATCATGTGAAATTGCATGTTCCTGTCTGTCTCTTAACTTTGTCTGGCATTATGTGTTTAGAAAATAAATTGGTAAAAATGATGAACGTATCAAGGCGACTGTTAAGTGCACCTACTATGTTGCTTGCTGAAGGTCAATGTCACCATTGTGATATAGGTATTATGTGTAATGAACAATACAGAGGACTGGAACATAATGCTGTGTTAACTGTTCACATTATGTGTCCAGTGAAATTTAATTTAATCAGTGTCTAAAGGATGCATTTCTAATTGAATAATGAATATATCCTTTAATTGTCCATTGTTTCTTTGTTTAGCCGTGCTGTGGCCCAGAGGTGCCCGACTCCCCCAGTCCTCAATCTGATCTCAGTGGGAGGCCAACAGCAAGGTATTATAATGTATTTGTAAAAATAATTGAAAAATGTGAAACTTTGACAGTTATGCATAAATAAGATAGCACAATTTTGGGAATATGATCATTTAAGTTAAAATAGTTAAAAGTTCACAAATATCAAAAAAAAAAGTAAAAAAAAAAAGAAATATTCTATATTATTATCAGAAAGTTGAATTATAATGGGAAAACTAGCTCTGCTGGTAGAAATCTGGACTACAAATCCAAGGATGGCTGGTTCAATCTCCGGCCCTGCAGCATATATTTCATAATGATTTGATATGAAATCCTTTAAACAAATCTCACCCTACCTCTGATTCAAGTAGGGTGGTTGTCAGTTGCTCTCACGAGTGTGTGAACATAGTACTAGGAATGCAGTTTACCAAGGAAAAGTGTGAGGTTTTTAACCGACTGCTGCGATATGATTAACATACATGAGAAAATAGGAAAGAAATCTAGCTTAAATAAAGATAAATATTTGCCTATGATGCAAGATCTACAACAGTAAATAGGCTGATCCTACAAAACTTTGGCATTCATAGGTTAATGTATACTTCTACCACTTGTGCAAGTCATTTGATATTTGGTTTGAGAACAAAATCTGAAAAATATCACATCATTTTATGGCTAATTTTATATGACCACAAAGTAAACAATTGATACATGAAAATAACTCATTGTGCAGTCATCTGCATAATTGTGTGTAAATTTTATGGAGATTGATCTAATATCTTTGTTTTCTAATTAATTGGTTCTGTGAGTAGATTTGTTATTGTATGTATTTGTATGTAAAACTTTACAACAAAGCTGAGGCCCAAATCTTATTTTTTACATACATTTCTGTGTGCTATTTTCCTTGTTTTATTATTGACGAGTTTGTTTTAAATATACTGGGAATAATGATATTTTTCCATGCAGGTTTAATGAAGCTTTGCAAAATTGATACGAAATTTTAGTACTTTCTCTGCGTAACACTTTACATATATTCTGGATGCAAACTATGATTTGTTTGTGCACTTATTGCACATGGTTATTGGTAACTTAACTGTGTTTTTAAAGAAGTAAAATGTACCATACATCTTTAGCACACAAATCTTTCATGTGTTTAATATTCATTAATAAATCAGATATCACAACTCACAACACCCATCTATTATTAATATATTCCTGAGACAAATTCAAATTTCAGTGTCTGGTTTACGTATCTAAAAATGAATGTCAAATTATAAATATCAGAGCATATTGTCATCTAGAAATTGTTTTAATCAACAACCATGTTTGCAGGAGTTTTTGGTTTCCCCCACTGCCCCGGGGGAAATGAGACCCTCTGCGAGTATGTCAGAAAGTTGCTCAATTTGGGGGCATATATTCCGTGAGTGAAGTCTTTTCATCATTTCAATCCATACCCATATTTCCTCAAATAACACCAGTGTTTACTTTGTTGCCTACCAATTGCTGTAAATGTCTCAGTGATTAATAATAAACTTATAGTTTAAAGTGATATGTTTTCACTTACTCATTATTATCTAAGATTTTATATAAAACACTCCCTTTTGTGAGGTCAGCAGTCTTTGAATTGTTTGTAAATCCTAAAGATCTTGTATATTATTTTTGTGTGTATCCATGGCCAATTGCATTAAACAAAATTTATTTCTAACAATTGAAACATTTTACGATATTGAACAAGATTTCATTCACAGCAATTAAATACATTGTAAAATCCTTTTCAGTACATATACCTGCCCTTTTAAACTGCCTCCTTTTTGTAACCATAAGTTGCCTAAGATGAGCAACCATTGCTTTATAATTTACAAATAATTCTATGTTATCACAATTACCTCCCTTTTTATTTCCCAAATTCAAAAGCATTCACAATAACGGTATAGTTCATACTCTATATTGCTTAAAACAAAAAATATCATAAAAAGTAGAGTGTCTGAAATACAATTCTCAGCCAAGTGAAGGATATTTCCATACATCAAAGACTTCTTTATATGACTACGACATCTTTCTACAACATGCTGTCATTAAATGTTCATTTATGACCTGGACTATCATGTTACATGTAATAACGTTCAATACATTAAAGTGGAAATTCTCTGGTGCCTCCAGGTCTTTACCACAGTTATTTCATCATGTTTGGTACAGTGCACCTGACAATATTTGAAGCTGAGGGTAAATACTCACTACCGGTAATTTGTATGGGGAAGAATTAATATTCAGTATGTTATTAAGGTCATTTATTTCTTTATCTTCACAATACACAAATTTTAGGTCTAGGTAGGCCATAGGAGGAGGGAATCAAATAAAATACAATTTAAAATGCAACATTTAACTATTATTTCAAATAGGAACTAAAATAAACATTTGATTTTAAAGGGACCGTCAACCAGATTGACGAAAAAAATAAAAGTTCTAAAATACCGTATGTTTTTACAATTATTAGCTTATATTGATTAAAATATCACGACTCAGGGCCCTCGCACTACTTTGGGGGAAGGGGTCTGCAGCCCTTAGGAGGGGGAATTTTCGCGGCGTTTCTCTTTTTGGGAAATATTTTACTTACTCTCTCATTATTTCATGTGTACATGTTTGCACTATATTCATTGCATTTTTCATAATTTAGTATGTTTGAAAAGATTAAATTGAAATAGAATTGAGATATAATAATCATGAGACACATCTTTCTATTAAAAAAAAAATATATATTTTTTTTTATTTTTTTAGGGGGAATTTTTTCCCCCAAAAGGGGAAAAAAGCATACTTTTCAGGTGGGGGACTGCCACCTGATAGATTGAGGGCATAATAAAAATTTACTGGGTATGTGTACCAGGTAACTACCAGTTAACTATAAATAACGCAAGTAGATTGATCATCATCGTCACATGGTAAACCCAGGAATGCAAATTGTGCATGCGTAGTGAATTGTATATATTTTATATAAAAAATTATCAATCTACTTGCGTTATTTATAGTGTGGATATCGTTATGTCACCTATTTTCGCAATGTACTTTCAACTTCACTTCGTGAAATTTTATTATCGAATATACTAAAAATATGAACTTTTTTCAAGTAATGTAATATACTAGTCGTGATATTTTATTCAATATAAACTAATAATTGTAAAAAATACGTATTTTAGAACTTTTATTTTTTGCGTCAAACTGGTTGACGATCCCTTTAAAGCTTAAAAATGTCAGAGATTTGTTTTCTTTCAGAGAAAATGAGTTGCTATAGTATATTTGGTTAACACATTTGGGAATATCTACTGCTCTTCTACAGAAATGTTTCCATATTTTTGTATTTTAAAGAGAAAAGCATATTAAAGCATTTTCATGATGTTTGAATGCAAAATATCTGTCTGATGACCTTTTTATTATAAGACACTGAAAAAAAAAATGATGCAGGTAACTCTGTAAAGATTATTAAGCGTCCTATAGTCTGGAAAATATGGTTATTCGAGCAAATGTACTTTTGCAAAACAAACACATCTGAAACCAGTGAGGTAATTAAAGGTGCCAATTACTGTAAAGACATGAAATAAATATTCATCACAGATTTGCTGATTACATAGAGTTGTAATAATAACACTAATACAAGTTTCACAGTATAAAAGATCATTTGTATAACTCAACAATTTAGTAGAGAAAATATTGACTATGCAAAACACCAACATAGATTCTCCAACTTGTATATGGGCGAGGACTACTGTGTCAATTTCTACATGTAGATACAAACATTTTCCCACTCTTTCAATTATCTTCATACATTTGTATCTAAGCTCAGTTCGAATCTGGGTCATATGCGTTCAAACAACTAAGGTCAATCTTATAAAAAAAAGCCATGTTTGAAACGGGGTCAAATAAGCTAAAAAACTAGACCACCAAGGGAATCTTTAACAAACGATGTCTTTTAACTAAGGTGAGCACCGCTTATGGATCATCATGGCCTCTGCAAATAGCAGCAGAGGGAATAAATGAAGACAGTTCTCTGAATTTTATTTTTTCAACGGCCGGGTTTGTAAATAAAAGTAAAAAAGGTAAAATAGTTTCATGTCTTGGATGTCAGATTGAGCCCTGATTTAGGCAGTCATGGCATTTATTTTACTTCAACATACCCACATTCATAACATTTATGCCTTAAATGAACTATAAATAGTTCTTTTGAAATAATTTTCCAGTGCACTTTTATCATCTAATGAAATTAATATTATAAGACACTCCCTTCCCAAATAAGTGTGTAAAACTCGAGTTAAACACGAGTTTTATCCGTGTTAAACCAAGCGGTATTGGCAGTTGGTTTTTAGTGGGTTTTGGTATGTTGGTTTTTGTGAGTTTTGGTAAGTTGGTTTTTTCTGTGTTTAAAGTGGGTATTTTTACCAACTTGGTTAAAACTGAGTTAAACACAGAAAAAACTCACTTGTTACATAAATGTGGGCTTTGGTAAGTTGGTTTTTTGTGAGTTTTGGTAAGTTGTTTTTTTGTGAGTTTCGGTATGTTGGTTTTTTGCGAGTTTTGGTAAGTTGGTTTTTTCTGTGTTTAAAGTGGGTATTTTTACTAACTTGGTTAAAACTGAGTTAAACACAGAAAAAACTCACTTGTTACATAAATGTGGGCTTTGGTAAGTTGTTTTTTTGTGAGTTTTGGTATGTTGGTTTTTTGTGAGTTTCGGTATGTTGGTTTTTTGTGAGTTTTGGTATGTTGGTTTTTTCTGTGTTTAAAGTGTTTTTTTTACCAACTTGGTTAAAACTGAGTTAAACACAGAAAAAACTCACAAAAACCAACATACCAAAACTCACAAAAAACCAACATACCAAAACCCACAAAAAAACCAACATACCAAAACTCACAAAAAACCAACATACCAAAACTCACAAAAAACCAACTTAAACACACTTCTGTCTACAATAGTGTGTTTAAGTTGGTTTTTGTGAGTCTTTTGTTCGCTTAAGGGATCATAAAATTTTGCTTGTTTGACCTGTAACCTTTGTAAAAAAATGGTAAAAGGTTATTTGAGATAAAATCACAACAGATCATTACAAGCCCCATGTGATTATAAATAAAAGACACACACAATTTGCAAAAAACAATGTTTATATTTAAAAAAAAATGATGTGAACATTTTTACAGTGCATTTTTAACAAAACTAGGAAAACATCTACCCAAAATACATTATCACAATATGCGAGCACATTTAACATAATAAATTAAAATAAATAACATTCTCCTCTTAGGGCTACCACAGGTAAAAATGGGAGGAAGGGTATGAACCATGATTATATACAGTTTCAGTTAGTGAGGGGTGATACAGAGGATAAAATTAATAATAACTGTTTTTAACTGTGTTGGTGGTACCGGATTTATAAAATGACAACATTAAGGAATCCTTCATCCTATCTTTTCCTGGAATAGCCCTTTACACATATTTACACCTATGAACAAAGGAACATATTGCTCAGCACTAAACAGTTTATATATTCTCCCCGCAGTTCATGACACGAAGCCTCCTCAAGGCCCATCTCATGTTCTCTTCCACTGTTGATATGGGCAGGGCAAACTTTTTGGAGATGACAACTGAAATGTATATGAACAATCAATGCAGGATTTTACTGTACATTACAGTATTAAAAAAACATGTAGAAGTTTATTCCACCCAAATCAAGTCTGATCTGAATGACTTGATTTTGGTGGGATAAACTTTTACATCAATATCATCAGTTCAGATATCCCATTTTAACATCATCTACATTAGAAGGATTTCAAAAGAGGTTTTTGAAACAAGGAGGCAAATTACTGTTGCTTGAATTTTTTATATCGTTCAAAATACGAGCTTGATCGTTAACTTTATACTGAGGTTATTTTTGTCTGCCTATGTGTTAAATTCTCAAAACTTTTATACACAAACGCAATTTTTAGTAACTCTTAAATTTTAGCAGTAGTATTAAATTAACGCAAGACAGATTATGTGCTGGAGTCAAATTTGAATCAATTGCATTATGTTTGTTTCAAAATGAATATAGAGGCAGTAGAACACCTATATATTTAAATCCCCTTTTTCCCTATAAAAAAGAATCATACCAACCATGGCGTAGCGTTCAGCAATCAGGAGACCCTCTCGAATCTCCCCCTTAGGGGAGGTTGAACAGCACTTCATAGAGCAGTCACCAGCTGATCAGGTCTGAAAACTATACTGTCATGGCCTTTGCGAGGTGCGTCTTGTGCATGATCTCATTTGAGATCAGGTCCTGAAAGATATTTTATAATGTAAGTGATAAATATTGCTGTTATGGTATATCTTGTTACTATAAATATTATTAATTTAAATCAAAACAAGTTTGTTTGCTTGTTGTTTTTGTTTGTTTATTTTTGCAATTTAAATCCTGTGATCACATGTGACTTAACGCTTGTCATTCATAAATAATTAAAAGAAATTACGTGTGGTAGAAAATACTGTTTGAAAATGTACCAAGATATGTGGTCTCATTTGGCTGTGTGGACTGGTCGGAAGTGTGACGCCTTTCAAATGCTAAAACCTGTATAGTTTTACCTCTCAACAAATCCAACTTTCCTTGGTCAAGGACAGGGCTCGGTTTTCCCACTCCTGATCTACTCAAGTTGGGCTGCTCGTGCAGGGTAAAATCTGGTGTCAAAATCCATACATCAGTTAGTCCCCCTTCTGCTGTCTTTTGGCAGAAATATTCTATCCAAAGAATCTTCCAATCAATGTAAATTTCACCTTGGGAGTTTAACCTTCAAATTTAAAATATAAAAGTTTTCATTGATTATTGAATATGTGGGAAAGAAATCTGTTCATTAATGTCCAGAAATAGGTATAAATAACATTTAAGATGACAATAATCATAAAATACAGCCATAATTATTCAAATGGTGTTGTTTTTCCTTATAATTGCATTACATTTATACTTATCCATTTACATTTCCCAGTGACAATACATAAATATGATAATGATCATAATTAATTCAATATAAAACTAAATAAAAAAGTGATGTAAAAATGAAAATACAAACCTAAAACAACTGTTCTTCAGTATTCCAAGATAACAGGCAGTTGATGAATTATGAGACCATATCACTTTAACCATCCACTTTGAATCTCCTTTGCAACAAACTTATTGTTGATTTACACATTGTAGTACATACACATTGTTTTCACCACACAATACTTCATGCTGAAAGTTATTCAAGACAATTTAAACTAGAATTATAAGTCTTAATGTTACTCAATTATACCTTAAAGCTCAAAGTCAGTTGATGAAAACCCCCTTTGTTTTCAAAACATAACTTCCTGTCTCCAGCCAATCAAAGTCGCTTGTTTTCAAATAGATGGTGGCTCAGCCAATCAAAAGTCTATCAACACCCCTTTGTTAGGCCTATAGATGGAGCACTGATACTGTGATAAGAATTAATGTTTATGATTTAATTGGGGGGGGGGGGGAGGGCTAATCTCTTATGTGTGTCAGCCAATTACTAAATCTGAGAAATATCTACTGATTTCAACACCAGCATTAATTGTATTGGGGTTAAATATCAGTATAAGAAAGTTAAAATAGTTATTGTTTTTATGTTGAGGAGATATAATTGATGCTGGCAAGCCCACATAAGTTTCCATATATTAATCAACACTTTCACACTGAAACTAGTTTTATTTATTATAGAAACAGTGTCACTCTCCCCCTCAAAAAATGAATAAAAAAACACACTGTAAGTCTATTGAATTCTCCAAAGAACATGAATTAAATGGAAGTATTCACATTTTTATAGATGTGTGATTGTTCTTATAATATATTTAATATTTATGTATTGATTCAAAGTGAAAGACAAACAATTTCATATTCAGGTATAAAACTAAGTTTGAACATTTTAACATTTTTTTAGTATCTGTGAACCTGTGATGTTCTGAAAGAGCAATTTTTATCCAATGTTTCCTTAAAATTATGGGGAGCCCATAAATGTACAAAAGGTGCAATGGCAAACAAGCTGTAAAAAAGCCCCTTTACATTTCACCTTGATAATATATGGCTATAAACATGAAACAAAGACCTAGTTGAAGAATTATTGTTTTATTGTTGAGTTATGTTAATAAACAAAAGACCAACTTATTGATAAGTGTGTTAAAGTGAGTCTTTTAGCCTTGTTGCGGCTTTCAAATTATTTATAAAAAGACCAACTTAAACTCGCTTTAACCCACTTCTGTTTATAAAAAGACCCACTTCTGTTGTAAAAGACTCGCTTATGAAACAAAAAGACACACTTAAACACACAAAAACCAACTCATAAATAAAAAGACTCACTTTTGACACATAAAAAACCGACTTCTTACAGCAAAAAAACTTGCTTTAACACACATCTACTTCAAAAAACCAACTTTAAACTCAGTTAAGCACAGTTTAGCTCACATAAAACTCGCTTTTATTAGCAAAAACCAACTTCCGCTCAGAAAAACTTAGAAAAAACACAGTTTTATGTTGGTTTAAGTGTGTTTTGGTATGAAAGTGGGTTAACTTTTTGCAAGGGAGCTGTTCCTGTATAAATTATCATATTTAGTGGACATAAAAAGCGTTAATAAGAGATATTATTGGCCATAAAGTCATGCATGTATGAGAAATAGCGAATTATTTTTAACCAGGTTTTTAACCAGGTTTTTTAACCAGGTTTTCGGAAGGAAAAAACTGTTTATTAGATTGGCGAATGCGGGCAGGCTGGCTGGCTGGCTGGCTGGCTGGCTGGCGGGCGGGCGGAACAAGCTTGTCCGGGCCATAACTATGTCGTTCATTGTCAGATTTTAAAATAATTTGGCACATTTGTTCACCATCATTGGACGGTGTGTCGCGCGAAATAATTACGTCGATATCTCCAAGGTCAAGGTCACACTTTGAGTTCAAAGGTCAAAAATGGCCATAAATGAGCTTTTCCTGGCCATAACTATGTCATTCATTGTGAGATTTTAAAATCATTTGGCACATTTGTTCACCATCATGGGACAGTGTGTCGCACGAAAGAATCACGTCAATATCTCCAATGTCAAGGTCGCCACGACTAAAAATAGATTTTTTTTTAAAACAAACTTACAAAGGGGGTTAATTTTGTTTGTTCATTTCAAAAGTTCAATTTAGTTTAAACCATTTATTTAAGCTCGATTGCATCGAAAGCCTAAGGCTTATATAAACGCTCTCGAGTCCGTTTCCTGGGCCTAGAACCAGTACTTGGTGTCTTTGGGGAAGATCTAAAGAACGCTCCCGAGGTGGGGATCGAACCCGTAACCTCCCGGTCGCTAGGCGGACACCATATCCATTACACCACAGCGACTTATTCAATTTGAGTTTTCTCCCTTTATCAGATTTTTTTTTCACAATGAAAACCTGGTTTTGTGACAATTTTGTCCCTTGTTCTATTATTTCCTTATTATTTCCTTAATTATAATTCATTTGTGGCAATTACTGAAAGACATACATGTATCATGTAACAAATAAAAAATGTATGCATGTTTTGTAGATATTTACAGCTATTGACTACTTGTACATAATTATTCCCATGAGTTAGTTTTTATTAGCCCACCTGAACAAAATGTGCTCTTGGTGAGCTTTTGTTATCGCCTTTTGTCAGTTGTGCCTTGTTAACAGTTAAGAGGCCACATTTATTGTTGGATCTTTTTGAAATTTGGTAAGAATATTTTTGCCAATGATATCTTGTATGAGTTAGAAAATGGTTCCGGTTGATTGAAAAACATGGCCGCCAGGGGGTGGGGCATTTCCTTATATGGCTATAGTAAAACCTTGTTAACACTCTAGAGGCCACATTAATTGTCCGATCATCATAAAACTTGGTCAGAAGATTTGTCCCAATGATATCGTGGATGATTTCAAAAATGGTTCCAGTTGCTAGAAAAACATTGCTGCAAGGGGTCGGGGCATTTTTAACCAGGTTTTCCGAAGGAAAAAACTGGTTATTAGATTGGGGAATGCGGGCGGGCTGGCTGGCTGGCTGGCTGGCGGGCTGGCGGAACAAGCTTGTCCGGGCCATAACTTTGTCGTTCATTGTGAGATTTTAAAATCATTTGGCACATTTGTTAACCATCATTAGACGGTGTGTCGCGCGAAAAAATTACGTCAATATCTCCAAGGTCAAGGTCACACTTTGAGTTCAAAGGTAAAAAATAGCCATAAATGAGCTTGTCTGGGCTATAACTATGTCATTCATTATGAGATTTTAAAATCATTTGGCACATTTGTTCACCATCATGGGACGGTGTGTCGCACGAAAGAATCACGTCAATATCTCAAATGTCAAGGTCGCCACGACTAAAAATAGATTTATTTTAAAACAAACTTACAAAGGGAGTTAATTTTGTTTGTTCAGTTAAAAAGTTCAGTTTGAGTTGTCTCCCTTTATCAGATTTTTTTTCACAATGAAAATCTGGTTTTGTGACAATTTTGTCCCTTGTTCCTTATATGGCTACAAAAAGCTGTAGTAAAACCTTGTTAACACTTAAAAGGCCACATTTCTTGTCTGATATTTATGAAATTTGGTCAGAAGAATTGTGCCAATAATATATTTTATGAGTACGAAAATGGTTTCAGTTGGTTGAAAAACATGGCCGCCTAATATGGCTACATTAAAACCTTGTTAACACTCTAGCAGGCCACATTTATTGTCCGATCATCATAAAAAATTGGTCAGAAGAGTTATACCAATGATATCATGAACAAGTGCAAAAATGGTTCCGGTTGCTTGAAAAGCATGGCCACCAGGGGGCGGGACCTTTTCCTTATATGGCCATTTATGGCTATAGTAAAACTTTTGTTAACACTCTATACAGTCCACATTTATTGTCTAATCTTCATGAAAATTGATCAGAAGATTTGTCCCAATCATATTTTAGACTAGTTCCAAAATGCTTCTGGTTGGTTTAAAAACATTGCCGCCAGGGGGCTTGGCATTTTTAGCTCATCTATTTTTTGAAAAAAAATTATTAGCTCATCTATTTTTTGAAAAAAAATTATGAGCTATTGTCATCACCTTGGCGTCGGCGTTGCCTTCCGGTTAAGTTTTGCGTTTAGGTCCACTTTTCTCAGAAAGTATCAATGCTATTGCATTCAAACTTGGTACACTTACTTACTATCATGAGGGGACTGGGCAGGCAAAGTTAGATAACTCTGGCGTGCATTTTGACAGAATGATGTGCCTTTTTTATACTTAGAAAATTTAAAATTTTGGTTAAGTTTTGTGTTTGGGTCCATTTTATTCCTTAAGTATCAAAGCTATTGCTTTCATACTTGCAACACTTACTAACTATCAAAAGGGGACTGTGCAGGCAAAGTAATGTAACTCTGACTGGTATTTTGACAGAATTATGTGCCCTTTTTATACTTAGAAAATTGAAATTTGGTTAAGTTTTGTGTTTAGGTCCACTTTATTCCTACAGTATCAAAGCTATTGCTTTCATACTTGCAACAGTTATTAACTATCATAAGGGGACTGTGCAGGCAAAGTTATGTAAATCTGACTGGCATTTGGTCAGAATTATGGGCCCTTTATACTTAGAAAATTGAAAATTTTGTTAAGTTTTGTGTTTTGGTCCACTTTACCCCTAAAGTATCATAGATATTGCTTTCATACTTGGAACACTCTCAAACTATCATAAGGGTACAGTTATAGGACAAGTTGCATAACTTTGGTTGTCATTTTTACGGAATTATGGCCCTTTTTTTACTTAGTAACTTTGAATATATGGTTAAATTTTGTGTTTCTATCCACTTTACTTCTGAAGTATCAAGGCTATTGCTTTCAAACTTCAAATACTTTCATACTATCATGAGGTTACTGTACCTGGCAAGTTGAATTTTACCTTGACCTTTGAATGACCTTGACTCTCAAGGTCAAATTATTAAATTTTGCTAAAATTGTCATAACTTCTTTATTTATGATTAGATTTGATTGATACTTTGACAAAACTACTCTTACCTGACATACCACAATAGACTCCCCCCCCCCCCCCCCGAATCCCCTCCCCCCTTATTTGTTTTTTTGTTTTTTGTTTTTTTTTAAGATCATCTCACAAATGACCACCACACCCTCACACTATACCCCCCCCCCCCCAACCCGCCCCCCCCCCCAATTTTTTTTTTGAAAAGGTGAAAAAACACAAATATTTATTTTTATTATTTTATTTTTGAAATACCGTCCAACCATCGCACCCAAGAATACCCTCCCCCCCAAGCCCCTCCCCCCCCCCCACCCCCGAATATTTTTTTTTTGCGCATTTATTTTCGCATTTTTGGAAGATAATGTAATAAATGTCCACACCCCCACACTAAACACCTCTCTTCACTCCACGCCTCCCTCCTTTGTGATTGAAATTGAGAGTCCCTTCACCTTTAAAAAGAAAATAGATGAGCGGTCTGCACCCGCAAGGCGGTGCTCTTGTTCCTTATATGGCTTGAGTAAAAACTTGTTAACACTCTAAAAGTCACATTTATAGTACAATCTTCATGAAACTGGGTCAGAATATAAATTTTGTTCTAATGATATCTTGGATGAGTTCGAAAATGGTTCTGGTCTGTTGAAAAACATGGCCACCGGGGGCGGGCATTTTTCCTTACATGGGTATAGTTAAGTAGAACCTTGTTAACACTCCAGAGGCCTCATTTATTGTCCGATCATCATTAAACTTGGCCAGAAGATTTGTGCCAATGATATCTTTAAAGATTTAAATAATGGTTTTAGTTGCTTGAAAAACCTAGCCACCAGGCATTTGTCCGTATATGGCTATAGTAAAACATTGTTAACACTCAAGAGTCTCTATTTATTGTCCGATCTCGATGAAACTTGTTCAGAAGATTTTTCAGTGATATCTTGGATGAGTTTGAAAATGGTTCAGGCATGTTGAAAACATGGCCACCTGCAGGTGGCGGGGCATTTTTCCACGTATGAATGGCTATAGTAAGAACTTGTTAGCACCCTGAAAGTCACATTTATTGTCTTATCGTCATGAAACTTGGTAAGAACATTTATTTTAATGATATCTTAGATGAGTTCAAAAATAGTTCTGGTCTGTTGTCTTGAAAATGTGGCAGCCTAGGGTGGGAAACTTTTCCTTATATGGCTATTGTAAAACCTTGTTAGCTCTCTAACTAAAAGTTACATTTATAAATCACTTTTCATAAAACTTGGTCAAAACATTTGTTCTTATGATATCTTGGGATTCACAGAGCAGGTCAGTTCCTTTGAATCTCAGGTGAACAATTTTGGGCTTTTCAGGCCCTCTCTAAATTCAATTAATGGTTGGATCAATGTTTTCTCAATACTTTTGTTTAGAAATAGGTTTAATTGGAAATATTATACAGAATTCTTTATATAAAAAAAATCCATCCCTAGCAAAACCACTATCTTACACAACTTTTGATGTATTATCTAGTAATTTATAATTGCAAAATAATGTCCACAAAACTGCTCCCAATTTTAAATGACAGTGGAAATACAGCTTTAGCTGCTTATATTTTAAGCAGCAGTTTGCATTTATAAAGATGATTTGTTCATAGTTTAAATAAAAATACAATTTAAAAAAATATTGTGATATAATTGATATACATGTATGCATTATATTAAAACAAGTAAAATAACATTATTGTCTTAGAAAACTATTATTAATATATGCATAAGGGTTTAGACCATAATGTTAATTGATTGATATTTCATGGCATACCGTTTCAACGATCATCTAATATCAAAGGCTTGGTTGGTGTAGTGGTAGTGTGTTAGGCTGTAAGCCTTCACTTCTAGAGGTCATAGGTATTACCCGTGGGCAGGCACATTGTACAAAATTATATAAAACTATTCTAGATGTTATGTGGGGTTTGTTTTTTAGCTCACCTGTCACAAAGTGACATGGTGAGCTTATGTGATCGTGTGACGTTCTGGGTCCATTGTGCATGTGTGCATGCGTCCGTCAACAATTTGTTTGTGTAGACAGTATTTAGGTCATCTGGGGTCAAAAACTAGGTCACTAGGTCAAATAATAGAAAAACATTGTGTAGACAATAGAGGTCACAGTTTTCATCAAATCTATGAAATATGGTCAGAATGTTTATTTTGATGAAATCTGGGTTGGGATTGTATTAGGGTCATCTTGGGCCAAAAACTAGGTCACTAGGTCAAATAATAGAAAAACCTTGTGTAGACAATCAAGGTCACAGTGTTCATCAAATCTTTATGAAATTTGGTCAGAAAGTTTATCTTGATGAAATCTGGATTTGAATTGTATGTGGGTCATCAAGCGTCAAAAACAAGGTCACTAGGTCTAAGTTTTATAAAAACTTGTGTAGACAGTAGAGGTTACAGTTTTCATCAAATCTTAATGAAATATGGTCAGAATGTTTGTCTTGTTAAAATCTGGGTTGGGATAGAATTTGGGTCATCTTAATAACATTTGGCCAGAATGTTTATCTTGATGAAATCTGGGTTGGGATTGTAATTGGGTCATCTGGGGGTCAAAAAACTAGGTCAAATCCTAGAAAAAACCTTGTGTAGACAATAGAGGTCACTATTTCCATCAGATCTTTATGAAATTTGGTCAGAATGTTTATCTTGATGAAATCTGGATTGGGATTGTATTTGGGTCATCTTGGGTCAGAAACTAGGTCACTAGGTCAAATAATAGAAAAACCTTCTGAGACAATAGAGGTCGTAGTTTTCATCTGATCTTAATGAGTCAGGTGAGCGATTTAGGGCCATCATGGCCCTCTTGTTTCTTAAATGCATTAAACAAAGTTTTTCAAAAACACTAAAATATGTAAATAAGTTTCTTTAAGATGTTATAAAATATGTACCTTGTCACAATGCCTTACTTGTGCTTAATGTTTTAGCTCACCTGAGCACAATGTGCTCATGGTGAGCTTTTGTGATTGCCTTTTGTCCGTCGTCCGTTGTGCGGCGTCAACATTTGCCTTTTTAACACTCAAGAGGCAACATTAATTGTCCAATCTTCATGAAATAAGGTCAGAAGATTTGTCTTATTGATACCTTGGATGAGTTCAAAAATGGTTGTTTGCTTGAAAAAACATGGCTGTCAAGGGGCGGGCATTTTTCCTTATATGACTATGTATGGCTATAGTAAAATCTTGTTAACACTCTAGAGGCCACATTTGTAGTCAGATCTTCATGAAACTTGGTCAGAAGATTAATCCCAATAATATCTTGTACGAGTTTAAAATGATGCCAGTTGGTTTAAAAACATGGCCACCACGGGGGCGGGGCATTTTTCCTTATATGGCTATAGTAAAACCTTGTTTACACTCTAGAGGTCACATTTATTTTCTGATCATCATGAAACTTTGTCAGAAGATTTGTCACAATGATATCTTGGATGAGTTTGAAAATGGTTTTGGTTGCTTGGTAAACATGGCCACCAGGGGCGGGGCATTTTTCCTTATATGGCTATTCATTGCTTTAGTAAAACTTTGTTATCACTATAGAGGCCACATTTATTGTCCAATCTTCATGAAATTTGGTCAGAAGATTGGTCTCAATGATATCTTGGATGGGTTTGAAAATAATTATGTTAACTTGAAAAACATGGCTGCCAAGGCGCGGGGCATTTTTCCTTATATGGCTATAGTAAAATCTTGTTAACACTCTAGAGGCCACATGTACTGTCCGATCTTCATGAAACTTGGTCAGAAGATTCATCCCGATAATATCTTGGACGAATTCAAAATTGATGCCGGTTGGTTGAAAAACATGGCTGCCAGGGGGTGGGGCATTTTTAGCTCACCTGTCATGAAGTGGTGAGCTTATGTGACCGTGTGATGTCCTGCGTCCGTTGTGTGTGCGTGCGTGTGTGCGTGCGTCCGTCTGTCAACAATTTGTTTGTGTAGACAGTAGAGGTCACAGTTTTCATCCAATCTTTACGACTGACTGACTAATGGGGTTATTTACCCTCGGGACTTTGGTTAAAAACCAAGGCACCGCACCAACACTGCAAAGTTTCTATTTATATCAATGGTACAGCCCAGTAAAATCTGGCTGTCCATTTTATGGCCGTTTTCTGCTTTTTTTACGCAGAGTTCTATGTTAAGCAGTGTGCTCGGGCAATGGTTTATAACCGAAGTCCCGAGGGTGAACAATCCCATTAGGCCAAAATCCCAAACCTTGTGTAGACAATAGATGTCCCAGTTTTCATCCAATCTTTATGAAATTTGGTCAGAATGTTTATCTTGATGAAATCTGGGTTCGGATTGTATTTGGGTCATCTGGGGTCAAAAAGTAGGTCACTAGGTCAAAAACTATGTAAAATAATAGAAAAACCTTGTGTAGACAAAAGAAGTCGCAGTTTTCATACAATCTTTATGAAATTTGGTCAGAATGTTTATCTTGATTAAATCTGGGTTGGGATTGTGTTTGGGTCATCTGAGGTAAAAAACAAGGTCACTAGGTCAAATAATAAAAAAAACGTCAACAATTTGTTTGTGTAGACAGTAGAGGTCACAGTTTTCATCCAATCTTTTTGAAATTTGGTCAGAATTTTTATCTTGATGAAATCTGGGTTGGGATTGTATTTGGGTCATCTGGGGTTAAAAACTAGGTCACTAGGTCAAAAACTAGGTCACTAGGTGAAATAATAGAAAAACCTTGTGTGGAAATAGAGGTCGCAGTTTTCATCCAATCTTTATGAAATTTGGTCAGAATGTTTTTCTTGATGATATCTGGGTTGGGATTGTATTTGGGTCATCTTGGGTCAAAAACTAGGTCATTAGGTCAAATAATAGAAAAACCTTGTGTAGACAATAGAGGTCACATTTTTCATCCAATCTTCATGAAATTTGGTCAGAATTTTTGTCTTGATGAAATCTGGGTTGGGATTGTATTTGGGTCACCTGGGATCAAAAACTAGGTCAATAGGTCAAATATTAGAAAAACCTTGTGTAGACAATAGAGGTCACAGTTTTCATCCAATCTTTATGAAATTTGGTCAGAATGTTTATCTTGATGAAAACTGGGTTGGGATTGTATTTGGTTAGTCAGATGAGCGATTCAGGGCCATCATGGCCCTCTTGTTCCTTATATGGCTATAGGTAAACCTTTTTAATCCTTTGCATGCTGGGAAATTTGTCGTCTGCTAAAATGTTGTCTGCTGAATTTCTAAAATTAGCATTATCTTTGATTTTTTTCAAAGAATATTATCAGAATAGCAAACAGTTTGGATCCTGATGAGACGCCACGTTCTGTGGCGTCTCATCTAGATCCAAACGGTTTGCAAAGGCCTTCAAAATTCGGTGCCAGCACTGAAAGAGTTAACACTCTAGAGGCCACATTTATTTCCGATCTTCATGAAACTTGGTCAGAAGAGATGTCCTAATAATATCTTGTTATCTCAGGTGAGAGACTTTTGGCCTTTCAGGCCCTCTTTTTTTATTTGTACATGACATTGTGTTGGTTACAAAAACCAATTGTTGTTGATCAGTTAATTTATCAGTTTTGTTTGTCAACTTCAACTGCACTCGTCATACATCTGTACTTATGTTGATTTATATACAGTCTACTCTCGTTATCTCAAAGTTGGCGTAAACAAGAAAAAATATCGAGATAACGAGAGTTTGAGACATCCGATTAGGCGTTTTCAAAGAAAAATTGAGACGAAAATTTACCTTGTTGTTAACATCTATATACCTGCTAAGTGGTCAAACTAAAGCCGTCACCGTGTGGCATAATACTCTTTACTACCCTATCTATTACCTGATATACACTGTAACTCCAATATAACGCGGATGACGGGGTCCAAGCCACGCAACAGCGTTATAAAAGAATCCGCGTTATAAGTTTTGAGCTCATTTATTTGCAGGGGGCTATAACACAGGTATAGTATAGCCTATAATATAGGTACTGTGTATTACCATTGCCATACCATTCTGTGTTTTCATCCGCAAATACATGCATATAAACCGAATCGTATGATAACATTATACATACCGCTTGTCTAATGTGCATATTTATCCGATAATCCAATAAAATTACAACATCACTTAAAAAAATAATAATCTTAAACATTTATGACGATAAATATGTTTACAAATTTCGTAAACACAACTATATGCATATGCCATTTTTCAGAAGTGTAAAGAGAACAGTGCATTATGGGGCAGAGCTTTCATTGGACGAGCAAATTTAAATTTAGATTGAATGCAATACGTTACATGTACAAAGAAAGGTTTTATTGCGTCATACACTGTCATGCAAAAAACGTGCTTTCCGGGGACTTTCTGATACTGGGCAAAAATGAAAGTGAATCTCTGTTAACAATAACACTTCCTTAGCATGCAAATAAATCTTCTGGATTATTTAATTAATTTCTCGTACAAGAACTGAATTAAATGACTAAATACTAGAATGATAATGAAATGACAGAAAAACTTGTTTTATGCTGTGCGCAGTATATTTCAAAGCCGCTCCTTTATTATAGAGTCAAACTGAAATCCTTTCAAAGTAAGAATGTTTTTATCGATTTATATAACTTTAATTTTATAATTATCCCGCTTGCACTTAACTTATTGAAATTAGTGCACCGTACCGCTCTGATAGGGAATACATGTAATAAACACTGACACGCAAGTTTTTCACACCATTATTGACATTACACAACAGATTAACACCAATTAGCTGTCGGTGTTGTTTAACCTCAAAGCGATTAAAATCGGTTCAACGGACAGTATAATAAGCAATGAAGATGTGATCGCCGCCATCTTTGAATTGTCTGAAAATACATGAAATTGCATAACCATGGATTTGAATCAGAAATGGAAGGTTGGAGAAAAAATGGGATCCAAGACCCACCCGCGTTATATTGGATTCAGCGTTATAACGGAGAGCGTTATATTGGAGTTACAGTGTACACGCGTTTTTACGAGGCACGATTAAATTTGCTATCTAAATGCTTAAAATGACGTTTTAAGTGTTACTGAAAATCATGAACACATGCGGTTATCATTTTCTAAACTGTCAAGTAAACATCCGGTAATGTTGCTATTTAAAGTTATGATGCAATTGACGTCAAATTAAGACAAGGGGTTTTCATCTGAAATTGCGTAAATCACATTCCGGAATACTGAACTGCACATGTACATAGTGTTTTTCCCAGGAGGGCAAAGGGGCATGGCATTACTTTCAAAAAGGGCATTTTAGCGTGCAGTATAGGAAAAAAAAGGTAAAAACGTCCCCTTAATAACGGGGCAACATGTAATCGCATCCGAAACAGTTGTGGAAAAAATAACATATAAACAAGCACATTTAATGGTAATTGATGTATTTATCTTACTATGATTTATATTAAAGCGGGTATATACGATTTTGTCAAATATTTATAAATTTATATAAAATGTGTAAACAATTATTATATATATATATATTTCAATATAAATTAAAATAAAAGTTAAGAAGAACATGTGTCGAAAAATGCGAAATAAGCCAGATATTTAATTCTGAAATTGAAAACGGCTGTACAGCCGAATTCGCCAGCATGTATACTATACATGTACGATGTGAATCTAAACTTAGTTTAACGGTTTATTTGAATTCCCGCAACGATATCTATTCATACGACACACGAACACTAATTCCGATCTAATACAAAGACGAATGCTTCGGTTATTGTAGGAAAATATGTACGTCACAATCGGCTCGGGGCGCTAATTTTTCTTTGCTGCATTTTATGAAATTCGGCTTTAACGTATAATTTTTCTTTCCCATTTTATGTTATTGTAACATATTTTATCAATATATTACAATTAAACACATATAAAAAATCGTATATACCCGCTTTAATATATTTACCTTACAATGTACATTTAAGTTCCATGCTGTTTCAATAAACTGTACTGCACGACAAACATAATAAAGCAATATATGCATATGAATCTGATTATACACAGATCCACTAACATATAAATGAAACCATGTTTGTCTTATCCCATTTTCTAACAATAATCTTGCAAAATGTTAAAAATAACATTGCGAGTAAATTGATGCTAACAATATGCAAACACTCGTTTCCGTGATATACATCCACCAGGTAGATTACAAATAAATAAATAATGTTGTTGCTATCTAAAACATTTTTATGCATCGTTGATTATCACAGACATTTCATAAATTTCTTCTTAATGTATAATCTCCATCGTTAATTCGATCGTTTACGACGTTATTTGTCATTTTTGCAGAGTCGCAATTTAATTCTGTATAGTCCGCCATGTTGTTCAAATGTCAAATGATGTAAGCGACAGGTGCGCATAGCAACGTTTAATCGTATACGCGATTCGCATTTTGTTAAATTAGTATACGTCTCAGTAATTATTTCAATAATTAGATCTCATTATCTTAAAGACGAAAGCGATAAAGAATAAATTTGTTTGTGTTTTTAAATGTAATTTTGCGTAAAAATATATGTTTTGATATAACTGAATAATGCATGCAATGCACAAATGCCACGAGAATAACATCAAGTTTTTCATCAAAATTCTCCGAAGTAACGATTTTATGGTGGAGGAGTACACATTGCCGACCGAAAAGTGCGCTTGGTATAACATAGCCTCTGACATTATCGATTGATACTGACACGGGGTTATTCACGCATGACTAATTCACAGCTATGGAGCAGTCTACCTATAAATCGAGCACTGTAATAGATTAAATCTGCTCAAATAATATAGTCGATTAGACGTTGACTCCTCTCGAGTAAATCAAGCACAGTCGGAGCGTCACAGACAATCAAGGACGCTGATTTTGCGGACCAAGTTAGATCGTAAGGCAATAAAGATGTTATCAATAAGGGCGAGTGGCGAAATTTGCCTTTGAAAAGAAGGGCGTGTGGCGAAATTTGCCTTTGAAAAGGGCAGCGTGGCGATCCGGGAGGGCGGCGTGGCTTTTCGCCACGCTAAAATGGCCTGGGAAAAACACTAGTACATTTTGAAGTTTGAAATGCAAAGTTCAATCGATTATTAGGACAGGATTAAATAAACCCACAGGTTATAAAGTGACAGGCTTTCTCAAGTGTTAAAGGCTTACGACAATTTACACACGTGTGGCCATTGAAATAAAAAGTTCTCTAAAGCATTGCAAAGACTCAAAACATATTTAAATTCAGCAGGATGCCATTTTAAAATTCATATCACACGACAATGCATCAACACCACACAAATTGACATCAATTCAAAATAACTAAAAAATACATAAATAGTGTTGTTTAATATTTTTGTGATGTGTGTATGGATCTGGTGCATGTTTTGGTTCTAAGTGCAGTTTCTTACATTTACACGTAAATTTGCTTTGTAAAAACAAGGTGCTCTTATATTCATTTATATTATTATATTTGGTTAATGTTAATGTTTTTAAATATTTATTACAGTCCACTCTCGTTATCTCGAAGTCAGCGGGAACAAGAAAAAATATTGAGATAACAAGAGTTCGAGATATCCGATTAGGTGTTTTCAAAGAAAAAATGAGACGAAAATTTACCTTGTTTTAATATCTAAATACCTGCTAAATGGTCTTACTTAAGCCGTAACTGTGTGGCATAATACTTTCTACTACCCTATCTATTACCTTATATATACGCGTTTTTTCGAGGCACGATTTAATTTGCTATTTAAATGCTTAAAATGACGTTTTAAGTGTTACATAATTGCATGAACACATGAGGTTATTATTTTTCTAAACTGTCGAGTAAACATCCGGTAATATGGCTATTTAAAGTTAAGATGCAATTGACGTCCAATCAAGACGAGGGTTTTCCATCTGAACATGCGTAAATCACGTTCCGGAATACTGAACTGTACATGTACATTTTGTAGTTGTAAATGAAAAGTTTGATCAATTATTAGTACAGGATAAAATAAAAATGAAAAGCCATTCTGAGTCTTATCTTTATTATCTCTGTTAGCATTCCGACCAATTGTCATGAAATAACAGAGCAGCACATAGATATGGGCGATCATTTAAATCCAAACTGTTTCAACTTGCGACGGTTTAATAAAAAATATACCTCAATGCATGTTTGTAAAAACAATTAGTATTTCGGCTTTTCGGCAGGCTGTGTATTAATTGCAGTTTATTGCAGTTAAAGTGACAGGTTTACTCAAGGGTTAATGGCTAACGACATAACACACATGTGGTCATTGATGCAATTAGCGGATCAATTATCTACCGCACAGTATCGGGAGCATCCGGGCGAAGCGGGACGGTGAAGTAACAAAGAAAAAGTTTCGCACCTTTGCCGACACTGGGACAGTTATTCACACTTTGAGATAAACCACAGTAAAAACATGTAAAATCGAGACTCTGGACAACTTTTTATATCGAGAAATCGAATTATTCGACATAACGAAAATCAAGATATGCGATATTTGTTAATATAGATAAAGAAGGAAAAAAGTTGGGACATTGAGCTGACTTTGACATACCGAGAATATTGAGATATCCGATGTGGAGATAACGAGAGTCGACTGTAATTAATTAAATACTTACTGTTATGTTCTTATTAATTCATAAGGTCAAAGTAATAATACAGAGTTTAGGCAGTATGAATATTCTTGCAATCGAGATGAACATCTGTTGCTGACTAATTTAACTAATTACATTATATAAAAAATTGTTTTCTTTAATTTTTTGATGGCACAAACTTTTCTTGTCAGACCCGGCAATCGCGAGCCATAGGGTGTAGACTGTATATCAAGGAATATCATTGTCAGTGCCGATGGTCATGAGATAAGCATATTACAAACTATTAAACTCTGGACACTCTATCAAGAGAGAAATCCCACTAGTAGTCTTCTTCTATACTAAAACTCCAACAATTAAAATCATATTTCTTAAACATGGATCACGTCCTTGAAAAAGTAAATGTTAAGCATTGGGGGTAAAAATTGGTTTGAGGCCAAGCCAAACCTCGCACTCATCCCGGAACTACCGTAAAAACGCAGTCATAAGTCTACCCGGCTCATAAGTCGGGGGGTATACTTTGGTACCAAAATTGGAGATTTTGAGTATGTTAGCTTCATAAGTCGAGTCAGAAATTTTCTGTTTACGAGTTTCATAAACGGACGCCATTTTAAATGTACATGAAGTTGCGGTAGTATTCTATACATTGCACATGACGTCACTGTGGAACTGTTTAACGTAGGCAAAGCCAACACATGTATTCTAAATTTCGTTTAATATATTCAATACGATTTATTGTGGAAATGGAAAATAATATTTTTCAATATAGACAAGCAAAGCATAGGTCCACTCACAATTGTGTCCTTATTCTTACGCCAATCACGCACTAGTTTCTCACATATACCAAACTCACGTTCAGCAGCACTGTTGTTATTTAAATTCTCCGCAAACTCTATCAAACGTATTTTAAATGCATTGTCATAAGCCTGGCGTTTGCGTTTGCCAGGCATTTTCAAAGATTCATCGTAAGTCCAGTTGTGTTTTTGTTTATCTAATTAATAAATGGTTGCACACAATAATTTACGCTAGTAATTATCCACAAACTATTTTCCGCTTTTTATCCGATGAAACAATATTATCACTGTAAACCAATCTTTGTACTTTTAATCTGACTGTCAAAACAATTGATTAGTGTCTCGGTAAAACGTGTTTTTATAACAATGATCGACATACCCAAGAGACCGCTAACTCCACCTTTTTCTCTGAAACAGTTTCAAAGGCGGAGCTATACACGTGCTCAAACATAATGGGGCGATTGCAAGCGAGTTACAAACACGCGATTGGTTAAGCATATCGCTTCTCTAAACAAAGGAATCCAATTTTGTCGGCGAGAAAGGTGTTCTTTATGGCTTCTTGACAGGAAACGGCTTTCCTTTGATGACGTCAAACTGTCGATTCACACATATTGCAAATTTTCGCGAGACTTTCAATGATGTCCTTGATTCTTTGTTTACATCATCAGAACAGTAAAAAAACAACACCTGCTTACATGAAGACTTTGGATTAAATTATCAAAATAAAAACAAGAGTAAATGCAAACTGTGATTATGTTAATTGGTATGTATCAGTAAAAATACGACGTTTTGTTAGTCGTAAATCAACGATTTTTTTTATACAACAACAACAACTATTGCCGCGGGGATCAATCTTCATCGAATTTCTTTTTTTTTTCATGGAATTTCATTATTTTTTTTCATGGACCACCTCATAAGTCGATACCGGTTTTTTAATCAAATTTTGGAGGTAAAAAATCTCGACTTATGACTGCGTTTTTACGGTAATTGCAAAGCAAAGCCAGGTTAAACAGCCGCAATCAAGCAAAATACTTCTTCTGTATATGAATATATTTCATAATCAATTGACTTCCTACAACGAACAACAACCTTAGATATCTTGTATTCAATAGACTGTCCCAAGGTAGCACTAAAGCGCTTTTACGTATGAAAATGGGATTGTGGTCCTAGGTACACCAGACATCTAAATGGCATGACACAACTTGTGAACTCAGTGAAATACCATTACTATAGGATGTCATAAAGGTCAATGATATTCTTGTACAAAATCTTTTAATCTTTTAAATATACCAGTATTTGAATCGTGATTTTCTGATTTCCCTGTGGGTTATGATATACACTAGTGTGTCATGTTGAATAGCTGTAAAAAGGCTGTAACAGCAAAACATCAAAAACAGCTGAAAATATATCTGAAACAAATGAATCAGATACTATTACCAACTATTACAAGACACACAATGCTCAACTGTCTAGAATGACTTATGGTATTGTTTTTTTATCTTATCACTATAGATACATATGAATGAAAAATTATGTTCTTTTGAAGGGCTATTATGTCCTTTTCTTGTGGGAAATCAAAAATAATGTTGGATAAAACCTTTATTTTGAATGTATATCTATACAAATAATCAATTTATATTATTTGCTTACTTGTCTTCATTTGTGTGAGTTATTAAAGGCACACACTTTGCCTCTGACCTTGAAATTAAATACATATAAATCAATACATATAGATGCAATTTGAAAGTGTGTGAAATTGTCATTTAATCTATAGCCTAGTTAGCAAGTAATTTATTATGCCCCCCTTTGAAGAAGAGGGGGTATATTGCTTTGCTCATGTCGGTCTGTCAGTCTGTCGGTCGGTCTGTTGGTCGGTCCGTCCACCAGGTGGTTGTCAGACGATAACTCAAGAACGCTTGGGCCTAGGATCATGAAACTTCATAGGTACATTGATCATGACTCGCAGATGACCCCTATTGATTTTGAGGTCACTAGGTCAAAGGTCAAGGTCACGGTGACCAGAAATAGTAAAATGGTTTTTGAATGATAACTCAAGAACGCATACGCCTAGGATCATGAAACTTCATGGGTAGATTGATCATGACTTGCAGATGACCCCTATTGATTTTGAGGTCACTAGGTCAAAGGTCAAGGTCACGGTGACCCAAAATAGTAAAATGGTTTTCGGATGATAACTCAAGAACGCATATGCCTAGGATCATGAAACTTCATAGGTAGATTGATCATGACTTGCAGATTACCCCTATTGATTTTGAGGTCACAAGGTCAAAGGTCAAGGTCATGGTGACCCGAAATAGTAAAATGATTTTCGGATGATAACTCAAGAACGCTTTTGCCTAGGATCATGACACTTCATAGGTACATTGATCGTGACCCACAGATGACCCCTATTGATTTTCAGGTCACTAGGTCAAAGGTCAAGGTCACAGTGACAAAAATCGTATTCACACAATGGCTGCCACTACAACGGACAGCCCATATGGGGGGCATGCATGTTTTACAAACAGCCCTTGTTATTTTTCAAACGGTACCGCTTTTAAAACCGAAAGTAGGATTTCTATATGTTTACGTCCATTTTGACAAACGCGATTATTTTTTAAGGTTTTAAAACTAGGGATGCAAGAGGTTAACCAGTTAACCTACCGAAACGGCCAGTTAACCGGTTATATTTTCGGGAAAAGGTTAACCTTGAAAATATATTTGATTATGTTTGGTTCATGGAATAAATTGAACAATTTTACTTTTGCGCGTGACATACTGCCAACTGGCCTTGGCTACTAGGTAGAACAACATGCCGCACCATCAACGGTAATAAATAATGTGTCAACAATCAAAGTACTAAAGCAATAAATCAATACCTTTGTGATAACAAATAGGGGGTACGTTTTGATAACTGACACTATTGTTTTGTTTGACTCGCACAAATTTAACTAGCAAACTGCGGGGAGTCGGAGCAATTAGCGAAGGCGTAATTGACACGTTTATTGAATTCGGGATAAAAAAAGTTGAGACATTGGACGGCTTATTTTGATGTTTTGTTAACCAATATCCAATACTGATTGCACGCAAAAATTCCGTGTTAATAAGTAACAATTTTATCAAGACTTGCATTTGTAGTTAAAATTTTGCCGAGTTAACGTCGATTTTTTGTTTATCAGAAATTAATATTTTTATTATAATTTATATATGTCCAACGATTCCACCATTACCGTCCGATGCAAGTGTTTTTTAAGAAAGCAAATGATTAACTTATTCAATAATTAAACATCAATTAAACATATTTAAAAAAATAAAACCATGAAATTTTGTATTTTTGTAATTGCTTAAAATTTGCACGCTAACAAACATACGTAGCCATCAGTAGTTGAGATCATAATACTTAGTTACTTCGCTATTAAATAAATGTACTAATTAAATTATTTAACTTACATTTCGTTCAAAATTAATTTAATTTGCATTCGTGTCCTTTATTTTACCCACATTTTTAGCTCACCTGATTGCTCAGGTGAGCTTATGTGACCGGTCTTTGTCTGTCTTCCGTCCGTCCATCCGTCTGTCTGTCAGTCCGTCGTCCACATTTGGTTTGTAAACACTCTAGAGGCCACATTTCATGTCGGATCTTCATGAAACTTGTTCAGAAGATTTGTCCCAATGATATCTCGATCAAGTTCGAAACTGGGTCATGCTGGGTCAAAAACTAGGTCACTAGGTCAAAAAAAAGAAAAACCTTGTAAACACTGTAGAAGTCACATTTCATGCCCAATCTTCATGTAACTTTGTCAAAATGTTTGCCTTAATGATATGTTGGTCGAGTTCAAAAGTGGTTCCGGTCCGTTGAAAAACATGGCCGCCTGTGGGCGGGGCAGTTTTCCTTATTTGGCTATAGAGAAACCTTGTAAACACTCTAGAAGTCACAATTTCTGCCCAATCATCATAAAAGTTGGTCAAAACATTGGTTTTATTGATATCTCGGACGAGTTCGAAAATGGTCCAGATTGGTGAAAAAACATGGCCGCCAGTGGGCGGGGCATTTTTCTCTATATGTATATAGTGAAAACATGTGAACACTCTAGAAGTCACATTTTTGGCTCGATTTTCATGAAATTTGGTCAGAGAATTTCTTTCCTTGATATGAGAGTTGAGTTTGAAAATGGTTCCGGTCAGTTGAATAGCATGGCTGCCAGGGGGGGGCGGGCAGTTTTCCTTATTTGGCTATAGAGAAATCTTGTTAACACTCTAGAAGTCACAATTTTTGCCCAATCATCATGAAAGTTGGTCAAAACATTGGTTTTATTGATATCTCGGACGAGTTTGAAAATGGTCCAGATCGGTGAAAAAACATGGCCGCCAGTGGGCGGGGCATTTTTCTCTATATGTATATAGTGAAAACATGTGAACTCTCTAGAAGTCACATTTTTGGCCCAATTTTCATGAAATTTGGTCAGAACATTCGTTTCTTTGATACGAAAGTTGAGTTCGAAAATGGTTCCGGTCCGTTGAATAACATGGCTGCTGGGGGGGGGGGCAGTTTTCCTTAATAATTTGGCTATAGAGAAACCTTGTAAACACTCTAGAAGTCACAATTTTTGCCCAATCATCATGAAAGTTGGTCAAAGCTTTGGTTTAAATCCATATCTCGGAGGAGTTCGAAAATGGTCCAGATCGGTGAAAAAATGTGGGCTCCAGTGGGCGGGGCATTTTTCTCTATATGTATATAGTGAAAACATGTGAACACTCTAGAAGTCACATTTTTGGCCCAATTTTCATGAAATTTGGTCAGAACATTTGTTTCCTTGATATGAGAGTTGAGTTAGAAAATGGTTCCGGTCAGTTAAAAAACATGGCTGCCGGGGCCCGGGGGGGGGGGGGGCAGTTTTCCTTATTTGGCTATAGAGAAACCTTGTAAACACTCTAGAAATCACAATTTTTGCCCAATCAACATGAAAGTTAGTCAAAACATTGGTTTTATTGATATCTCAGACGAGTTTGAAAATGGTCCAGATCGGTGAAAAAACATGTGGCCAGTGGGCGGGGCATTTTTCTCTATATGTTTACAGTTAAACATGTGAACACTCTAGAAGTTACATTTTTGGCCCATTTTTCATGAAATTTGGTCAGAACATTTGTTTCCTTGATATGAGAGTTGAGTTCGCAAAATGGTTCCGGTCAGTTGAATAACATGGGTGCCGGGGGGGGGGGCAGTTTTCTTATATTTATATAGTTAAAAAAGCTTGTGAACACCCTAGAAATCACATTTTTTGTCCAATCATCATGAAACCTTGTACAAAGATTTGTTTTATATATATCACATAATTAATGCCATAATTATTGCCCTTAGATTGTCCAAATTTTCATTATATTATACAAAATCCTTGTAAACACTCTAGAGGTCACAATTTTGTTTCCGATTTTATGAATCATGGTCATCATAATATTTATTTTTGTAAGCAAAGTTTGATATTTGGTTAGGGGGGGTCAACTCAAAATATAGGTCACCAGGTCAAATCTTACAAAAACAAAAAACACTCCATATGCCAGAGTTTTGGTTCAATAATGATGAAACTTGACCAGGATGTTTGTCTAGACAATGTCTAGGTCAAGTTTGACATTTGGTAAAGATTGAATGAATCGACTCCTCTCAGGAGAGCGAACTAGGGCCATCTTGGCCCTCTTGTTTAATTGTATAATGAACATCAAAGGACAATACTTCGGCTACAGACGCTAAAATGCTAACAACAAAATATGCAATTATCGAATAAGAAGAGATGCAGATCTTTGAACACACATGACCCACTTTACGTTGAATTGAAAGGGCAAAGCACATCTCTATTATAATTGAGTCAATTTGAGTTTCAAAAATTAAAAGAATGAACAAAGGAGCAAATCATTTTTGTGAGCAATGCGACGCGAACGTAACATAAGTGGCCCAACCAAAAATAGTTAATAACACGTAAAAATGAATATTGTGTAGTTCTTTAATTTTTTACTCCTTTGCATTTACGCAGGAAAAATAAATCAAATATAAAGCATATGTTTAGAAAATTGTTAAAATAAATTCTATAATACATTTTATTACGAAAAAGGCATGTAATCAACGCAAGCGATTTCAAATTTGAAATTACTTTTGTTTCTACCCAGCGGTATGACATTTTTGACGTACTCTTAATCATTTTAACTACGTATTTGGCCTTATGGTTAACCGGTTAATAACCAGTTACGGAAAAAGGTTAACCGGTTAATGATTTTTGTAACCTCTTGCATCCCTATTTAAAACGCAAAAAAGAAGGATTTCTACCTTGTAACCACCAGATATATTCTAATTGGCATAGATAAAATTAAATCTATAGCCTAGTTAGCAAGTAATTTATTATTATTCAAACGGTACCGCTTTTAAAATCAAAATTAGGATTTTTAGACCTATATGTCCATTTTGACAAAAGCGATTATTTTTAAGTTTTAAAGCGCAAAAAAAAAGACAGATTTCTACCTTGTAACCACCAGATATATCCTAATTGGCATAGATAAAATGTGTCTTATTTATACTGAAATTTACTATACATGCCAGATAAGTTGTGTGGCTTTAAGCCAAAATAAACATAAGTAAGTAACAAACTTTGTTTGTCATATACCATACACAACTTCAATTTATTTCCCACTTTATCAAGGATTTTCTTTGGCGGAAGTCCCATTGCAACAATAATATTATCTTTCTTTACAAATAATGTACATGTAACTTTTGCAAATTTCATAAAGTTTACTACAAATGGTAGGAAAAAATAGTCTGAATCCCACCAAAAATGTTAGGGTTGGCATTAAGAAAAGAATTGGTCAGGTTGGACACAAACAACTATGTACAGATAATTATTACCCTGAAGATCTGGCTTGTAACACATTTTGAGTAATAGTATCACCATTAAAACACCATTTACTTAACTTAAATAAAATTGAATGAGTGGAAAAACTATATTCACAAACAATAATAAAAAATCCAACAAATAGATATGCATACAAAAAAAATAATATATCGTCGCTGTCGTTCTCAAACCTAGTAGCTCCAAAATTTTCAAAATCTTTTTTGCGTCGTTTCCGAATATATGAAGTCTGGCGTGTGTTTTGTGCTATATCTCGTAGCTCAACGCCAATCAGAGCCCTTGAAAGAGCTACGTGGGTATGTCATTTCGTTTGAACAAAGTTGACAAAAACTTTTTTATATTTGCAGCTACGAGGTTTTCGATCAGGCGGAATTGTCGTACCTCATAAAAATGACAAAATTGTGGTGACAAAATATCGTAGCTACCATTTCTGAATATCAGTATGACTTATCAGTATGACTTACGCGTCTACGGCTTATACTGTATTTTGCAGCTTCATTTGTTTGGTATTTTTACAGAATTTCAATTTTTAAAACATCATTATAAAAAAATGAGAAAATTTTTCTCTCTCCTGTAAAGTTGGCATTTTGTAGCTACGATGTTTTAGAACGACAGGGACGATATTTCTATTGCAAATCAGTGTTAGTACATGTAGTATGTATGATAAACCTATGTGAACCTGAGCAATATTACAGGTACCATATTTATGAATGTCATTCCTTCAATTATAAAATCTGTCAACATAATCATCATGCCATTGTCTAGTTCCAGAGTCTCATTTATCATGTTTCTCAATATTGTGTCCTTTTTAGGTGCCTTTTTCCTCAATATATTTTCTTATTATAAAATAACTAACAAAAATGTGGCATAAGAATTGGCTGCTTTTATTTCCTTTTCTTGATTTGTAAGCCTCATAACTAGCCTTATTTATGCTCCGTATTTCCTTTTCAAATGATTGAAGTCTTTTAGCCTCATAACCATGCAATAATTTTGCTCATTATTTCCCTTCCCAGGTGTGTTAGCGCCATAAAATATTCCATAATGTGATAGCCATGCCAATTTTTATGTCCCTTATTTATGCTCTTATTTATCTTCTCAGATTTTCTTAGGCTCATTGCCTTGCCTTATTGTCCCCTACAGGTGAAACCGGAGAGGACTAATGGTTTGCCACACTTTTCTGGATCCTGCGATAACTTTAAAAGTTCTTCATTTTTTTTCATAAAACTTGAAACATGGATAGATGGCAATATGGAGATTATGCATGTCATTTCAGTTTGTTCCTATGCCAAGAATTCTGGTTGCTATGGCAACAAATAGACTAGAAATATTAACAAATGGGCTCGAAATATTGCTGAAAGTAGTGGATCCTGCGAAAACTTTAAAAGATTTGCATATTTTTTTATGAAACTTGATACATGGATAGATGGCAATATGGAGATTATGCACGTCATTTCATTTTGTTCCTATGTCAAGAATTCTGGTTGCTACAGCAACAAATAGACTAGAAATATTGATGAAAATGGTGGAGTTTCAGTTGTAGGGGATTTATATTGCTTGTCAAAAGTCTTGATCATTCTCTATTTAGGTGTTAGTCTCCTTACCAACCATAACCAATCCTTATTCCTGCCTCATATTTCCTTTCCCAGGTGTATTTGGACTTACACATTGCCTTATTCCTGCCACATATTTCCTTTCTCAGCTGTATTTGGACTTCCAAATTGCCTTATTCCTGCCCCATATTTCCTTTCCCAGGTGTATTTGACCTTCCACATTGCATTATTCCTGTCCCATATTCCCTTTCCCAGCTGTATTTGGACTTCCACATTGCATTATTCCTGTGCCATACTTCCTTTCCAGGTGTATTTGGACTTCCACATTGCCTTATTCCTGCCCCATATTTCCTTTCCCAGGTGTATTTGGACTTCCCCATTGCCTTATTCTTGCCTCATATTTCCTTCCCCAGGTGTATTTGGACTTCCCCATTGTCTTATTCCTGCCCCATATTTCCTTTCCCTTGTGTATTTGGACTTCCCCATTGCCTTATACCTGCCCCATATTTCCTTTCCCATGTGTATTTGGACTTCCCCATTGGCTTATTCCTGCCCCATATTTCCTTTCCCATGTGTATTTAGACTTCCACATTGCCTTATTCCTGCTCCATATATCCTTTCCCAGATGTATTTGGACTTCCACATTGCCTTATTCCTGCTCCATATTTCCTTTCTCAGCTGTATTTGGACTTCCACATTGCCTTATTCCTGCCGCATATTTCCTTTCCCAGGTGTATTTGGACTTCCACATTGCCTTATTCCTGCCCGATATTTCCTTTCTCAGCTGTATTTTGACTTCCACATTGCCTTACTCCTGCCCCATATTTCCTTTCCCAGGTGTATTTGGACTTCCACATTGCATTATTCCTGTCCCATATTTCCTTTCCAAGGTGTATTTGGACTTCCACATTGCATTATTCCTGCTCCATATTTCCTTTTTCAGGTGTATTTGGACTTCTACAATGCCTTTTTCCTGCCCCATATTTCCTTTCCCAGGTGTATTTGGATTTCCCCATTGCCTTATTCCTGCCCCATATTTCATTTCCCAGGTGTATTTGGATTTCCCCATTGCCTTATTCCTGCCCCATATTGCCTTTCCCAGGTGTATTTGGACTTCCACATTGCATTATTCCTGCTCCATATTTCCCTTTTCAGGTGTATGTGGACTTCCACAATGCCTTATTCCCGCCCCATATTTCCTTTCCCAGGTGTATTTGGATTTCCCCATTGCCTTATTCCTGCCCCATATTGCCTTTCCCAGGTGTATTTGGACTTCCACATTGCATTATTCCTGCTCCATATTTCCCTTTTCAGGTGTATGTGGACTTCAACAATGCCTTATTCCTGCCCCATATTTCCTTTCCCAGGTGTATTTGGACTTCCCCATTGCCTTATTCCTGTCCCATATTTCCTTTCCCAGGTGTATTTGGACTTCCACATTGCAATATTCCTGTCCCATATTTCCTTTCCCAGGTGTATTTGGACTTCCACATTGCATTATTCCTGCTCCATATTTCCCTTTTCAGGTGTATTTGGACTTCCACAATGCCTTATTCCTGCCCCATATTTCCTTTCCCAGGTGTATTTGGATTTCCCTATTGCCTTATTCCTGCCCCACATTTCATTTCCCAGGTGTATTTTGATTTCCCCATTGCCTTATTCCTGCCCCATATTGCCTTTCCCAGGTGTATTTGGACTTCCACATTGCATTATTCCTGCTCCATATTTCCCTTTTCAGGTGTATGTGGACTTCCACAATGCCTTATTCCTGCCCCATATTTCCTTTCCCAGGTGTATTTGGACTTCCCCATTGCCTTATTCCTGTCCCATATTTCCTTTCCCAGGTGTATTTGGACTTCCCCATTGCCTTATTTATGTCCCATATTTCCTTTCCCATGAGTATTTTGACTTCCCCATTGCCTTATTCCTGCCCCATATTTCCTTTCCCTGGTGTTTTTGAACTTGCCCATTGCCTTATTCATGCCCCATATTTCCTTTCCCATGTGTATTTTGACCTCCCCATTGCCATATTCCTGCCCCATATTTCCTTTCTCAGTTGTATTTGGACTTCCATATTGCCTTTTTCCTGCATGCCCCATATTTCCTTTCCCATGTGTATTTGGACTTCCACATTGCCTTATTCCTGCCCCATTTTTCCTTTCCCACGGCAGGTGAATTTGGACTTCCACATTGCCTTATTCCTGTTCCATATTTCCTTTCCCAGGCGTATTTGGACTTCAACATTGCCTTATTCCTGCTCCATTTTTCCTTTCCCAGGTGTATTTGGACTTCCTCATTGCCTTATTCCTGCTCCATATTTCCTTTCCCATGTGTATTTGGACTTCCACAATGCCTTATTTCTGCTCCATATTTCCTTCCATATGTGTATTTAGACTTCCCCATTGCCTTATTCCTGCTCCATATTTCCTTTCCCATGTGTGTTTTTGGACTTCCCCATTGCGCTTTTCCTGCTCCATATTTCCTTTCCCATGTGTGTATTTGGACTTCCCAATTGCCTTATTCCTGCCCAATATTTCCTTTCCCAGGTGTATTTGGACTTCCCCACTGCCCTGGGAGTTTTTCCATATGTGAAGCAGTACGTAAACTTCTCAATCAAGGAGCATATGTGCCGTAAGTATGAAAATCTTTCATTCCTTCAATTGCTTTCACATCATCTTTGTGATATCAGAACAAGAAAAACAGATGTTTGATGAGCATTGTCAGTTGCTGTATCATATTGAACCACCTTTAAATCTAACCTATGAAAATATATGAAACTTTTATTTAATTACAGGTGACATGATTGTCAGTTAAGCTTTACTGTTCCTCACATAGATACAGTAATTGAGATGAAGAAAATAATGTAAATGTTTGTTGTTATTGGTCCTGCAGATAATGGCCATGTGATCTCTTCAAGAAAGAGTCCTGTAGAGGTCACAGTCACGTAGTGGATGTTTAGTCTCTTTAGCAATTTGTAGGTCAAGAGTTCAACACGCACTTAACCCATTTATGCCTAGTGGACTCTCCCATTCTTCTCAATTGGATCAATTTATTTCCAAAACAAGGGATTTCTAGTATATTTATTTCTATATTTAGAATATTTCTTACAGAAATTCCTTTAAGCAAACAGCGCAGACCCTGATGAGACACTGCATCGTGGGGCGTCTCATCTGGGTCTACGCTGTTTGCCAAGGCCTTTTTTCTAGACGATAGACATAAATGTGGTTAAAGAGGGTTCTCAAGGTTTGTTGGTGCAATACACATTGAGGACATTCTCAAGATCTTTTGTTTAACCCTTTGCATGCTGGGAAATTTGTAGTCTTCTCAAATGTCGTCTGCTAAATTTCTAAAATTAGCATTTTCTTAGAATTTTTTCAAAGAATACTATCAGAATAGCAAACAGTTTGGATCCTGATGAGATGCCAATTATTGTTCTGTGGCGTCTCATCTGGATCCAAACTGTTTGCAAAGGCCTTTAAAATTTGGTTCCAGCGCTTAAAGGGTTAAACTCTGAATAATGGGATTGAGCTGAAATAAATTGGTTGAAAGTATTTTTTTCATCTGTCAAGAACTGATAATTTCCAGGCAGATTAATTTAGTTTCTTGATTAACCCCTGTGGGTGTCATTGTGATCTACCTAGTTTAATCTTGAAACATAAGGTGATAATATTGTTTTATTTGATTTTCACATGCATTTCCAGCAGTAAATATGTCAAACAGGGACATGGGAGACTTGTTTAGCTTTCTACAAAAAATATTAAAAGATATATAAAATACTGGGAAAATATAATTTTTATGCTCCCGGTAGGGTGGCATATAGCAGTTGAACTGTCCGTCAGTCAGTATGTCTGTCCGTCCGTCCGAAAAAAACTTTTAACATTGGCCATAACTTTTTAAATATTGAAGATAGCGCCTTGATATTTGGCATGCATGTGTATCTCATGGAGCTGCACATTTTGAGTGGTAAAATTTCAAGGTGAACATCATCCTTTAAGGTCTTGGGTCGAAAAAACAAAGTCACGGGAAGTATTAAGCTTTAAATTGACATAGTTATCTGACCTGCCCACGTATATATTTTTGTCAAATAAATCAAAGCGGCGCAGTAGGGGGCATTGTGTTTCTGACAAGCACATTGTGGTAAAAGGTCAAGGTCATCCTTTATGGTCTACGGTAAAAATACAGATTTAAGGGAAGTTATAAGCTTTAACAAGGGAGAAAATTATTAAATATTGAACATAGCCACTTTATATATTTGGCATGCATGTGTATCTCATGGAGCTGCACATTTTGAGTGGTGAATCTACAGTCACAGTAGTGGCTTTTAATTATTTGCTACTAAAAATAGAGATTTGTTACAGACAATTATTTTCAAGGGAAGTAATTTATATAATTATAAATCTCATATTATATATTTCCTTACCAAGAATTGAAGTTCTTTTCACAGTTACTGTACAAATTTATTATTTTGATTATTTATAACCCAAATGATTGATTTTTCAAAGTTTTTTTTAAATGATATAATTTTAATTTCTTTGATGTTCATTACATACCTGTGAACGTATGTCCATAGATACATGATCAACTATGATCTCTTTTAAACCACAGGCCTTGGTTGTCAATGATGTCTGACTTATAAATTTTATTTCAATGTGGGGCAGTAGGGGGCATTGTGTTTCTGACAAACACATCTCTTGTTTAAGTCTGTCATTGATGTATGTCTTCCTGCTTTTTATCTTCACATCTCAAGTGTACAATTTTCTAGTCTTATAAAGATTAAACACTTCATAGAAATGAGAAAATGTCACATTTAATTGAAGTAGATAAATTGACATTTATTAATAAGAATTTTGTAAAAGAAATTTATATAATTTTGAAGTAAGTTACTTAAATGTGTGCTGTACTGTAAAAATTATTCTTAATAGTCTTGCAACTTCATGTAATGTGTACATTCAAAGATACTTAGTTTTGTAGGAATTAACTTTTCTGTTAGTTTTGTAGGAATTAACTTTTCTGTAGAGTGCTTATTAGTTGCAGAGCATTTAACATGCAGTTTTTATTGATAATTTATTGTTATATGTCATATAAAAATCAAATAATGTTTCTTTATTGGCCCTGTCATGTGTCAGTTTTCCATAAAATTGTACTATTTTACTCAATTTGCTGAGACTCAGTTCGTATTTTATGATTTCCATCAAACTATGTTAATAACATTCTCAATGGTTTATTGTGTAACTGTTGTATCAATCCTCATTTCTTAATTGGATACAGTAGTTTAGCATGAAGATGTTGTATCAATCCATTACAAATCAGGTTGGGAATTTTATTTTCTTACATCTTTGCTCAGATTTTAAATATAAAGAGAAACACAGTTTCCAGCAACTTTAGCTAGATTGTGGAACAATTCCATATGAATGCTCCAAATAATTATTCATTATACTCTGTAATTACAATCAGTTCTTGAAAGCAGGTGCTCACAGTTGATATGCATTCAGACAACATATCTGCTATGACTTTGGTCTAAGTGAAGCAGGTGCTCACAGTTGATATGCATTCAGACAACATATCTGCTATGACTTTGGTCTTAGTGGAGCAGGGGCTCACAATATCTGCTATGACGTTGGTCTTAGTGAAGCAGGTGCTCACAGTTGATATGCATTAAGACAACATATCTGCTATGACTTTGGTCTTAGTGAAGCAGGTGCTCACAGTTGATATGCATTCAGACAACATATCTGCTATGCCTTTGGTCTTAGTGAAGCAGGTGCTCACAGTTGATATGCATTCAGACAACATATCTGCTATGACTTTGGTCTTAGTGAAGCAGGTGCTCACAGTTGATATGCATTCAGACAACATATCTGCTATGACTTTGGTCTAAGTGAAGCAGGTGCTCACAGTTGATATGCATTCAGACAGCATATCTGCTATGACTTTGGTCTTAGAGATGCAGGTGCTCACAGTTGATATGCATTCAGACAACATATCTGCTATGACTTTGGTCTTAGTGAAGCAGGTGCTCACAGTTGATATGCATTCAGACAACATATCTGCTATGACATGGTCTTAGTGAAGCAGGTGCTCACAGTTGATATGCATTCAGACAACATATCTGCTATGACTTTGGTCTTAGTGAAGCAGGTGCTCACAGTTGATATGTAATCATACAACATATCTGCTATGACTTTGGCCTTAGTGAAGCAGGTTCTCACAGTTGATATGTATTCAGACAACATATCTGCTATGACTTTGGTCTTAGTGAAGCAGGTGTTCACAGTTGATATGCATTCAGACAACATATCTGCTATGACTTTGGTCTTAGTGAAGCAGGTGCTCACAGTTGATATGTATTCAGACAACATATCTGCTATGACTAAGGTCTAAGTGAAGCAGGTGCTCACAGTTGATATGCGTTCAGACAACATATCTGCTATGACTTTGGTCTTAGTGAAGCAGGTGCTCACAGTTGATATGCATTCAGACAACATATCTGCTATGACTTTGGTCGTAGTGGTATAATATAATATGAAAAAAGATGCGATGAAGAGAAAAGTGATAGAACAAAAGAGGCCATTTTACTTGTGTACTGTTCAGTCCATTTGATAAACACGGATTGAAATTAGTTGTTTTATTATATAGTGGATATTTGTTGGATTCGGTGGATTATTGATTTTAATTCACGAGTGATCAAAGAAAATAATATTTTTACGAGTGCCACAGCCACAAGTGAAAATATATGTTTTTTATGATCAGGAGTGAATTAAAATCGATATTCCACCGAATCCAACAAATTTTCTTTTTATTTTATGCCTTTTTTAATAGTTTATATACATTGTTAAAGAGTTTAACTTAAGAATTTCGCTGGAATAATGACGTCATTTCGTCAAAGAAATGACGTCATTTCACAGTAAACAGTGAAAATTATCGATAATTTTCACTGATAACTTTCATTGTTTGAACAGTGAAATCATCATCAGTTTTAATTCACTGATATTTCCCTATAAACCACTGGAAAGCATAAAATAAAAATATGTTTGCAACTGTGACTGTTAAAACCCTATCTAGAAGATATTCACACCTTTGGCTTACTTAATTGACCAGCATTTATTTGATAGTAATAGCTATTTCTCAATGAAGTGGTTAGCAACTAGTCTGTTAACCCATTTATGCCTAGCGTCTAGAAAAAAGGCCTTGGCAAACAGCGTAGACCCATCAGAAATATTCTAAAAATAGAAAAAAAATATACCAGACATCCCTAATTTTGGAAATTAATTGATCCAATTTAAAAGGATGGGAGAGTCCACTAGGCATAAATGCGTTAATTATCACTTGAACACCAATCTAATAATAAGCTGTTTATAGCATAAGAAATGACGTAAATTGTCTGTATATTTGTACATTAAATATGAAATATAAAATTAACTAATTAATAATTTTTAAGTAGTTTAAAAAACACATGCAAAAAATGTTTCATGATTTTGATCTTATCATTTTATTGGTAAAAATTTGAGAAGTACCTGTGTTAAGTTTTAGCTTGAACATTGTTTATTTTTATTAAAAATCAACAGCAATTAAAAGTGTATGAACAAGAATGTATTTTCTGTTTGTGTATTAAATTTATAATATATGTTTTCAGTTTTTGAAATTAAAACATTTTATTTTTTCAGGGAAATCCAGAACCAGTAAGTTACTCGTTTTTTTATTATTTTTCAATAAATATATCGAATTGAGCTTTAATTTGAACCAAATAAACACAAATACTAATGTCATACTTCATCAGTATAGGATCTTATATGAGTTTTCATTAAAAACAATCAAATGTTTCTTGTTCTGAGAAAACTGGGCTTAATTCATGTGCGTAAAGTGTCGTCCCAGATTAGCCTGTGTAGTCCCCACAGGCTAATCAGGGACGACACTTTCCGCTTTAATGGTATTTTTAGTTTCAAGTTAGTCCCTCCTTACCGAAAATCAAGTTTAGGCAGAAAGTGTCGTCCCTGATTAGCCTGTGCGGACTGCACAGGCTAATCTGGGACGACACTTTACGCACATGCATTATGACCAGCTTTCACAGAACAAGACACAAATGAAGATCATGAATAATGTATTCCATTTATTTTGATGTCACATAATGTTCCCAAAAAAGTTATTTTTTCAGTTATTTGCAAGTCTGTTTGTGGCAAATTATTTAGAGAGACTTTTGAACTCTTATCTTCACTTATATTTACACACAAGTAATGGCAATATTAATAATCATAATTAGGTCTATGTTTTACTCCCGACCCAAATTACAACCATTGTCCACACATTTTATTGGTCATCTTCATTAAAAAAAAAAAAAAAATATATACCACATTTATATAGCGCCCTTTTCATACCGTATGTATGTTCAAAGGCACTTTACATTTTTTCCCTGACTCAGTCTGCACAGGCAAATCAGGGACAACACTTTCGGCCTAATCCAGCTTTTTGCAAAGAAGCATTTCCTTTAAACAGAAAACACAATGCAAGTAAAAAGTGTTGCATACTGCGCAGGCTTATTTTGGACAACACTTTATGCACAATAAATAAATCATTAAGCCCTGTTTTCTCAAAGTGAGGCTCATATCTATTCAAGGCTTGTGCAAGGCAGAATACTGGCATGACCCCCTCAACGAGGCAGAGTACCAGGCCAAGAGCGTCTTCCTGGCAGACATTAACCAAGAAAATGTACGTAACTAGATGCACGTAACTATGAAGAGCAGAGTGTTAACTAGCTTTCTCTCTAATATTACCACCATCGTGAAATTTGCTCAGTATCTTTATCTTGCCAATATTTAGGCTGACAATGGATATGGGTCAATTTATCCAAAAGTTAGGTCATCTAGTCAACTCTTATAAAAACATTGGTGCTTCTTTAAAGGCCACATTTATGACTAAATCTTGGTTAAACTCAAATCTTAGAAAAACATTGGTTTTACTTTAGAGGCCACATTTATGACTAAATCTTGGTTAAACTCAAATCTGAGAAAAACATTTGATTTACTTTAGAGACCACATTTATGACTAAATCTTGGAAACATGCTCAGCATGCTGTATCATGTCAATATATAGGCTGCACTTGACTCTGGGTTATGTATGTCCACAAACTAGGTCATCAGGTAATAGGCTGCACTTGACTCTGGGTTATGTATGTCCACAAACTAGGTCATCAGGTTATAGGCTGCACTTGACTCTGGGTTATGTATGTCCACAAACTAGGTCATCAGGTAGTAGGCTGCACTTGACTCTGGGTTATGTATGTCCACAAACTAGGTCACCAGGTAATAGGCTGCACTTGACTCTGGGTTATGTATGTCCACAAACTAGGTCACCAGGTAATAGGCTGCACTTGACTCTGGGTTATGTATGTCCACAAACTAGGTCACCAGGTAATAGGCTGCACTTGACTCTGGGTTATGTATGTCCACAAACTAGGTCATAAGGTAATAGGCTGCACTTGACTCTGGGTTATGTATGTCCACAAACTAGGTCATCAGGTAATAGGCTGCACTTGACTCTGGGTTATGTATGTCCACAAACTAGGTCACCAGGTAAAATTATACAAAAACTGTATGCCACTCTAGAGGCCAGTTTAATAAAAAAACAATATTGATAAAGCATGGTCAGATTGTTTATCTTGACAAAATCTTGTAAAAGCCTGATTCTATGTAACATGCATCCAAAAACTGAGTCACAATGTCAAATCCTGTCTAAACTTTGTCACTTTTCTAGAGGCAACCTTTATGAATCTTGGCAATATCTAGAAAGAGTTAAAATCTGGGTCACATGAGTAAAAAAACGAGTGGATAAGGTAAAAAAATCTTAGGAAAACCTCGTTATCATTCTATTAAACAAATGTGACTCAATTTTGATGAAATTAAGTAATAATGTTTATCTTTACAATGTGTAGGCTTTGTGCAAAGTTGTGCATCCAAAAACTTGGGCACAAGATCAAAAAGTAGAAAAACCTTGTAACACAGTTATCTTGATGAAATTTTTGAAGAATGTTTTTATTGACAATATATTGGTAAGAAGGTTTATCTTGACAATTGTTAGGCAAATGTTGAATCTAGGTCATGTGTATGTTGAAACTAGTTTACCAGGTCAAATCTTTGAACAAACTATTTTCTCTCAAGGGAAAACATTTATGACTCAAGCTTGACAAAACTTGGTCAGATTGTTAATCTTTAGGATATTTTAGTCAAGTTTAAATCTGGGTCAGATTTGTCCAAAAACTAGATAATTGTCATACCATAAGAAAACGTGTTACCACTGTTGAGGCCACATTTGTTTATGACTCTTGGTCTGAATGTTTATGTTGTTCAGGTGAGCACTTTAAAGGCCATCATGGCCCTCTTATTTAATGGAAATACCCAATTGTTTAAGTAAAACTGTCTTTTATGGTACATATAAATATATTTTTGAATATTAATCATATTTTTAAATAATATAATTCTTATACATTGTACTTTTTTTTAAATTCTATTATATGAGTTAAGTTTGTCTATGCCAAATCTATGGCACTGTCCCTTTAAGTTATACATGTAATCTTCCTTTTTCAGTTATGAGGCATTTTTATATACGGCTCATTTGTTTGAACGTGGCAGTCTGCTTGTTAAACATCGTTCGACAAGACAATTTATTTGCATTATTTGCATTATTATTTCCATGTTGTAGTTAAATAGCATATTTAGGTTTTATTAGGCCTATTTGTTATTAATAATTATCTTCATATGAAAAATGATGCCTTTTGTTTCCCATTATTCTACAATTATTATCTAGTTTTCTCAATATTTCATGGAAGTATTGGTAATTTGACAAAAAATTACAACTTTTACGACGTTAATATATGTATCTTCTGATTTTTATTTTGTTGCAAAGAACAGAAAACAAATCATTAAAAAAACACCAACTGAAAGAAAGACCATTAACAGACATGGAGAAAGACAATTTATAGGCAAACTTGTTTGAGCAAATACATATATGGAGGGTCATACAGCTAGGAGATACAAATTTGCTACTATTTTATAATTTTACTGAAAGATATTCATTATGCATTCACAAACATTAACATTTGAAAAAAAAAATTCTTACTTTTCTTTTTTATAGTTTTTAAACATCATTTGTTTGAACAGAAAAATAAATTTATTTGATATTTTTGTTATCTTTTTTAGCTCACCTGAGCACAACGTGCTCATTGTGAGCTTTTGTGATAGCTTTTTGTCCGTCGTCCGTTGTCCGTTGTGCGGACATTTGCCTTGTTTACTCTCTAGAGGCCACATTTATTGTCCAATCTTCATGAAATTTGGTCAGAAGATTGGTTTCAATGATATCTTGGATGAGTTCGAAAATGGTAACGTTTGCTTGAAAAACATGGCTTCCAAGGGGCGGGGCATTTTTCCTTATATGGCTATATATGGCTATAGTATAATCTTGTTAACACTCTAGAGGCCACAGTTAGTGTCTGATCATCATAAAACTTGGTCAGAAGATTCATCTCAATAATATCTTGGACGAGTTCAAAAATGATGCAGGTTGGTTGAAAAACATGGCCGCATTTTTCCTGATATGGCTTTAGTAAAACCTTGTTAACATTCTAGAGGCCACATTTATTTTCCGATCTTCATGAAACTTGCTCAGAAGATTTGTCCCACTGATATCTTGAATGAGTTCAAAATGGTAACCTTGCTTGAAAAACATGGCTGCCAAGGGGCGGGGCATTTTTCCTTATAATGGCTATATATGGCTATAGTAAAATCTTGTTAACACTCTAGAGGCCACATTTATTGTCCAATCTTCATGAAACTTGGTCAGAAGAATTATCCCAATAATATCTTGGACGAGTTTGAAAATGATGCTGGTTGGTTGAAAAACATGGCCGCCAGGGGGGCGGGGCATTTTTCCTTATATGGGTATAGTAAAACCTTGTTAACACTCTAGAGGACACATTAATTTTCCGATCTTCATGAAACTTGCTCAGAAGATTTGTCCCACTGATATCTTGGATGAGTTCAAAAATGGTAACCTTTGCTTGAAAAACATGGCTGCTAAGGGGCAGGGCATTTTTCCTTATATGGCTATAGTCTAATCTTGTTAACACTCTAGAGGCCACATTTATAGTCCGATCTTTATAAAACTCGGTCAAAAGATTCATTCCAATAATATCTTGGAAGATTATTAAAATGATGCCGGTTGGTAAAAAAAAAATGGCCACCAGGGGGCGGGGCTATTTTCCTTATATGGCTATAGTAAAACCTTGTTAACACTCTAGAGGTCACATTTATTTTTCGATCATCATGAAACTTGGTCAGAAGATTTGTCCCAATAATATCTTGGATGAGTTTGAAAATGGTTTTGGTTGCTTTAAAAACATGGCCACCAGGGGAAGGGCATTTTTCCTTATATGGCTATATATGGCTATAGTAAAACCTTGTTAACACTCTAGAGGCCACATTTATTGTCCAATCTTCATGAAATTTGGTCAGAAGATTGTTCTCAATGATATCTTGGATGAGTTTGAAAATAATAATGTTTGCTTGAAAAAAATGGCTTCCAAGTGGCGGGGCATTTTTCCTCAAATGGCTATTATAGTAAAATCTTGTAAACACTCTAGAGGCCACATTTACTGTCCGATCTTCATGAAACTTGGTCAGAAGATTCATCCTAATAATATCCTGGAAGAGTTCAAAAATGATGCCGGTTGGTTGAAAAACGTGGCTGCCAGGGGGCGGTGCATTTTTCCTTATATGGCTTTAGTAAAACCTTGTTAACACTCTAGAGGCCACATTTTTTTTCCCGATCTTCGTGAAACTTGGTCAGAAGATTTGTCCCAACAAAATCTTGTTATCTCAGGTGAGCAACTTTTGGACTTTCAGGCCCTCTTGTTTAGATTTCTTTATTGTATGCAAAAGAAAGTCAATTTGACGTTCATCCCCCCCCCCCCTACCCCCCCCCCCCACACACACCAAATAATGTGCATCTATAGGCCACACTTTATTGTCCCCTACCGGTTTCACCGGAGGGGACTTATGGTTTGCGCTCTGTCTGCCTTTTGTCTGTCTGTCAGTCTGTCAGTCAGTCACACTTTTCTGGATCCTGCGATAACTTAAAAAGCTCTTAATATTTTTTCATGAAACTTGAAACATGGATATATGGCAATATGGACATTATGCACGTCATTTCATTTGGTTCCTACATCAGAAATTCTGGTTGCTATGGCAACAAATAGACTAGAAATACTGCTGAAAATGGTGGTTTTCTGGATCCTGCGATAACTTTAAAAGTTCTTAATATTTTTTAATGAAACTTGAAACATGGATAGATGGCAATATGGACATTATGCATGTCATTTCATTTTGTTCCTACGTCAAAAATTCTGGTTGCTATGGCAACAACAACAAAAAATTCTGACAATGGTGGAATTTCTGACAATTGTGGAGCCGGTAGGGGACTATATTGCTTGGCAATAGTCTTGTTATAAATTATATTTACCTGATTACATTTTTTTGGGTGCTGTTCTTATATTTTGTGCATTAAATCTATAAATTTATTATATTTGTGCTAGCAGCTTATAAAAAAATGGCCATCTAGAGTTTAGTGATGTATTTCAATACTATGGTTTACTATATTTCTTGGCGTACTTGTTAACAATATTCACTAATTTATAAAAATGCAATGTCAGCATATGGTGTCATAGATGGTGATAAAGCATAAGCTAGGTGTAAAGTGCACACCTTATACTGGTATTGGATAGCCTTTTTATCCATGTTGGATATTAAGGATAGGCAGCGGTTACCTTAGTAATAAAAGATCATGTTCACTATTCAGATGTAAGATTGCATAAGAAAAAAGACATGGTTAAAAACCAGTAAAGTTTTTTTGCAAGTCCTACATTTCTTGACCTTATGTTGACAGAATACAAGGCATGCCCTATGGAATTCTTGCCTATTATTACATACAAAATTGGAATCACATGCTAAACCTTGTTTCCATGGTAATTACAATCATTATAAATATTGATATTTAAAACATGTTTAGTTAACCTGTTGAGCATTTTCATTAGCTACACTTTTTTTACTGAACAATGGCATGCTAATACATGTATTTGAACAATGATGCTAGATTGTAAAACACAATCCTAGTCTTGTTTAATGTAATATAAAATGGCATCACAACTTACCAATAGTTCTCCAATTTTGTGTAATTTATGTCCTTCTAGTGTCATTAGAATGTAATGCAAACTTAAAAGTCTCCCATAATAATGGCATTTTTTGTTAAAATTTTGCATACGAAGAATAATTATTTCTGATCTATTTCAGTATTTTCCCCTTCCTTTCGTATGTTAAAATTGCTCCTAGTACTACTTTAGTTTTACAGAAGTTGTGAACTGTACACTAACCATAATTGTCTACATATTGCACATTGCCTATATATTTTGTCTTAACCATCCCTGTATATTTCTCTGATGACTGTTTCTTGCTTAAACAGTTTTGGAACTATACTGTCTGCAGTTATCAACTTATCACATGTTTGTTGAAACATTTTGGGAAACTTGTAGACATGACTGTGTAAACTTCTGTGTTTTTTTTTCATTTAATAGATTTTTGTTAAACAAGCATTTTGCGGAAGCAGATAAAAACTAAATCTAGTGTGATAGTCAAGTAGTGATAATCACCATATTATAGCATTTGTACAGGCAATGTGCTAAACTTTACCCATGTTGATTCAATCAGTGAAATTGTACCAGTAAAAGTGTGTTTTTTTCTTTTTATAACCAATTTCAGTGTTCCGTTAACATATTCTGCTTATCATTTAAGTTTCCTTTTTGATTCCAACATATTTCACTTCTCTCTTTATATTGCCTACATATTTCACTGTTTCCTTACGATTGCCCATTTCGTCCGTTGTTACATTATTGTTACCTACATATTTCCTTATTTTTTCACATATAATTGCCTACATAATTGCATTAATTGTTCCCCTATAATTGTCAACATTTCACTGTTCCTTAACATAGCCTGCTTATGTCTGTGTTCCCAAACAGTGTCTACATATTTCACTGTTCCTTGAAATAATGGCCTTCATATGTTGCTTCAGTCTGTGAATGCAACGTACAAGGCCAACCTGCTGAAGTTGAAGAATCTGGTCCTGGTTCAGTTCCTACAGGACACAATGGTCATCCCAAGGGAGAGTGAGGTAAGTTGCAGACTTGTCCTGGACCCAGTGCCCAATACTATGCAAGGGATTGTGTACAGAAAGCTTTTTACACAAATCTTAACATAAGTTACCTAAAGGCACACATAAAGTGACACAAGGAAAATAAACCATTAATATTATTACCAAGATTTTTCAAATAAATACAAAAAATAAAGCATTATGACCTACGGTATTTTTTCATTATCTTTTAAGACAAGAATTTGGCATATTTTATTTTCCAAAAACCTTTAAAACTTTTTAGCTTTAAATTCCATTTTTTGTCCTATGTTACAAATGAAAGTTTTATGCCACTTGTTCAAGGTCGAATTGCTGTAACATTCATCATTACTGAATTATTTTTTTTGCAAAAACATGCACATTAGAAACTTCAACACCCAGATGTGTTATATTGAAACTTTTTTTAAGTGGCTGTCAACCTAGTGTCATTAAAAAGTTCCCCTTGGGTCATGGGCTTAAATAGATTAATAGAGACTTATATTGCAAAATACTTGTAACTTGAACACATTTTTCTCTTTAACCACTTGACACAAATGTTTAATATTTATTATATTTATATAATTGTCTTGTGGTTCTCTGCAAACATTGTTTAAATATTGGATTTTGAGTGAAAGCTGTCAACTTTTCCTAAATAACTGCTGGTCAGAATTTTGATTAACATTTGAAAAATGATTGTTAACTGACCCTCTTTCAAAGCTGTTGGATTTCATATGGAATTTACTGGAACTAAAGAAAATGAAAACTTTAAAAATCTTATTTTCTGAAATCACAAGGGTTAGGGCTTTAAAATTTAGCATATAACATCTTCATATAGTCCTCTTGATTTTGTTCACCTCATTTACCTATAATCAAAACTGGCCAAGCCTCAGGGGTTACATGATTTAAATAGATCTATAAAAGTAAATCATTTTAAACGAACTTTCTCTATCAAACTGCACTTGTAAGGGCTTTAATGTTTGGTGTGTAGCATCATATAGTGGTCCTCTACCAAGTTTGTTCAAATAATCCTTTAAGGGTCAAAAATGGCCCTGCCTATTGGGGGTTTTGTCTTCCTTGCATGTACATTGTAAAAAAACGTGTTAAACCGCTGAAACTGCAAGTAAAAACATGTTTAAACCGCTGAAACTGCAAGTAAAAACATGTTTAAACCGCTGAAACTGCAAGTAAAAACATGTTTAAACCGCTGAAACTGCAAGTAAAAACATGTTTAAACCACTGAAACTGCAAGTAAAAACATGTTTAAACCGCTGAAACTGCAAGTAAAAACATGTTTAAACCGCTGAAACTGCAAGTAAAAATGTGTTTAAACCGCTGAAACTGCAAGTAAAAACATGTTTAAACCGCTGAAACTGCAAGTAAAAACATGTTTAAACCGCTGAAACTGCAAGTAAAAACATGTTTAAACCACTGAAACTGCAAGTAAAAACATGTTTAAACCGCTAAAACTGCAAGTAAAAACATGTTTAAACCGCTGAAACTGCAAGTAAAAATGTGTTTAAACTGAAACTGCAAGGCTGAGAGGTCTAGGGTTTGGCATGTATTTTTGTATGGTGGTCCTCTACCAAGTTTGTACAAATCATGCCCCTTGGGTCAAAACTCACCATGGCCAAGGTTCACGAGATTTATACAGACTTAGTAAATTTACCTTAAAAAATATTCCTCTCTGAAACAACAAGGGTCAGCAGTTTGGTGTTTAAAATTGTATGGTAGTCCTCTACCAATTTATTCAAATCATGCCTCTGTGCAGTCCTGAAGCTCATTTAACTTGTGACATGCAGATATAGCATAGGGTCTCAATTGGTTCGAATTGGGTAAATGTAACGGTTGCTGAAAAAAGATAAAAAGTCTGTGCTCAAGAACTTCTTTAAGGATGAAGATTTGTGCTGAATATTTTGTGTAGGAAAGTAACATGCTGATCTAATGGAGGAATGCATTAGATCCAGTGAGGTCAGTGTTGTCAAGGTCACTGTTGGTGAAAAAAAGAAATAGTTTCATCTCAATAACTTTATTTTGGATGTAGGATTTGTGCTGAATATTTTGTGTAGGTAGGGGACAGGCTGATATAATGAAGGAATGCATTAGATCAATTGAGGCCACTGTGGTCAAGGTCACTGTTTTTGAAAAAAAGAAAGACTTAATTTTGGTTGTAGGATTTGTGCTTTCATTTTGTTTGTAGAAAGGCTTCATGCAGACCTAGGGTGGTTTTGCATTTCAGACCAGTTGTGTCAAGGTCATTGTTACTGAAAATAGAAATGTTTTCTGCTCAATACCTTGAATTTGAGTGGAGGTACCGGTATTGTGCTGTACTTTTGTGCGTAGGTAGTTTATATGCTGACATATATATTTTTGTTGATTTAAGTTTACGTAATTTATGGTTTTAAAGTTGATTATATAGTTTCCTGGCATGGTAACATTTATTGTTTTTCTTTATAACTTTTCAGCTTTAACTTTCACTATACTATTTAAGTACTACAGATATTCAATAAGAAATATGTCTTTGTGGTTATTATATCAGATGACTTACAGAGAGTGTACACAATACCATTTAAGCGTAAGAACAGTTTAATGTGCTGTCTTAGGAATTTCTTATTTTTATGTGAAATCCAATATTTTATGATCAAAATGTTTCAGTAATAATCATCTAAGCAATATGAACTTGTCTATATCATTTTTAATGTAAAAAAACACTATTTATGAATAGCGGAATGTACTCACAATTTCTCAAATGGGCCGTTTAAACTTTGACCTTAGTATATCACTGGAGACAAATTGAAGAACTAACCATGGGTGCAATTGAGTACATTTTATGTCCCCCACCACTATAGTGGGGGACATATTGTTTTTTCCCTGTATGTTGGTTTGTTGGTTGGTTGGTTGGTTTGTTGGTTGGTTGGTTTGTTTGGTCAAACTTTAACATTTTGCAATAGCTTTTGCAATATTGAAGATAGCAACTTGATATTTGGCATGCATGTGTATCTCATGAAGCTGCACATTTTGAGTGGTGAAAGGTCAAGGTCATCCTTCAAGGTCAAATATATAGCTTCGAAGCGGCACAAAAGGGGACATAGTGTTTCTGACAAACACATATCTTGTTCTTGAATATGTTTAATGTAGTTTGCAGAAACAGCTTTGACATGACATGACAGTAGCGTTAAAAAAACAGAATGTGCAAAACCATTACACAAAATTATGATTTTAAACAATTTATTGACTCCTTAAGCAATCCGGATCTCTACAATAACTTAGTAATGTGTTCAAAAGAAATTGTCATCGGGGAATACTAGAAGATGGTAGAGAAATTTGATAGCATCAAACCTCAGGCTTTCTTTTATTGGGCAAGGAACTATAAAAAGGGTTTAATATTTCAGTTTGCATGACAATTGATGGAAAGATTACATATCACTCTAATAAAAAAAATGGAATGCCTTGCCTATTTATTCTGTAATTGCTCTCAGGTGCATCGGAGAACAATGAAATTTTAATAAGTTATGGTGATTTATTGAATGCCTTTTGATCTGGCTTACTTTATACTATCACTATACATCTATTAATATGTTACCAATACCTGGCATTGAATTCACAGCACAATATTCATTATGATCATAAGGGAATAGAAATAAAATGAAACAATATTTGTGTGTTGTGAGATCAGGGGCTTTCATTTGCAATGGCTTCACACTTGAACAGCTATTTACCAACCATTGTGAAACTTAACAGTAATGTTAGTTGGTATAAAATGAAGCTTCATTACCGTTTTCAGCATAATTGCTTTTATCTAACTTGAGTTTTGCATGAGGGTGGAGTTTTATTTTAAAAAATCCTGAAATCCCACAAAACAATGCATTAATATTTGCCACATCATTATAACCAAACCAGTACCTAATGATCTGTTTGGAGAATGTCTCTCATCAATACCAATTGTTCCCTTTTCAGTGGTTTGGTTACTACATTCCTGGCCAAGACAAGAAGCTGTACACCATGTATGAGAGCCCCCTGTATCTGCAGGTATGCCTTTAGATGTATTTTAGGAGTACATTATTGTGTTGTTTATTGATATCCTAAAAGACATTGAGTAAGGCATAGCTTAAACTTTAGAACTTTAGAAAATATTAACCCTTTGCATGCTGGGAAAATTGTCGTCTGCTAAAATGTTGTCTGCTGAATTTCTAAAGTTAGCATTTACTTTTTTCAAAGAATACTATAAAAATAGCAAACAGTTTGGATCCTGATGAGACACCACATTTTGTGGCATCTCATCTGGATCCAAACTGTTTGCAAAGGCCTTCAAAATTCGGTTCCTGCACTGAAAGAGTTAATCCGCATACAAACTTGAGCACCTGGGTATTTTTTGCACATTTTGAGTGCACTTGAATTTTCAGTGCAGTTTTATCTATATGTGGGAAGCTTTTTTTCAAAAGTAAGATATTGGAGCCTCAATGTCATAAGCACACATGTCTACTTAAAGAAACTGGTATATTACATTACTTGAAAAAAGTTCATATATTCAGTATATTCGGTAATAAAATAGGTGACATAACAATAAAATATGAAAACTTGACAACTTTTTCAAGTAATGTTATATACCAGTCGTGATATTTTAATCAATATAAACTAATAATTGTAAAAAAATACGGGATTTTAGAACTTCTCTTTTTTCGTCGTTTGTGGTTAACGGTCCTTTTAATTTACAGTATACAAAATGCTTTTGTTCAGTATGAAATGATTACATTTGGGTTTGGATACTCGTTCCAAGTTTGAGAAACCAAGTGTTGAACAGAGCCTTGTTCTGTGAAAACAGGGCTTAATGCATGTGCCTCAGGTGCTGTCCCAGATTACCATATGCAGGCTGCAAAGGCTTATCAGTTTCAACATTTTCCTCCTTTAGTGATTTTCATTTAGCAGAGAGATTCTTATAATAAAAGATTTAAGTAAAGTGGAAAGTGTGGTCCACAATAAGACTGTGTGGACTGCACAGGCTAAACTAGACTGACACTTAAAGCCTATGCATTAAGGTAAGTTTTCCCAAAACAAGTCTTATATGATCAATTCTCCTTTCAGGACAAGCTTGGTTTAAAGACTCTCAACGACACGGGTCGTATCACATTCCTCTCTTCCGACTCTGACCACTTGCAATTCACGGAGCAGTGGTTCATAGACAACATCATCACGAAGTTCCTGCAGTAGACACTCAACATATCCCACCCACTGTGCACTTTTTGGAACAGAAACATTGAAATAGAATTAATGAAAGATGATAAAAGGCTTTTCTTTTCAAAAATATGGTATTCTTCCAATAAAACAATAATATTCAAATTGTATGGTGCAGATACAAGATATTTTGCTACAGGAAAACCTTCCCCACTTGCACTTCAAACTAAAATCAAAAGAAAAAAAAGAGAATAATTGTCTGATAATCTATTATTTTTAATAAATTTACAAGTACAGTACCCACCGCTAAAATATTAAACAAATATTGTTCTCTCAATTAAAGTATGCCTCACCCATAAAGCTTGCTGAATAATGTAATGTATACAACTTCTTATACAACAAACAATAGCCTTAATTGTTCAAGTATTGCTTTTACAGAATCTAAACTATTACTGCAACTGCTTTATTGAGTCAACTGAAGAGAAAGCTGGTGAACACTCTACGCATCACATTTTGTGCCTTATCTTCATGAAACTTACTGGGCATCTTTGTTTCAAGGATTTCTGGACCGAGTTTGATAAGAGTTCTTGCCCTTTGAAAAACATAGCTATGAGGGGGCAGGTCAGTTTTTCTTATATGCCAAGAGTGAAACCTTGTCAACACTCTAAAAGTTGCATTTTGTGTCAAATCTGCTCTCATATATCAGACTTTGCACAAAATAAAAATGACTCAGCCAGCCTTGTCGTTATTTTTTTCTAGAGCATGTGTGATTTCAAGAGAAATCAATGTCAATTTAAATCTTTATGTCTCTCAGTCTGTGATATTAATCATTGCATGTATGATTTCTGTGCAAGTCATTTATATTTTTCTGTATTTCCCCTAAATATATGCTGAGTTTGCTAACCAAAACCTTTTTTAATATTCGTCACATGGCACAGCAGGAATTTTCAGATAAATGTTGTTTGTTTACACCAAAGTGTGAAATGTCATGTATTATGAATGTAACAAATCAAATAAGATCATGACATTTTGAGGTTGCAAGTTTGTCTACATAGGTTGATTTTTCACTATTTTCACAGTGTATGTTCACTGTTAAGTTTACATGTGAGTTATGTAATATTTGATATCAATTCTTAACCTTATAATTATATTCTGATTGTTGTATAGTTATTTATGCATATCACCGTTCAAGAGGAATACTTTAGCTAGATGTATTAAAGATTAAAATGCTGCAAAATATCTTAACATGCTAAGCTTTTACATTTCATGAACGTGCTTTAAAAAAAATATACATGAATTCCTATTATTTATTACGTTGTATTTGCATTTAACAAACGTTTGAAGATATTTTAAATTATAATGTCACAATTCTGTGTTATATATGTGTGAAGACAAAAGGGAATATAATGTCAAGATTCCACTCTTAGTATGATTGACTATAAGTGTTTTAATTGTGTGAAAAATATCAGTTCAAATAGTCATTAATTTGTGTAAATATAAGTAATGTATGTCCTCTATTATAATATATGTGGTGATTAAAATGGAATGGTAACAATAATTTTTAGTTATGCATTTCATTTCTTAAATATGAAAGGTGCCAGCTTGGTTTAAAGTTGGAAAATATAGACTTTTAGCTCACCTGAGCACAATGTGATCGCCTTTTGTCCGTCTTGCATTGTGCGTCTTGTGTCGTATGGTGTCAACATTTGCCTTGTAAACACTCTAGAGGCAACATTTATTGTCCGATCTTCAAGATATTTGGTCAGAAGATTTGTGCCAATGATATCTTGAAAATGGTTCTTACATGGCTCAAGTAAAACCTTGTTAACACTCAAGAGGCCACAATTATTGTCTGATCATCATGAAACTTGGTCACAAGATTTGTCCTAATGTGACTTAGACGAGTTAGAAAATGGTTCCAGTTGGTTAAAAAACATGGCCACCAGGTTGGCTGGGCATTTTTCCTTATATGGCTATAGTAAAAACTTGTTTACACTCTAACAGTCACATTTATAGTCCAATCTTCATGAAACTTGGTCAGAAACTTATTCTAATGATATTTTGGATGAGTGGGAAAATTGTTGCGGTCTGTTGAACAAAATGGCTCTAGGGGACTGGGCATTTTTCCTTTTATGGCTATTGTAAAACCTTGTTAACCCTCTACAAGTCACATTTATGGTCCAGTCTTTATGAAACCAGGTCAGAACATTTGTTCTTATGATAGCTTGGATGAGTTTGAAAATAGTTATGGTTATATGGCAGCGAGGGGGTGGGGCATTTTTCCTTATATGGCTGTAGAAAAACCTCGTTAGAACTCTTTAAGTCATATTTAAGGGAAATGTCCATGAAACTTGGTCAGAACATTTATAATAATGATATATGGGTTGAGTTCAAACATGGTTATGGTTCATCGTAAAATATGGCTGCCACGGGGCTGGGCATTTTTCCTTATATGGCTGTAGTAAAACCTTGTTAACTCTCTAGTTTATATTTTAGCCAAGTTTAAACATGGTTTCAGAAACATCTGAGAGTTGGTTTAAGTAGTTCAGGCGTATGCCCTCTTATTAATCAATGTTTGAATCCATATTTTGTTATGTACTAATCTAGAATCATAAAATGGGACATAATTAAAAATGCCTTTATGTAGTACTTGTTCCATATTTAATTAAAGTGACATATGAAGCATATTTATTATATAGAGAGATTTAATAACATCTGGCAAAATAATAAACAAGATTAACAATACAATTGAAATCATTAAAGAAATGTGCTTTTTAAATTATTACACTTTTATCATGCAATGCCAATGTCATAAAATCGTACAAAAGACTTAGATTCTTGTTGTTGTCTTATAAAAAAATCAGGCATTCTTTCATAGAATTCACTTGGTTGAAAACTGGTATAATAATGCGAATAATGTCATCGATATACACTCGTTTAAAATGAACAGAATGATTTTTTTAATAAAAAATCGTATAAATAAGCATAAGACTAAATTGCACGACATACTCTATTTGATTTTATTTGCATTATACATACTGTTTTATTTGTAATTTTGTTTGAGTTCCACACGTGTTTAGGAGTATTTGAAACAAAGTTGCCTTTTATTAGCTCATCTATTTTTTGAAAAAAAATTATGAGCTATTGTCATCACCTTGGCGTCGGCGTTGGCGTCCGGTTAAGTTTTGCGTTTAGGTCCACTTTTCTCAGAAAGTATCAATGCTATTGCATTCAAACTTGGTACACTTACTAACTATCATGAGAGGACTGGGCAGGCAAAGTTAGATAACTCTGGCGTGCATTTTGACAGAATTATGTGCCCTTTTTATACTTAGAAAATTGAAAATTTTGGTTAAGTTTTGCGTTTAGGTCCACTTTTCTCAGAAAGTATCAATGCTATTGCATTCAAACTTGGTACACTTACTTTCTATCATGAGGGGACTGGGCAGGCAAAGTTAGATAACTCTGGCGTGCATTTTGACAGAATTATGTGCCCTTTTTATACTTAGAAAATTGAAAATTTTGGTTAAGTTTTATGTTTAGGTCCATTTTATTCCTTAAGTATCAAAGCTATTGCTTTCATACTTGCAACACTTACTAACTATCATAAGGGGACTGTGCAGGCAAAGTAATGTAACTCTGACTGGCATTTTGACAGAATTATGTGCCCTTTTTATACTTAGAAAATTGAAAATTTGTTTAAGTTTTGTGTTTAGGTCCACTTTATTCCTACAGTATCAAAGCTATTGCTTTCATACTTGCAACACTTATTAACTATCATAAGGGGACTGTGCAGGCAAAGTTATGTAACTCTGACTGGCAGTTGGACGGAATTATGGGCCTTTTATACTTATAAAATTGAAAATTTGGTTAAGTTTTGTGTTTTGGTCCACTTTACCCCTAAAGTATCTAAGATATTGCTTTCATACTTGGAACACTCGCAAGCTATCATAAGGGTACAGTAAAAGGACAAGTTGCATAACTCTGGTTGTCATTTTTACGGAATTATGGCCATTTTTTTACTTAGTAACTTTGAATATATGGTTAAATTTTGTGTTTCGATCTACTTTACTTCTGAAGTATCAAGGCTATTGCTTTCAAACTTCAAATACTTTCATGCTATCATGAGGTAACTGTACCTGGCAAGTTGAATTTTACCTTGACCTTTGAATGACCTTGACTCTCGAGGTCAAATTATTAAATTTTGCTAAAATTGCCATAACTTCTTTATTTATGATTAGATTTGATTGATACTTTGACAAAAGTACTCTTACCTGACATACCACAATAGACTCCACCCAAACCATCCCCCGTGCCCTTCCCCCCTCCCCCTTCCCCCCCCCATTCCCCCCCCCCCCTCGAATCCCCCCCCCTAATTTTTTTTTTATCATCTCACAAATGACCACCACACCCTCAGACTATACCCCCCCCCCACCCCACCCCCCCCTCCAATTTTTTTTTAACGGTTAAAAAACCCAAATATTTTTTTATTGTTTTATGTTTGAAATACCGTCCAACCATCGCACCCAAGAATCCCCCCCACCCTCACCCGAATCCCCCCCCCCCCTAATTTTTTTTTTTAAAGATCATCTCACAAATGACCACCACACCCTCACACTATACCCCCCCCCCCCCTCCACCCCCACCCCACCCCACCCACCCCCCCCCCCCCAATTTTTATTTTTTATTTTTTTTTAAACGGTTAAAAAACACAAATATTTATTTTTATTATTTTATATTTGAAATACCGTCCAACCATCGCACCCCCCCCCCCTCCCCCCACCCGAATTTTATATATTTTTTTCGCATTTTTGGAAAATAATGTAATATGTCCACATCCCCACACTATACACCCCTCTTCACTCCACCCCTCCCTCCTTTGTGATTGAAAATGAGAGTCCCTTCACCTTTAAAAAGAAAATAGATGAGCGGTCTGCACCCGCAAGGCGGTGCTCTTGTTTGAACACTGGCACAGTCCTAAGATTTATATATTCCGTTTTTAGCTATGATAGATTTTTGCGTAGATGTTCCCTAGCTTGATTTTCATTTTCACTTCACTAAACCAAATGACAACTATTTAATTAAAACGATCTATGCCGATCTATGGCGGTTGAATTTTAAGGTATAACATGAATACATATGCATGTATCGAACCATTTAAAAATTAACTAGATACTCGTTCCCATAAACATCTTATATCCGGTATATTCACTTGACAATTACGCTGAACTTTTACTGAAGATCAAAAGATGATGAATGTTGAAAATCATAACTAATTGACTGTAGGGTAGCTGAACATGTCACATTAACTCATTTATGCCTAGTGGACTCTCCCATCCTTCTAAATTGGATCAATGTATATCCAAATTAGGGATGTCTAGTACATGTATTTCTAATACACATACCTGGTCTACCAACTGGAAATTACCGAACAAATTAATTTCTCAACGTATTGTATGCGGTACATTTCTATATTCAGTAGTACTCCAAAAAACTACACAAGCGAATATTAAAATTATTATCAATGTAATTTTAGACAATTTGCTGACAGTGCAGGTAATACAAAGTATTTTACGGGCCAATATAGTGCAATTCGCAATCATATGATGTATTATATATTTAATTACTTATATATAATTCTGGTAACCAATGTAATGTTACATACACAAATATGTAACTGAAAAAAATCAAACAACAATAAAACAAGTATGTATTTTTGTAAATTATTTATACAATTTGTCCACAAATATCTCATATCCAGCATTGTACTTGTAAGAAAGTCGCCGCGAAGCATTTCATCTTCGTTCAAGGCTGCATTGCATGCACATGGCGTAAGAAGTTTTTGTCACTTTTATTATTCAGATCATAAATAGCAATCATCGCCTTTGCAATATGATGCCAGACAATGACGAGAAGTTTGATCTTAATGCTCTGAAGCGACTTTGTCTGTCAATTTATGAATATATTTAATTTATTAACATGAGAAGGATGCATTTTACTTCCATGGTTTCGTGCAAACAAGGTATATGTTCACCGATGTATTAAATTCCAATTTACTATGCATTCGCATGGAAACGTCGTGTAGTTTTAATTCATTAACCGGAAGAATCGCAAGTGAGAGGCTCTTACTTAACGTGAACTTCGTGTCACTCATACGTTTTCTTGTTTAATGGAATCATTTGTGCAGAAATAATTGTTATTTGTTCTGGCAACATTACTACTATAGCGTGTATGTACATGGTGCATTAGGTAATGTGTTAATTATTGTCATTCAGATCATTCGACTCGTCTCGAAAACACTTATTGTCCTTAAACATTCAAGATGTTTGAGTTAAGGTGATACTTCTATTTTATTTGCGTTGATATCAATTTAAAGTAATCGTGATCTATTGTGTTCACTAAAGAAAACAAAAATACACCTGCGAAAGTTTCCTTTTTGTTTTTCTGATACGCAGCATTTTGTTTTAGAGGTTGCTATGCAAACGTAACACACTTAAATAAATATATCGGGCACTAAATGTAGAAAAAACGTGAAAAAATCGGTATTGTAAAGAATGTTCCGCTTTAAATAATATTTATTTTTTTATAAACGTGCATGTTTACTTACGAAAGTATTGGGTAAAGTCGGATGATATAGTTTTTAACATAGCGCAAGTGAAATCATAAAAAACAAGGTAACACCACACTTTTTTATGCGGCGCGTAATAATTTCCGACGAATCTTATAAAAATTCATTCGCTGTCAAGTTGTTACTGCCAGTTTCAGTATGAAACACCTGAACAATATGAAAATTTCTTTAATAAGTCGTCATCATTTAACATCTGATTCTCCTGGCATAGCTTATGTCAAAGATCTGCTCGTTTATGAAGCCTCAGATGTCTTAGCAGTACAGAACCACGCTTAATTCTTTCCAACAAAGATTTCCGATTATAATAACTCTTTCACGAGTGAATTAATAAATGTCATACGAGTACAAAATCGATGAATGCCTACCTGTAAAATGAGGCAGCGGTTTCTTGTCACGTGACAAGACATTGCGCAGCGAATTGGCAACATTGGCAGCAGGGAAGGTATGGCATGCCATGGCATACGTCGATCGGAGGCAATGGGCGACAATGCACCCGAGTGATTGTATGGACGCGGGAAATGAAGACCGTGTGGGTATGTGCATGTGCGTAGAAAACATGCTGCAAAAATTTATGTCCATGTATTACGGAAAGGATAAAAAGGTAAGAATTAATGTTTCAAAATGTATTTCTGAAAATACAGTTAACAAGTCATTGGCAAATATGTTAAATTAAATAAGCTGCGTTTTTGTGCTTACTTCATCAAGCAAATTGATTTTTCTTAACTTATTTACTCACACTGAATTGATTGCAATAAGTGGTATTTTCAAATATTAATTAGCAATGCTGCTGCATCACCATGCGTTTTAAACGATTAAATTGTTTCATTTTTTACATTCATTTGTGTTTGTTGGGCATGTAATAATTTCGTCTGAAACATGTGCTTCTTTTTTGGTATAGTTTTGTAAACTTAACTATACATTTATGTCTCATAAAAAAGTCTTACAAAACGGTAAAATATCAGAAATATCTGTTATGGTAATTGAAAAATACATGCTATCATAATATAAATATACTTTCTAAAATCATTATTTTAATTTCGTCATCAAAATAAAGAAGACAATGCATCGTATTGATTGTAATTATAAAAAAATATGTAAAATTGTCGAATATAAATATTAGGGCCATTTAGCTTTTAAAGGTAAAGGGTATTCGTCATCCAACAGTTTCACAATCCAGACACAAATCCAGTTTGTCAATAATTCATTATAACGAGCATGAATGCTTTCAATTCAATATGTGAATATTATACAATATTTGTTCTCTACATTTTTTTTAACTATACACTATTAATTACGATAAGTGTAATACAAGTGTTTTATTGCATCTCGCACCGATCCAATTAATTATGCAGGGTATTAATCATTTGGCAACGATTTATTCAAATTAAATATATTGACTTGTGTACAACCTTACCAACTTACTTAGTAAGAAAAAAATCCTTTTCCAAAACAGCCTAAAAGGTAATTCTGTATAATTCTGGCAGTATTTAGTATGTGTGTATAATAATCCTAAAGATACCATTATATTCAGAATGACAATTCGGAATTATGAAGGCCTATAGATGCGATCAACCTTGTCGATTAAATATTTAATTCCTTCTAATTATTTTATCTGGAAATCCACTTCAAAAAGACCTGTGCATGAAATAAAAAAACTGTATGTATTTCCATAAAGTAAAAGCCGAAATCGACCTGTATGAATAAGTATACTAAAGCACCGTATCAAGATGTGATTATCCATTGACAGGTTCACCAAACTTTGAATACTCAAACTAGAAACGAATGCTATGTATGTAGGTGTATAAATAAATAGGTTTACCCGGAATCTTATAATTTAGGTCACTCGATAGGGTGGCCTTTATATGACGTGGATTGAACAAACAGAAATGATCAATGCGGCGCATTATTTCTGAATAACTTATGCAATATAAGAATTGGTATCAAACAATCTTTAAAAAAAATACTACATATACGGCAATTCGATCGTTGGTTGCAATTTAATTGCAAGCACAAAAACGAACCGTTAATAATAGCATGATATATGATTCGATTGTTAACAGTTTTGTGTGAACAATCTCAGCAGTCATTGTATAAATAGGATGTTCACTTGCAACACCTCAGCTATGTACACAAAAGGCATTGGATACAGACAGAAAGAGGGCGCGAATTTGCGATATTGATTATGTTACCTAATGACAATTCGTAACAATTTCATCAAGTAACATCATCCAAGATGTATGTTAGGGTGTGTAGTCATGTTCTTATCTGACATTTATTACATCAAAACCGAGTGTTCGTGCTTTATTGGGTATCCTCGCACGGTCACGTTTATGTACTATTATATAATAATATTTTAGTACCAGTAGAAGGCTAAGTGTAATAAACAAACACTATCTGCACATTGGAATTCGGAAAAAAAACATGTTCATTTCAAATGTACTGCCTCTGTCTGTGTTAATGTTATTGTTTGTCGTTGATTTGATGCCCTTTCTAGTGTTTGAATCATGACTTTCAAATGTACCAAAGTCGTTTAAATGCGAATATCTCTTCTAAATTGCTTAGATAGCTGCATCATGTCATTATATAACTAAGGTCATTTGATACTACGCAGTCTTACTTTAATTAATTATCATGTCTTTGAATTATTCTTTGAAGTACTAAATGCTCGATGTTGATGATCGGATTTTCATGGTGCTTTTAAGGACGGATAGAAATAACGAGAATTGCAGTGATTGAGGCATACAGTTGTATGCATGATGATACAATTCTCGAGAAACGTTTAATGATAAAAAAATCGTTTATGAAAAACGCCCGATGTAAATTGCTTTGAAGTAAAAGGGATCTTTTCACGTTTTGGTAAATTGACAAAATTGAAAAAAGTTGTTTCAGATTCGCAAATTTTCGTTTTAGTTAAGATATTTGTGAGGAAACAGTAATACTGAACATTTACCATGGTTTAATAGAGCCAATTTATGCATATTTTGACGATTTAAAAACCTGAAAATTATAAAGCGTTGCAACGCGAAACGATTGAATAATTTGGAGAGCTCTGTTGTCGTTTAATTTTGTGAAACTACGAAGATTGATTATGTAAAGTATAAAATACGTCACTCATACCTACTTGGCAGGATGGCCGAGTGGTCATATTGGTTTTTACTCCAGGACTGCGGTGGTCATTGGTTCGAGCCCTGCTGCGGGCTACTTTTTCCTTTTTTTAATTTTATTCTTGATTTTTTACCGGAGCTTTTTAGATCCAATGTTTACATTAATCAATATAAAGCATTTAATGACAAACTTGAAAACATTCCCAAATCTGTGAAAAGGCCCCTTTAAGGCTTATTTAGAGTGGTGTTTGTTTTGTGATAAACCATGTGCTAAATGTGATTTGTGACATGCCTTTCAAATGCTGACTCAGGACCTAAGTGTTTAAGTTATATATAATGTTATATTTATCATATAAGTAAATATTTCCACGAGTGACGCAGACACGAGTTCAAAGATATGGTCATGAGTAAATAAAAATCGACAATCTAACATAAACAAACACATGTTCTGATTATTTAATGCTTTTTCCACAATGATGTATTTAAATATTGCACGAGTTTATATGTTACAATTTCGCTGAAATAATTAAGTATTGGTGTAAAAATGACAACTTTTCATCCGTAAATATAAGCAATCCCCGTAGTGTCACAAAATATAACCACGACAACATAAATTATTCAATCGTTTTGCATTGCAACGTTTTATAGTTTTCAGGTTTTTAAATCGTCAAAAGATGCATATAATGGATATTTTAGAGCATGATAAATGTTCAGTATTACTGTTTTCTCACAAATATCATTACAATAACGAAAATCTGAAATAATCGTTTTTTAATTTTGTCAATTCACCAAAACTTTAAAAGATCCCTTTAATAGTTAAACGATGACAATAATCGATGATTTTCAATGTCTCAAAAGTTATCGATAACTATCGATATTTTTCATTATTATATTCCATTGTTTGAAGCAGTAAATTTTATTTTCAAATTGACTTATAGTTTTCTAAAACCTGCTGAAAAGCATTCAATAAATTTTCGTTATGGTACTCAACCAAATGTTAACAAGCAATCAATGACGTCACGACATAAAATCAGCACGAAAGTAAATAAGCGCAAAATCACATGATATAAATCACATACTTATGCACTCATAATACGCATGTGACTTGTATACAAAAAAATGGTCTGATAAATAACAAGAATTTTGGTTTAATATACGACGTTGATGTTAATTGGTGTTTGTTGTTAAAAATCGTTAAAAAATTCCATGAGTTATGACTTATGTCACAGATGTTTGTTCTAAACAATTCTTAGCCGCATTACATTCACGTACATTTTAACGTAAGTTGCATTGGCATTGTTCTTAATATTTTTATAAAATGAAAACATGAATCTTTAAATTGCAATTAAAAGCCAATGTTGTTATTGTTTTTTTTTTGTTGATACGAAAACAAACGTGAACACTATTGCTGTTGGATTTCTTTTGAAACACGTACACTTAAAATAACAAACGTTTTAATTACTCCTCTTATTTTAATTATCAAACGGCGTTTCAATAATTGTTGATAGGGAGTAGAGGGACCACGTCTCTGAAGTATCAAATTCTGAAATGAAAAATCACAGGAACGAAATGAAATATCACTAATTATAATTGAACCATCATTAGTTATGAAACACACATTTGAAATACGGTAACAACTTTTATGACAGATTTTCGATCTGCAATGTCAGCACATGAGATGTTGTGATTCGATTGTTTATTTGAAGAGCCATATCAATAAATAATCAATAACGATTGTCATTTATTCCCACTTTTTTCAGCTGTGTATATTGTAAGTGGTGTTGGTTGTCAATAGTAACTTTTTTTCTGCGGGATAAAGGAACATAGGTAAAATAAAAAGGTCATACGCCAAGTACTCATTTAAGCTTCAACACACGATGGAGCCTGTCTCTGATAAATTTTGTGCGACCTAGTTTTCTGGTGCCCCTTTCTGTATTTTTTCCCTAAAGCAAAATTGTTTATGAAAATTTGACTATGATCAATTAACTAAATACTTAATATGAGGTTTTAATGAATGAAGAGACTCGAAGTAACTGAGTAGGCGCAATTTTCCTTTGTCCTAGATGAAACGCCGTATCAGATTAACTAGCGACGTTTTGTATTTTTTTTGGAAATATCAAGAAAGAATCATCGCCAACTAGTTTGATGAATGTCAGTATTCATCACACTTGAAACACGCTTTTTAGCATCCATGCACATAATTCACATTTCATAATAACCAAAGGTGATTTGAGGGGAGGGGATGGCATACGCCCCCTCCCGTTCCATTACGTAACATTTTCCAAGGTTCACTTTTTGTCAATCATTTGAAGTCGATTTACACTCGTCAACTAGAAAGCATATGTTTTTGTAGTACGCAAATTTCGCTTAATTGCTCTATTTCGTTTAGTTATTTGTTTCGTTAAATACATAAGACATAATCACAACAGAAACTCGAAAAAAACTCGTTTCTGATATAAAACTGGCAACACTCAAAAGTTTTAGGTGACTCAAAACAAATAATTTACATAGTGCACGAGTACCCATAAATATGACTTTGCTTAGGTGTTTTGTGTGCAAATAACGCATTATTTTGTATGTGTGTGTTTTAAATGTTGATGTTTTTTTTGACCGGTTGGTAATTGTTAAATATTTCCCCACTAAGAACCTTAAAAGCCTGGCCCTGGTTACACGGAACGACTCAAAGCATTAAACAAAGAATACATTGAAATTGCATCAGAATATTATAAAACTTGTGAGATTCATAAATCTCAATTGTCAGATTTTCAAAAGAATGATCTTATTTCCCGCTCTTGCATTTTTATGGTCAATAGGTCCTGGTGGTATTTTCAAAACTCTAATTGCTTTCTTCTGTCTGTTTATGGTATAATACATTCACTTTTGCTACATTTATTTTGATCTTTGTATGTCAAGAAACACAAGCAATAGCTCTTGCTGCGTCATTTTACAATTTGGCATCAGGTAAAATATTGCAATATTATTTTAATCAATAACGTTACAAATGCGGTACAAAAATAAGGCAATTAACATAATTTATTATACCTGTATTTTTCACAATAACGTCGAAAAAATCACGCATGGCTATTTCTCTGTAACGGCGCTATTAAAGTAATAAAAATAAACGATCACAGTGACTATGGTTATCTATGGTTATATTTCAATTGTTCTGAAACTGAAACAGATATGAAATAAGATGAGTCCAAATATACTGGACTTGAAATGATACTACATGTTTATCAAAGATTCAGTTCAATGCAGGTTAGACTATGTCAATGTTGAGTGGATATGCGATTAAACGAAAAACAAATGTTTTAGTCGAATGAACTTGAGACTATGTAAAAGATTCGTAGGAATGAAGATGAGACGTGTCAGTATTTCAATGGAATGAAGTTAAGACTATGCCAGTGTTTCACTTGAACGGAGGAGGAATGGAGAAGATGCTCAAATGGAAGTGTGCCGGTGTCAATGTCAACGATGAATTGGAATAGAGATTATTTGAGCGATCCTGTTAATATAACGTATTTGGTTGCTCTGTAAAAAAAACAATGACCATTAAAGGGATCTTTTCACGGTTTGGTAAATTGACAAAATTGAAAAAAGTTGTTTCAGATTCGCAAATTTTCGTTTTAGTTATAATATTTGTGAGGAAACAGTATTAGTGAACATTTACCATAGTCCAATAAAGCCATTATATGTATCTTTTGACGATTTGAAAACCTAAAAGTTATAAACCGTTGCAACGCGAAACGATTGAATAATTTGGAGAGTTCTGTTGTTGTTTAAATTTACGAAACTACGAAGATTGCTTATATTGTATAAGGTATAAAATACTTAAACCGCGTATACCCGGCGGAATAGCCGAGAGGGCTTATGCGTTTTGACTTCAGACTAACTCCAGGACTCCATGGGTCACTGGTTCGAGCCCTGGTACCGGCTACATTTTTTCCCTTTTTTAGCTCACCTGAGCGATAGCTCGAGGTGAGCTATTGTGATCACTCAGCGTCCGGCGTCCGTCCGTCCGTCCGTCTGTAAACAATTTGTAAACATCTTCTTCTACTAAACCATTGAGCCAATTTCAACTAAATTTCATGTGGAGCATCCCTAGGTCATGGGACAAAAGAATTGTTAAAAAAAATTTGATCACATAACCAAGATGGCCGCCATGACCATATATGGTAAAAACCTTAAAAAATCTTCTTGTCAGAAACCGCTCATCAGATTTTCAAAAAATTTCACAGGGATGACCTTTGAAGGCTGCCCTGAAAAAGTTGTTCAAAGAAATTTGATTCGTCAAAAAACATGGCCGCAGGAGCTCGTTGAACTTTGCATGTTTATTCGTTTTTGCCTATTTTGTGAAAACTTTCAAAAATCTTCCACCTTTTTTGTCCGATCCTTTCCAAATTTGCACAGTGTCTTTATATCAATGAGGACACGAACCCTACAAAAAATGAGCATTATTGGTCCATGAAGTACAGAATTACCTCCCCTTGGATTGAGAAAATGGTGTTTATGCAATGAAGTCCAAATTTTTCATCCAATTCTTTCCAAACTTGTAAGGATTTAGCATGGTTCAAACAAGGGAAACAACTACGGTTTATGCATGTTCTTTTTATTACAGATTTGCCTCCCTTTAATTCATTCAAAATCTCATTTTACAGCAGAGATTCCAAATCTGACCTGTAAATGAGCCCCATATTTACTGCCAGTGCTAGGTTACCTTTTCCCATTTGATCATTCTTAAGTATTGGTCTTGTAATGCTGCTACTTGCTTCTGCTACTGCTACTGCTACTACTACTACTACTACTACTACTACTACTACTACTACTACTTCTACTACTACTACTACTACTTCTACTACTACTACTACCACTACTACTACTACTACTACTACTACTACTACTACTACTACTACTACTACTACTACTACTACTACTTTCTACTACTACTACTAGTACTACTACTACTAGTACTACTACTACCACCACCACCACCACCACCACCACCACCACCACCACCACCACCCACAACCACCACCACCACCACCACCACCACCACCACCCACCACCACCACCACCACCACCACCACCACGTCTACTATAACTACTTCTACTACTACTGCCACTACTTCTACTACTTTTACCACTACTACTACTACTACTACTACTACTACTACTACTACTACCACTACTACTACTACTACTACTCTACTACTACTACTACTACTACTACTACTACTACTACTTCTACTACTACCACTACTACTACTACTACTTCTACTACTACTACTACTACTTCTACTACTACTACTACTACTACTACTACTACTACTACTACTACAACTACTATTACTACTACTACTACTACTACTACTACTACTACTACCACTACTACTACTACTACTACTACTACTACTACTACTACTACTACTACTACACCACCACCACCACCACCACCACCATTCACAGTGACAAAAAACGTATTCACACAATGGCTGCTACTACAACTTATAGCCCATATAGGGGTGCATGCATGTTTTACAAACAGCCCTTGTTTCTATGGGATTTTAACCACAAGCTGTTCATGTTTATCTCCGACACATATTTTTAGGTCACCTGTCATGAAGTGACACGGTGAGCTTATGTGATCGTGTGATGTCCGGCGTCCGTTGTGCGTGCCTGCGTTTGTCCGTGCGTCCGTCCGTCCGTCAACAATTTGTTTGTGTAGACAGTAGAGGTCACAGTTTGCATCCAATCTTGATGAAATTTGGTCAAAATGTTTATCTTGATTAAATCCGGTTTGGGATTGTATTTGGGTCATCTGGGGTCAAAAACAAGGTCACTAGGTCAAATAATAGAACAACCTTCTGTAGACAATAGAGGTCACAGTTTTCATCCAATCTTTATGAAATTTGGTCAGAATGTTTATCTTGATGAAATCTGGGTTGGGATTTTATTTGGGTAATCTGGGGTCAAAAACTAGGTCACTAGGTCAAATAATAGAAAAACCTTGTGTAGACATTAGAGATCACAGTTTTCATCCAACCTTTATGAAATTTGGTCAGAATTCTTGATGAAATCTGGGTGGGATTGTATTTGGGTCATCTGGGGTAAAAAATCTAGGTCAAATAAATAGAAAAACCTTGTGTTGACAATAGAGGTCACAGTTTTCATCCAATATTTATTAACTGTGGTCAGAATGTTTATCTTGATGAAATCTGGATTGGGATTGTATTTGGGTCATCTAGAGTCAGGAACTAGGTCACTAGGTCAAATCATAGAAAAACATTGTGTAGACAATAGAGGTCATAGTTTTCATCTGATCTCAATGAGTCAGGTGAGCGATTCAGGGCCATCATGGCCCTCTTGTTTAATTTTATTCTTGATTTTTTACTGGAGCTTTTAAGATCCAATGTTTACATTTATCAATATAAAGCATTCTATGACAAACTTCAAAATATGCCAAAATATGTGAAAAGGCCCCTTTTAATGCCAGTGTTTTATAGACAAAAATATAAACACAATGTGACAACTACAGCGATTCAGAGGTTCAGAAGATATGACGGACACTATATCGCAGCAATTGTTAAACCCTGATGGAAACACGATGAAAGCGGAGATAAAGTAACTGCATTGTGCCATTTATTTACCACATAAGCTGATAACTCAGTACCTGCATAGTTATTGTTGCCAAACGTTATGACAACCATGGTAATATTCCTTTTTTTCTATAATAATAATAATAATCTCTTTATTTTCCGAAGGTAACTCATTAAGACAACACATTGATACAAAGTCATGCAGACAGTTTAACAATGGCAATCTTATTTTCAATGAGGCCTTCAAACAACTATGGTATGTATAATGCATTTCTACATTATAATGCAAACATGTAGACTTTGACGGACATAAGAGTACTGTAACAGTGTAATAAAAGTGTCATAAAAAGCAAGTACATTATATGACTTCTCTTATATTATTAATTTTTCTTCCAATATTGAAATGGTCTCAAGGAACAAATATTTATAAACAGAAAGTATTTAACAATATAAATGTATTGTTGATTACATATTCCCATATGCACACACTCTAACGCACGCACGCACACACACACGCGCGCACGCACACACCTATACACACACACACACTTATTCAATTACCATATCTTCATTAACACGACCAATAACAATAACAAAAAATTAAAGCAACAAAATGGAAATGATATATCATTAAAGCTGGTTTCTTCAAAGTTTTGCAGATTAAATATCATTCTATGGCCGAGTATTGCTGAATGAATTTCTTTCGGAGAAGAGCGAAATTCTCGGAGTATTTTCTGCTGAAAAACAAAGGAAGACCAAGTATCATACACAGCGTTGTTTCACAAGAGAAGGGGACTACACGCGCCTTATAGTTCTATGTAACACCCATCAGAACAAACTATAAAGGGAAGGCCCATGCCGGAATTTCTTTCGGAAATATTGTCTGATCAGAGCCGGGTATTCTTGGGTTGATAATACTATGCAGAAAATTGTTATTATTGCTTGAGAATACACGTAAATGATTGGCATAAACGTCGAGAGAAAACATGGTGGTGTACACTGACGGATGTGAAACATGTGTGGAAAAAGCTTTAACGAGGAAAATGATCAACTTTCCTGCTTCGCATGGACAGTATGGACAACACTGAAGACTCGGTCGTTTCTAGCGTTAACAGTATGGATAACAGTGCCAACAATGTCGTGTTTTGCGTTAACGGTATAGAGAACAATGACACCACTGTCATGTTTCGCCGTACAGTATGTAGAAAAATGACAACATTGTAGGTTCCGCGTTAATATTATGTAGCATAATTACCACTGTCTTGTTTCCCAGTAATAGCATTGAAGACAATTACAACTCTTTGTCTTTTGTCGAATAAACTGTTTTGAGACAAATGACAGCACTGTTGTGTTCATAAACAGTATGAAGATCATGTTAACGAGTGGGATCCTTGTTGTACCCAATGCTGACACACGTATTGCAACACTATCGGAACATTTTGTGGAACATTTTATTGAACAGCACACTACAATTTATGATGCTCCAGTTACTTTTCATACTGTTAGCTATAGTTTATTTAAGTATATAATTCGTTTGTGTTATTAATGCTTACTCAACAAGTATTTTTATCTCGCTGCATTTACTTTGGATTAAATTAACATAAACTAAAATAATAAGCGCATTAATTCAGACGTTAATTCAAACAATTGTTTTCCAGGATAGTTAGTTTCTATTCATCTTGGTTAAGCCTACATTTTTTGACGACATGAATTATTCGTTAAACGTTAAGTGATTGAAGGTTGAAGTGTTTTATCGAGTCGTTAATTAAACGAAAATATGATTTATCCTCTAGTTGCATGAAATCATTTGTTTACAAATATAGTTACATATTTATTTCGCTCAGCAAAAAAACAACAACACATGCAGCCCAATCAAACAACACAATTTAAAAAATAATATGAATCTTTTAAAGGTCTTGTAATTTTATTTATGATTTATTTATTTATGGTTTGAAGATACATGTACTTGCTTTGGTCGGTCGACTAAGAGTGTTGAAGATAGGCCTCCAGTAATTGCTGCTTATAGAATGAAATGATTCAAACACTATTGTTGTGTGAAAAAATGTTTAATGCATGTGCGTAAAGTGGCGTCTCATATTAGCATGTGAAGTCCGCATAGGCTAATAAAGGGGACTTGATAAGAAGAGACCTGCTGTAAACGATGAATACCATAACAGCGGAAAGTGTCGTCCCTGATAAGCCTGTGCGGACTGCACAGTGACGACACTTTACGCATATGCATTAAACCCCTTTTTAAAGAGCACGATCCAAATACTCAGTCCTTCGTTCGTCATCCAGGAGGTACATTTTAAACTTCACATGGAAGAGATAGTTTTTAACAATCACTTACGCAATGCAATGCCAAATACTTGGTCAGATTGTGATTGATTTAATCCGGCATTATTGGTATTATATATTCAAATTCGTTTGGCAAATATTTTTAATAAATATGTTCAAATACGTATTTTATATTCTGAACTTTCCGCTCGTCTGTGATAATATCTTACGCTCCTTCATTTCTTTCGAACAAATGATCAGTTTGGTGTGGTGGCATCCATGTCTGGAGACTGGTCTATAGACCTGTTCTTATTTTCAACAAACATGCATTTTATTTTACGCGTTTCGCTTACCTTTGATTGTATCGGAAAGTTCCATCAGCACATGGTGAGGTTCGACATTGTGTTTAATTTTTTGGCCCTGTAACTCCTGTTTCATTTTGAAAATGAAATAATGAACCACCTACGTCAAACACTGATTGCGGGACCAGCAGTTAACACAATGCCCTATATATACGCAGTCGGTAGGTGTGGTTATAAGAATTCGGAAGGTGTTCTTTCATTCGTTGACTTTGAATTCTGACTTCGTGTAATTATTGTACACCAATGACAGCAAAATGTGGGTCGAGCTGGAATTGGAGAGTCAACATTTCAAAATGGCGGACCTGAGTGTTTATTTTATTTAAATATGCCATGGTTTTGCAATTATTGCTTATAAAGAAATAATTTCCCCAAATTAACAAACATTTTTTGTAATAATTTACCTTTTCATTTCAGATGAAGGACAATTATTTTTATTACAAGGATGTAAAGATTATCATGTTTTAAAAATATTTTGCCATCTTTTATTTAGAATAAAACTCACGGCAAACTGTTGACTTTATTTGGCAAAAATGGGGCATTTAAAAATATGTTTGGACCTTCGACTTTGCTAGGGCTGAAGGTCTTAATGATATATGCTCTAATATATTTTTTCGCAGACTGAACGATAAAAGTAAATGTTTACACAGGATAAACGAGCATACAATATAGAAGCAACAGTTTAAGCTCTTGTGCACAACATTTGTATCAACAAGATAAATCAAGCTATGGATGTCCTGTTGATCTCTCATACAGAAATAGGCCCACGTTAAATGTAACTATCATTCAGGACAACAACTCTTACTTAAAGTTCGTACGCAAGAGTTGTGTTTCTTGCTATATACTTTCCGTTAATGAAACCTATCGTCCTTTACAGTTGCAAAGTAATACGACTTATAGAACAACATATATGCATTGCATTGAAGTTTTACCTACAAACGCAAGAGTTATGGCTCATGTGCAATACATAACCCCTTAATTAAATGTGTTTAATCACCTCTGACAATTTTGTTCTCATGTGTTGAATTCGTCCCTTTACATATTATAATGACCTTCTTTTGCATAAAGGATGAGTGCTAGAATTAACATTAAAATGGCCACAAGTCCAATTTCATTGAATAGAATTAAGATCTTTGTCATCTATGTCAAGCTGTGGAACTACATGATGTCCTTTTAAAGAAGACAACTCGCATCAGCCAACGATGGTCTAGGGAGGGAGGGAGGGAGGGGAGGGAGGGAGGGGAGGAGGGGGTGGAGTGGAGGGAGGGAGGGAGGGAGGGAGGGAGGGAGGGAGGGGTGAGGGAGGAGGGAGTTAGGAGGGGGGTGAGGGAGGGAGGAGGGTAGGAGAGGGGAGGGACGAGGAGGAGGGGAGAGGAGAGAGATCTGGATATCTAGAGCGATTAGCTCGCTGCGATATTCGAGCGATATTTAGATCGAGTAGCAGAGATCTACTAGAAGAGAAGAGAGAGGAGAAGAGAGAGAGAGAGAGAGCGAGTGAGATCAAAGTGGTGTAGTACTTGAATCTGACACAGTTTGGGTAATTGAACGATATATTAAAACGCAGTGAACCGATCGGCCGAAAAAAATAAATTAATCACGAAAGATTGAACTTGCATGTGTTGGCATTTCAGTTCATTTAAACTATTCCGTGATGAAAATTGTTATGCGATGTACCTAAATTTTGTAAATAAAATTAACTGTGAACGTGCCTAAATCCGCTACCACAATTAAACAGTTTTAACTGATTGGAATTATTATTATGAATTGTTTTTCCTGTAATGCCGTTTCAAAAGCCACTTTGGTTTAGTTCAAAACTAAATCAATAACATTGTTGATACAGAGTTCAGTTTTAAGTTTTTTTTAATGGAGCGGTATTGATGAATTATGTAGTGAATCGTGTTGGGCTTATTTTACTAAATGTTGTTGCTGGTATTTTTATTCCAAGTCCATATTAAGCAGTAGCTTGTTCTTAATATATCGGCGCAATGTCTTTAAAAACTCCTTTGTAATTATAATATGTATAAGATCTCTGAATTTGTTTATAAACGAAGCGTTTTTTTACAAGATATTTATTGTGATGAAAAAAAAGTGCACTGAAGTGTTTAATAAGAACATTTCATAATTTCAATTTAAACATACAAAGCGTTTAATAAAAATAAAAATATTTGCACATAACTATGACGCGATATTATAATGGACACAATACAAGGCTTTAAAATTGCACATGTGCACAACGGTATTTAATACCGGTTCGTTTAATGTGCCCATACTCAAAAGTGATAAAAATAATTGCCTGGTCAATCAAAAAACTATTATTCAGAAAACAAAAAGCCATAAACGACCGAGCATACAGACGTTATCATTCAATTTCAATTATTTAAATTGAACTATCAAGGTTTTCATAGAATATAGTGTCTAGCATTTTGTGATAAATTCAGAATGCTTTTATAAACTGAGTTTCTTTTTCATCTAATATTGAGGATCAACATTTTTCAAATGGTACATTACAGGAGGCTGCTTAAAAGCGGCAGAGTGAAAAGCTTGGCCACTCTTTGCACATTTTGTAATATTTAATTAATTTCGTAGTCCTACACATTTAAGAAAGATTTCATAGCGTTAGTCCACTTACTTCCAAGTGGATATTAGCGTTGTTTGTAACCGCACGGAAAGTAACGGCTCCATCGGAAATTTACGATCACAAGCGAAGTTATCAATCGATTGATTCAGCGTCTGCAGTCGAGAGACATGTCCAAAGCATACTATTGAAAACGGCAGGTCGATATTTCTGGCATTATTTTTGGTAAGATTAAATGCTTTATTTGCTAGAATAAATGTTGTATTTGATATATGTATAACTTGATGAAATGTCTTACTCGCTGCTGTTATTGAAACACATGAAGTATTGAACTGAACTATTTATTTCATATATTAGACTTATTACTAGTATTATTGTGTATGCAGATACGGTAAAAGACAAATTAATACAGTCAAGCTCTGTCATGTTTCAAGATTAGCCCAGAGATGACGTGTTTTGTTTATTCAATACGTAAGCCTTATATACCTCTATAAATTGAACTTCAAGTAATATTAATGATTCAATGAGATCACAGTTTATAGATATGTTTGATGTATCAAGATCAGTATATATTTAGTCATCATATTGAAATTACTTTTTAAAATATAATCGCTAAGTATATTGATAATTCATTACAACCAATCATTTCCATGTATTAGTTTGAATACAAATCAATGCTCTTAGCTGACTGAAAAATTATATCTTCTCTTTTATGCTCAAGAAATGTCTCTGCTTTTTATGCAGAACATATGAATATTTTCTTCAATACCAAAGCAATGTGTTTTCTCTGTCATGCAAAAGCAAACTATCCTTTCAATTATGCCAACCAAATGTATCTTCACTTCTATGCCATAGTGATTATTTTCTGTTATATCAATGTATATTATGCTTACAGTCGCATACCCAGGCTAGGGGCCCTGGGGTCCGGACACCCCAGCTGTCTGTCAAGTTAGGAATTTTTTATGTAATGGGCCTTTTTTTCTATCATAAAAGGGCCTACACTACTCTTTCCCTCAATACAAAAGAGCAGTTGTATTGTCCCTGATAAACAAGGGGATTATTGCTAATGTACTCGCTAAAGGAGATACTAGCCCCTAGTCTTATGCTAAAGCATTCTTCACAACTTATTCTCTTCTATTCCAAAACAATTCTTCTCACTTATGTCAAAGAAATTGTTCTTCTCTTTTATGCCAAAGCAATAAATGTTTAGTGGTCAGTCAAATAAAAAGAAGCCAATGGAAGTGCTTAAAAACAATATCACACAGAAAAAAGTTCATAATGGTTTAATATATAACATATAAAACAAAGTGTAGTATATGATAAAATGATACCTGCCCTATGAACATTGGATCCTTGGGTAATCAGGATCCCTATACTGATATTATTTTGCATTTTTCAAAATATCACAACTTTTAACAGTCAACTTTATGCACATAATGTATTCATTATGTTGAATTGCATACTACAAGAAGTGCCTTAATGTGTATCATGAACACAACAGGAGCCATCACCATGGTTACCATGACCTGGTTGCTAGGGTATCTGTTGACCATAGTAACCAGCTGTAAAGGTGGCCGATTTCCTGGTGAAGAGAAATATGAGGTCGGAACATTAGAGGGAGATGTGCAAAACTGGGCGGTGCTTATTGAAAACTACATTCTTCAGGTAATATTGTAATAAATTGTGATTAGTCTTAAAAAACGGAAGAATATGTTGTTTTCTTGTCATTTGGTTTGTAGATCACTTTTGTTGCTTGAGTCCAAAGTTTTGTTTATGTTATTTGGTCATTATATCCAGACTGAGTGTGCTAATGAGCCATATATTGAGAAATAATAAATAATTTCCCTTGATTTATCTGAAAGTAGCATTAAAAGTGGATTCTGTGTGCACTTGGTCTGCAGTTAGCGTATGATGGTATCAACCAGCACTACACACAGGGTTTCCTGGACAAGGCTATGTACCAGCCACACACAAAGAAAGGGGAAGACATTGTACGCATCGTCAAGGACAATCTAGCAGACTACTTCGAGCAGAAGAAACTTGCTGCAGAGGTAGACTTCAGGATGAAGTATTTTTTATTGTTCAAATCAGCCAATAAAAACTCCAATTACCTTGTGCTTTGATAATAAGGATTTTAACCATGGCGATGTTAGCTATATATGTTTGATAGCTACCAGTATGTAACAGAATGAGAGGAAGTTGGTTGTTGGCTGATAAACTATGATAAATCATAAATAATTTTGACTTTATACTCTATATTTGGAGACAAACTTTTGGAATGAGATTGATGTCGTCTTATAATGCATTCAGAATCAATGTCTCTTTTTGCCTTAATAACGTTTAATCAAAAGTTATTATCAGTAATAATTTTGTGTTTTTTTAAAGAAAATCTTTGAGTTTCCATTTCAGAATAAGGAATGTAAACTTCAAATTTGGTTCAATCTTTGGAAAAAGAAAAAACAAATGAATGTTTGTAGTTTCCACTTGCTACAGGATAGGCTATCAGTTATTTAAATAGCTTGCCAACATCAAACCAATACTTATAAACTCTATAAGATAATTTACTAGCAATAGGATATGCTATATAAATTTAGTTATATAAGTAGCTTGCCAAAACAAACCCAATATTTGTGAACTCTTAAGCATAAATTACAAACTTGAGCTGTGTCCAGTTTCTTATTCTTTTTGTTTTAGTGTGTATGTTTAATTCAATAAAAGACAATATAACAATATGATTTAGACGGTTATTCTTGTATCTATTTAAGCCAGGTCATGAAGTACTATAGCTAATGTATTTATAATTTGTATAATTGATTGTATAAGTATACATGCATAATAGTTAATATATTGGTCAGCTATAAATCAACTTTAATATTCTTGAAATTTAGTTAACAATTTTGAATCTTCATATTTTAGTATTTGTTTTGAAAATGAATTTTAAATCTTCATTTTTTAGTTTTTGTTTTGAAAATGAGAACCCCTATAAATTTTCTCAAGTTATCCTAGCATTTTATTCCTGTTATGACACTTTGTCTGTCCATAAATATTTTAATTCAATATTTATTTCCTCAAATTAATATCGAATTTCTAATACAATGGCCCCACCATCTTCCAGATTATTTAAATACATTTTATGCTGTCATGCCCACTATGCACCAAACAATGACAAAAAAGTTGAACTGTGGTATCGTCTTTACTGATCAGTTTTTTTTTTTGCAGAATGGCTTAATAATGGTATTACCACAAACATTTCAGCGCCTAGTGAAGCAGGTGCAACTCTTGCATGATCAATTCCTGGAATCAAACGCGAGTGCAATGGTCGACAAACTTTCACATCTGCCTCAGGATGTTTATGCTGACACTGACATACCTGAGCGACTGCCACCAGAGAGAAAATTTTATCCGTAAGAAACTTAAATGTTTTCAGTTTTGCTTACAGAAGATTATGGTTTTAAAAAAAAATGTTAATGTTTAAAACTTCAAACTTTAATTTGGGTCATTTTTAAAGCAAAATTTTGTCAATTTTGTCAATCAGAATTGTTTTAATATTATTTAATTGATGTTTTGAAAATTATTACCGGTAATATGAAATCCATTAAAAATAGTGTTTTAACAAGGAGTTGATTCTGAATATCATTTGTTTGTTGTAGGCATTTGATGCTTTCTTTATATGGTGTATGTAAAAACAATAAATAAAATTAATTATTGATTTGTTTTATGTGTAAACATTAATTCATCTTATTAAATTTGAAAGAAAACACATTATAATTTCTAAGAATTTCAATTTATTGCCAATAAACAATTATTTGGAGTTGTGATTTAAATGAAGTAAACCTAGAGAGTTTTTTTTAATTTATTTGCTGATTAAACAAGATAATAAAAAAGAATATAATGTTTCGATTTCTAAAAGCATGTATGACATAAATAATATTCTTACAAATGCATTTAAAAATACTACAAGTACACTGGTGTTGTCATAACAATAATATCTTAATGCAAAAAGTTTTACTTTCCTTAATTATTTATATGTGCATGACTATGAATGCTATAAAGAAGTGCATACACATATTATACAAGGAACTATTGTCAAGGTGTGGCACATTGTCATTGTAATGGCAAAGGCAATTTCTCTAATATATATATAATGAATTAACAATAGCAGTTGTCATACACATATCTATGCAATTTCTGCTTAACATTTGTGTGCCCCTTTATATTTAGATTTATATTTAGTCAGCGCCAGAGTGTTTTGGCATAAAGGCTGTGTTGTCATATTTAGTTATTACTACCATATTGCATTCTGTGCACTAGTATATTTTCTATCATAAAAGTATTGTTGTTCCCTATCCTGATATTCGTTTTGACCAAAATATTTGTATCTGTTTTTAAAATTGACCGTTAAACATGTTAATGTATAAAGCTTCAAACAAGCCATCATTCCAGAAGTTGAATCATGTCCTCACTTTAATGCATTGTATTCCATCCTGCAAGTTATCAAGGTCATTTGGCGGTTAGTAAAAGAATCTTTATATAAACAGTATCACTTTAACTAGGTGAACTTGAATTTTATTTTGCCCAGAAATATCTTAAATGAAAATATTGGGCAATATTATGATGGTAGGCCAATTGTAGATTCTATGTGTGTTATGTGTCAATTAATTAAATAAAAATTATTCAACCATATTGACCAATTTATTAAGCATTAGCGCGATGTTTCACGATACTATTAGCAAAAAAATTAAATACCAATGTCCGACAAACAATGAAAACAGGTTTTGTTAGAAGAACAGGCATATAAATATTTCAAATATGTACAGATGATTGTGTGTGGCTGGTTTACATATATCTTTTCATTTCCATTCTTCATGTGTATTTCTGTTCTATATCAATAATATCTAATAATGCAAAATAAGCTAGCAATCTGGCACAACACCATGTGATTGGTTTGCTTGTGATGCAGCTAAGAACTGCGCAGGAAAAAGGCATTTGCTATGTTTGATCTCAGTGACATAATTTTTTATCTTTCATCAACACCAACCATAATTGGGGCCATATATTTTTTTTAAAGATATTTCTTGTATATCATTTGAAAAAGTTCTTGACACGATTTGCCATTCTATGCAAAGTAAAGCATTATGACATGATTTGCCATTCCATACAGTGTAAAGCATAAGGCACAAAATTAAAATTGTTTGTTTCCACTTTAATAGCAAAAACGTAAGGGAAAATATAATGACTTAATTTTTTTCATGTTAATTTTTATGATGCACATGCTAGGTGCTGCAATGACATGCACAAATCTTCAAAATCTGTTTTATAGTGGCTGATACGTCTTAAAAGGGGTAAACTGGACACTAATTAGACATCCAACTCTCTCTCTCAGTATTGCAGTATGTCTGTCTGTCCATAGATAAAACGTAGCCTGGAGATGTTCTCCTAACATACAACGTTCAAACCTAAAGGCACTGTTCCTAAGATAATATGGTGATAGGCATTTGCAAATCATGTCGTCTAATGTTGAAAATGAAAATGAAAAATAACATTCTATACAAACATGCATAGTGTTCATTTTTATGTTGATATTGTTTTATTCGTATTTTAATACCTTAAAAACTAAAAAAGGGTTATACCCTGAAACTAAATTGGCAGATCAGATTGGGGGGACTTGAAGTGCACATGAACCTTTAAACTTGATATGTTTGTAGAGTTTATTGCCCTTGTTTTTTCTTTTTATAATTTTCTTCTAGAGCATATCTCAACATTCAATTGAGCTACTTGAAACTTAATAAGTATGTATGGCTCATTTGGGGCAATTGACTAAAATTCTTGCTACCATATTTTAGCCCTTATTTTGTTTTTATACTTACATTTTGTGAAGAGCATATCTTCAAAATTCTAACGGGTATCAACTTTAAACTTAATAGACAGGTAGTTCTCAATAAGGGGAAGTAATGTGAGTAAAGAACCATAATTCCTTGGTTTATTATTGCACATGGCCAAAGTGAATATTTATGCTGAAATTGTGTCCAGGGCATATATTGACTAAAATATTAGGTTTCAACATCAAACTTCTTATGAAGGAAGCTTGCAATTATGGAAAAACAGTTCTTAAAAGCTGAAATGCTTAGTGCCCTTTGACAACTTTGTACCACTTTGTTCGGATTCAATCTTTATATGCAGGTACTTCAAGCAGCAAGTCAGCTGGGAGCAGTCGGCTGTCAAAATTGCAGATGAAGTTCCTCGTGATGACATAAGCACAATCAACTCTGTTTTCTTCACTGCAAAACTGGACGAGCTTTTTAAAGAGAACCAGAAAATCGACCCTACACTGAGGTATAATTTCTATGCACAGAAATACTTGCGTTGAAATACTACATTACAAAGATGGAATACAATAATGAGACAACTTATTATTCAGTTTGTATGGCTGTGCGATTGCCTGGGCGTGGTAGTCATATTGAGCTGGTATATAGTGTATTCATCTGGGTATACTTGCAGAAAATGCCTCCAACTAAGCAATAGCAAATGAGAAAGGTCAAAACATGGTCAAACAAATAATTTTAGCATTAAATAATGCAGATATCAATATGTACATAACATATCAATCACATAGCAATTTACACATTAACCCATTTATGCCTAGCGTCTAGAAAAAAAGCCTTGGCAAACAGCGTAGACCCAGATGAGACGCCACATGATGCGGCCCATCAGGGTCTGCGCTGTTTGCTTAAAGGAATTTCTGTTAGAAATATTCTAAATATAGAAATAAATATACTAGACTTCCCTAATTTTGGAAATAAATTGATCCAATTTAGAAGGATGGGAGAGTCCACTAGGCATAAATGGGTTAATATCAATACTACAATAATGTGCAGAACCTTTTGTCCTTAGAGGCCAAACGTCTGGTGAATGTTTAAAAGCAGATCCTTATATTGCTGTGCAAAAAGACATGGTTTTGATAATGAGGCATTACTAGTGTACAGATAAAGGTTAATATGACAGTAATGCACTTTTTAAACTGTATTTTCACCAGACTGGTATGGGAATCATGCTATTTTTATACCAGTGTGCACATGCCTGAATATCTCTGAATGTACCACAAGATAAAGTTGCACTTTTTTAAAAAGAACTGTGTCCATGCAGTTAATACTACTACCGGTTAAATACTACTACCGGTTAAATATTTGTTAGACTAAATCAAAATTTAATTCATCATAAGGATGCTCAAATAATTCTTAAAATTAAAGAACATGGCACATGCCTTTTTGAAAAATCTGATAATATGTGAGCCAGGAATCCTACCAAATTTATATGTTTGATGACCTCACAATTTATAAATTAACTTCATCATAAGTTTATGAATTGTACATTTGAGGTTTTATTTATTGATGTTTGACATGTTCTTACAATTTTTGTGAAAACACAACATTTTATCATTATTTTCGCATGTTCTTATTTACTGAACCCCAAAACTTCAGGTGGCAGTATTTTGGGTCAACAACAGGAATGGTGCGCTTGTATCCAGGTCGGGAGTGGTCGACCAACTTCGCAGGGTTCTACAATGATTACGACCCTCGTGTTCGTCCCTGGTACATTGCGGCCACCAGTGGACCTAAAGACGTTATCATCATTCTGGATTGCAGGTAGGGCTGTAAGATTAAGTCTAATAAACTATCATGAACATAAAGCTTAAAATAATGAGTATAGTTTAAAAGATGTATTTTTATTTAGGGATCTTAATGGTTTTTTTTTAGGCATACTCACACTTTTAAGGAAAAAAATAATTTTTGGACAAAACTGAATGATGATAGATTTTTATGGCCCTCACACAAAGACCGTGTTCTTAAGGAATCTTTAACTTCAGGGTGAATCTCTCTTAAACTTAAATATTTGATGATCTTAAAGTAAAGTAAGGACTTTGTCCTGGGACTATTTTCTGGCAGAAATAGTCCCTTGGTCTGTTATTCTTTCATATAAGATATAGTCACCTGACGCTTGCGTTTTCAGCTCCTCTTTTTAACTGGATCTTGCCCAAACTTTCACAAGTGAATGACTGTAATATGCGGCTGATAGTAAAGAAAGGCCTTTTATATGTAACAATATTTTGCACAATTATTGTCTGTCTTTTCTTAAAAGAATGTTTAGCCCAAAAATTGTGTGCTTTAACTCTTCTTTTACTACTAGTCTAGTTGAATATCGTTCAAATTTTCACAGTTAAATGACCATTTTATGTGTGGATTATTCAGAGGAAAGGATTTTGTGCATCAAGTTTTTGCACAATAATGGCCCTTTTTCTGTTTTGCCTCTTTGGAATATTTAGTCCAAACCTATTTTTTTTTATACAAAGTGGATCTCCCTCACAATTTCACACTTGAATGACTTAATGTGTAGAAAATTGTATTGAAAGGCATTTAAGCTGCGTAGAGTTTTTGCAGAATAGTGGATCTTTGTCTGTTTTTTGATTATAGAAGGTATAGTTCCAAATTTGTGTTTGTTTAACTTCACTAACTACTTGGCAGATCTTTCTCAAACTATCACAACTGATTGTGTATGTTACCATTATGGAAAGAATTTAGATTGCAACCCGTTTTTGACCCTTTGTCTGTTTGTCAGCTGTAGAATATAAAGTGGCTTTGCCTGTGTCCAAATATGCGTTGTGGGTGCATCGATCAGTGTTGTTGGCATATTTAACCCATTTATGCCTAGCGTCTAGAAAAAAGGTCTTAGCAAACAGCGTAGACCCTGATGAGAAGCAACATGATGCGGCGTCTCATCAGGGTCTGCTTTGTTTGCTTAAAGGAATTTCTGCAAGAAATATTATAAATATAGAAATAAATATACTAGACATCCCTAATTATGGAAATAAATCGATCCAATTTAGGATGGGAAGAGTCCACTTGGCATAAATGGGTTAAAATTAAAGATTGGACTTCAATATTGTGAGTAAGCCCAAGCACCTGGTGTGGTGCAGAAAAAGTATGAATGAACATTCTCAAGGTCAATAATGATACTTTTATGATAGTTTATGTCCTTCCTCTAAAAAGCTTAAATCTTAAATGAGCCAAAGTAGAATGTATTGATAGAATTTAGTATGGATAATAATAAAACATGTATAAAAAATGTTGGTGACATATTTGATTACATTTTTAAGTGTACTTCGATAAACGTAACATATAAATTATATCATTACCTTAATTCCACATATAAAATGTACAAAACTACTTACATGCTTTATGGATTTGGTGATTACATGTATATGATGTTTTTGTTCTTTGTCTATCGGAGTATTACAAAGGAATTGTCTACGTCTCATAAAAATTTATGCTCAAGATATGACAGATTAATTGTGTCTTGTTCTGTGAAAACTGGGCAAAATGCATGTGCGTAAAGTGTCGTCCCAGATAAGCCTGTGCAGTCCGCACAGGCTAATCAGGGACGACACTTTCCGCTTTAATGGTATTTTTCATTTAAAGGAAGTCCCTATTTGCCAAAAATTTAGTTAAAGCGGAAAGTGTCGTCCCTGATTAGCCTGTGCGGACTGCATAGGCTAATCTTGGACGGCACCTTACGCACATGCATTTTGCCCAGTTTTCTCAGAACACCACTCAATTAAATATTTTCCTGTTGCTCTGCATCTCTTTTTTGTCTGTGAAAAAGAAGGTAAATATTGGTATTACAGAACAAGACTTGCTAATAAACATTATTAATAAGTTACAATTTGTGTATGTGCCATGTTAGCACATTAGATAGGATTTCAGTTTATGTTCAGTTAAATCAAATAATGAGACCATTAAGTCGGCTGGGTATTAACGAAGCTAATAAACATGTGTCAGTAGAAGTGTGGATGTTCTTGATGTAGAGAAATAACATTGACTTGCACTGTCTGGTTGGAATCTATGCTGTTCGCTATAAAGTCACGCAAGGTTTTGTGGTCTTTAAAAAACATCAAGGCTTAAAATTAGAACAAGTGAGAATGAAAGCAGACTCACAAGTCAGTGCACAAGCACTGCCATAGTGCACTGTTTTTGTTTTTTGTTTTTTTAGGACCCTTCATTTTGTTTGGCTCTGACCTTTCAATAATCACCCTGTCTGTTTATCTGTCTGTCCAATTTTATGTCCATCCACAATTGTTTATATTTGTCTTTCCTTAATCAAAATTGTTAAAGCTTTTAACTTAATGCATTTGAAACACACAATTATCTAATTAAGGAGAGGTGAAGGGCACAACTTTTGCCATAATTTAAGATGGCCATAAGAACCATTAATCACATGCACTTTATAATTCTGGAGTAATTGCCTTTCCTTATTTTAATTTTTTTCCCTGTAACATTATTCTTTGACTTAAAAAGTCAAATTACTTAAAATTTCATTTCAGGTGGATATATCTCATTTACTGTCATTACTGCCCACTTCATAATTCTGGTGTTATGGCCCTCTGTTTATTGTTCATGTTTGATTGCCATCAAATATACGTTTCCACTCTTATTCTAAAACAGAATGAAATATTTTGATGAAACTTAGTACATTTACACCTTATATCGTATCCAGACTCCAGCTTTGCATAGATGTATGTGGTAACTGTTTGAAAAAAAATCTGTTCAATAACTTAAGAATGAAATACGTAATAAATAAAAAATAGCATACTAGTGTAAGTCATATTGAGATCTCCAAAACAGAAGGTTAAATGAAGTTCCTAATATCTTACTGAAATTTCAAAAACAAGGTTAACATTGTTTTTGGCCTGTCTGTCTGTCATTTTGTCCCAATAACTTTTGAAATATTAAACATAGCAACTTGATATTTGGCATGAAGTGTATCGCATGGAGCTGCACATCTTGAGTGGTGAAAGGTCAAGGTCACGGTCATCCTTCAAGGTCAAAGGTCAAAATTTAAAAACTTTAATATATTAAAGTTTTGCAATAATTTTTGAAATATTGAACATAACAACTTGATATTTGGCATGCATGTTTATCTCATGGAGCTGCACATTTTGAGTGGTGAAAGGTCAAGGTCAAGGTCGTCCTTCAAGGTCAAAGGTCGAAAATTTAATACTTTAATATAGTAAAATTTTGCAATAACTTTTGAAATATTGAACATAGCAACTTGATATTTGGCATGCATGTGTATATCATGGAGCTGCACATTTTGAGTGGTGAAAGGTCAAGGTCGAGGTCATCCTGGAAGGTCAAAGGTAAAAAAAAACCGATGCATTATGGGGCATTGTGTTTCTGACAAACACATCTCTTGTTATAAGTCTATAAGCAATTATTTTTTTTGTCAGTCTGATGTGTTTGCACGGCTACTAAACCATGTGGGAAACACGGCCCCAAGAAATGCTACACATTAAAACATACTGTAATTGTTTGTTAGCTCAAACATTTTTTTAGCTCACATCTTGGTCCACTTTAAAACATCATTTAGGTAAGTGATGCCATCTGGGCCCTCTTGTTTTAATTATGCAACTTGTTCTAGCGATTCCATGAAGGGGGAGAAATTTAGTATAGCGAAAGGCGTAGCAAAGACCGTCATCAACACGCTTACGAAGCAAGACTACGTGAACGTGATCTGTGCCAGGGCCAGCTACTGGGACGAAGTGGGCAAGTAAGTGACCCTTGCTCTGGGAAAACAAAGCTTAATGCATGTGCGTAATGTGACGTTTCAGATTAGCCTGTGCAGTCAAAACAGACTTATCACGGATGACACTTTCTGCTTTTATGGAATTTTTCATTTAATTGAAGTCTCTTCTTAGAGAAAGTCCAATTAAGGCAAAAAGTGTCAACCCTGGTTAGCCTGTGCAGATTGAAAGGTCAGTTTTCCCGTAGCGCAATGTTGAGTGTTTAACTATCAAAGTGACAACTGATTATGCTGATAAGTAAGATTCTTAGTTATCAGGGTTGTTAAGGGAGGCATTTCCTAGAATGTGTCATTTACTAAGGAAATATATCTCTTTAATATACCTCACTTTTATTCACAATGCTAAACTCCTATAGGCCATCATGACATAGAAATACTGTCAGCGGGAAAAAATTTACTGTCCAAAAAATACTGTCGCCCGCTCCAAAAAAAACTGTTGCCGCTACCTTAGCAGTCTCGTGCGGAATGGTAAAAATTATACTGTCTCATTTGCACATGCGCAGTACGCAATTTTGCATTTCTGTTGTAAACAGATGACCAAATTCATGGTTCATATAAATTGTTCATGTTTGAACAGGTTTTTTGGTATCATAAAATAAATATTACATGTCTGACAGGGCTTCGCCTTGGTTGACAGTATTGCCTCAAGTTGACTGTCACCTTGTCAGACATGTAATATGTATGTAATATTACATTCCTTTTATTATGCCCCCCTTCGAAGAAGAGGGGGTATATTGTTTTGCTGGATGTCAGTAGGTCTGTCTTGGACAGTAGATGACCCCTCTTGAAATTGGGGTCACTAGGTCAAAGGTCAAGGTCACTATCACTATAAGTGTGAAAATCGTTTCCAATCAATAACTCATCAAATAATTGACCGATTGGCTTGATACATTACATGTGCATTGGCCTTGGACAGTAAATGACCTCCATTGAAATTGGGGTCACTAGGTCAAAGGTCAAGGTCACTATCACAATAAGTGTGAAAATAGTTTCCGATCAATAACTCTTCAATGAATTTACGGATTGGCTTGATACTTCACATGTGCATTGGCCTTGGACAGTAGATGACCCTTATTGAAATTGGGGTCACTAGGTCAAAGGTCAAGGTCACTATCATAATAAGTGTGAAAATCGTTTCTGATGAAAATTGGGGTTACTAGGTCAAAGGTCATTGTCACCATAAGTGTGAAAATAGTTTCCAATCAATAACTCCTCAAAGAATTGACCAATTGACTTGATACTTCACATGTGCATTGGCCTTGTACAGAAGATGACCGCTATTGAAATTGGGGTCACTAGGTCAAAGGTCAAGGCCACTCACAATAATTGTGAAATCGTTTTTGATCAATAATACCTCAATGAATTGACCGATTGACTTGATACTTCCCATATGCATTGTCCTTGGACAGTTGATGACCCCTATTGTAATTTGGGTCACTATTTCAAAGGTCACTATCACAATGAGTGTGCAAATTTTTTCCAATCAATAACTCGTCAATGAATTGACCGATTTACTTGATACTTCACATGTGGTTTTGCCTTAGACAGTAGATGACCCTTATTGAAATTGGGGTCACTAGTTCAAAGGTCAAGGTCACTGTGACACAAAAAATCCTGTGTCAAGGCCCTGTTTGGGGGGGGGGGGGCATAAGTTTCCGACCGCGAAGCTCTTGTTATGTTTGAAACAGTTAAATGTCTCACTGGTGTAAAATTGTTTTCATTTTGGATATTCATACATTTGTAATTTCAAGTTCAATACATGTCGTGTTATTTCAAAGCAAATTAAAACTCACCATTTTCAGGTTCATACATTTTACACAACAGGAACTGTTAAAGTCTTGCTTCTATGGACCTGAAAGGGACTGTTTCACATTTTGATAAATTGACAAAAAAATTAAAAATGTTTCAGATTGACACATTTTTGTTGTAGCTATGATATTTGTGAGGATGCAGTAATACTGAACATTTACCATGCTCTAAAATATCCATTATATGCATCTTTTGACAATTTAAAAACCTGAAAATTATAAAGCGTTGCAACGCAAGATAGATAGACATATAGATAGATAGATTTATTTCGATAATGAGCAACATAACATAATACAACAAAACATTAAAATTTAACAACATTTAAAATATGTTATTAATGAAATGCTGTGTGATGAACCATGTCAGTAAGCATCAATATCAAGGATGACACAACAAAGAGTTGATAATCTCTTGTTTCCATTGTGGTCCTTTCTTCTGATGGTGGTCTGACATAGAGAGGCATGGGCCATGAAAACAAAATAAAAAGAATCATTACAATATGAACGAAGAACAAATGTAGTTAAAAAGATTACTAAATAATGCTGTTGCTCAATTGATTATGACAATGTAACAAGATATAAAAAAAGACCTTATAGTAACTGACCTATGTAGTTATCTCAGGCTAAAAGCACAATGTTAAAAATAATATAATATCACATTACTCTTGGGACTAGTTGGGGGTTGAAAACAAAACAAAAATAAATAGGACAAAAATCACAATTCTAAAAAGTGGTTCTTTACTGCTCCTTTAAAAGTATGGAAAGTTGGAATACTCCTTATATGTGGAGGTAACATGTTCCATAACTTACATCCTAGGTAAGCAAATGACTTAATCCCAAAACTTTTAACCTTTGGAGGCACACATGACCCATGTTCACTAGACCTAGTTCTATAAGTATGAACAGAATCCTGAGTTACAAATTTTGACTCATGTAGCTTGGAGATAGGCCATGCTTAATTTTGAATACATGACATAGTGTAATTTGTTCCATTCTTTTGGAAACCGGTAACCAGTTTAAAGAAACAAAATGTTGGTTGCTGATATGAGACCTGGGTTCTAGATTGGGAACAAATCTGACCAATTTGTTTTGGCTGACCTGGAGTTTATCCTTCCAATATTTATTTAAACCATGAAACCAGAAGGAACAAGCATAGCCAAAGTGGCACTGTAAAACAGAACCTTTACTCTTCCTATTTGTGATATAAAACACCTTTTTTTAAATTTTCGTCTGATATTCTATTTCTCGGTTTCATATACTGTTGGGATATTAGTAATTAAATACTGAAAAATCACTTTTTTTTTTAAATATTTTGCCTTTATTGGCCTTTTTAAAGCAGTAATTGATTTGAATATATATATATAATTATATCAGGGATCATATTTCCCGCAACATCAATCGGTCTGGATTTAAATGGGGGGAAAGTATCCGTAAATATACATCTGAAATCATGAAAAATTATGTTATTTTATATACCTGTAACCTTAGGCATTAGGCCTTAGATATATATTCCCTTAGGCTTTTTTTTAACGGAACATATGAGTTTTCCCAATTGATTTTATAATTTGCTATTTCATTGTTGTTTCGTGTGCTGTTTTCATCAGACATTTTTTTCATTGTTTTCAACTATTATAAATCTGTGTGAGTCGTTACAGATGTTTTAAATCTTTGTTGACTCGATAATAACTTACAAGCATGCACGGAACCAAACAAATGTCTGTGCAGAGGTTGGCAACTGACAATAATGAAATTGAGTTTGAAACCACGCAACAATCTTGCATTGTGTCATTTTACAATGAAAATGGCGAAAAGATTTGATTAAAGGTCTATAAGTAAGATAGTGGTGTGATAAACATACATACATGTACCAGTAAACAAATAGATAACTTACTTGCGCATATGTGCTTCGAACATTTCTTTTTAATGCAATTTCAATAGCAACATATTGTTTTGTCTCACATGCATGCCAATTAACTTCAAAGACCGATTATAAACCAGTGCGTGCAGTCACTTTAGCAGACAAAACAAAGAAACGGCTATAACAATGATAACTAGCAAAATTTTCGACCACCCTCATTAATTTCGGATGCGTCTTTAATCCGCTGTTCCCAAGTTTTTTATTCTTGGTCTGACGTGCAATAAACCGTTCCTGTCTGGTTAAGAGACTGCAGCGATTGGTTTATCACAAAGAATGTAATTAGGGTGTGTTAGCATGTGCACTCTGCATGAGTATTTATGTGTATTTATTATTGCTCAATTGTTATTTTGACGATGAGCTGTATATGCTTAAGTCGAAAATAAACTTTCTGTTCTGTGTATGTAACTGGCAATCGATTTCATGACATATGATTTTTAGTTAACATAATCGGACCGACTGTTAGGGATTTTCAATTGGTCTTTCATGACCCCATTTGGTCTTGGACAGACAAAACCGGAAAAAAAAATATCCCTGATATATATATTTATATAATAGGAGTGCTTATTTTGCTGTGATATTTATTGCTCTCCTGTTTATGAAGGTGGCATTTCTACCAGACAACAGTTCTCAGCTGCCAACAGGAACGCATGGTTCCTGCAACTATTGCTCACAGAAAGGACCTCATACGAAACATAAAAGACTTGAAACCAGGTGGAACCAGTGAACTTGAGTAAGTTAGTAGGGTTTGGCAGAATAAGTTTAGGTGGAATATTGATTAAGGCTTATGAGGGTTTGGCAATGAGTAAATTTTTCTGATCACAAATCAATGTTTTTATTGCAAGTGGCTTTATTATCTATCTTGTAACCCACTAACATTGGCAAATGTGTCATAGAAAAACTGCACTTTGAAGGATAGTTTACCATTTCTGATTATACTCATCTAAACAATGTTAACAATGTACAATAATTCTTTGGAATATATGATATATAATCATATTATTTGTTATGAAGACTTTGTGGTTCTTTTCAAGACATTTTATTTACCTCGTGAATAGATGTGAGTGGGTCAAGGGCATCCCACTCTACACCGTACAGAGCTAACAATCAATATACGCATATTACAACATATCATATACATGTTACCATAAATAGCTTTTACATGGCAAAATAAAACAACATTTGCTAAAGAAATATTTGAAAATACATTACTTCTTCTGTCTATTTTCACAACTACGGAAGAAATTGTATCATTAAAATAGATATTTACTGCTGTTGTGGTTGAAAATATTAGACCAAGAAAATTGGAAACCAAGGTCCTTGCATGCTTGCTGCCACTTTGGAGTTGAACAAGAACTTGTATCTAGCTTGCTGTCAGGAACAGTAACGTGATGTTTTGTGTTACATGCTGAAATACTGGAATGTGTTACTTGTTTAGCTCACTGGAGCATAAAAATGCTCATGGTGAGCTTGTGTGGTCAGTCTATGTCAAAAGTATCATGTGTTTCTTTATACCTTGTGTGCCATGCAATCTCCCCCATTACCTCATTACCACTCTAGAGATTACATTTAATATACTGGTAAGACTGTTGAGCTTGACAATATCTAGGATGGGTTTAATTCTGGATCAGGTGAATTAAAATACGAGGTTCTTATGTCAATTTTTTTTTAAATATTGTCTAAAACAACAGTCACTAAGTGATATTATAGAAATAAAACACTACAGAAGCCACATTTTTATGACTCATTATTTATAAAACATGGTTTTTAAAAATCTTGACAATATCTTACCAAAGTTCAAATCTGCATCACAATCATCTAACAACTTTGTCACCAAGTCAAATCTAAGAATACAATATTACCACTCTTAAGCCACATGCATACTCATGATAAAACATGGTGAGAATCTTTATCTTAACATTATCTAGGCCAAGTATGAATCTGTGTCACTATGTCCGAAAACTGAATCACAAAGTCAAATGTTAGAACAAACAATGTACGGCCCTAAATCAACTATTATTATAGACTCTTCATGTAATTTAGTAAGAATGTTCATCTTTGTAATATCTAGGCTTGTTTTGAATCTGTTTCAAGTGCATCCAAAAAGTAGGTCACTGGGTCAAATCTGGAAAAAAAAACTTGATATCAATCTAGAATGTTTGTGACTTATTGTGATGAAACTTAGTCAAAAATGTTATCTTGCTAATATCAAGGCCATATTTCAATGAGTCAAGTGCGATAAAAGTACTGGTCACCACATCAAGTCTTCAACAATTTGTGTATCTTTAACTCAGTAGAGCACTGAAGGGTCATCATGCCTCATTGCATTTATTTATTTTTTTATAAATTTTGTTCCTCATACAATCACCATGTAAGTTTAAGAAGGCGAATTTTGAAGACCACATAAAATGTTTTAAGTTAGTGATTCAAACTACTTCATATCCAGTGGTCTGCAATTTCTGGTGTGATGTGTCCTTGAAAAAAGCTGAACAATCAGTGCCAGTATACTAGTCATATTCATGACAAATCTTTCATGTATCATTAAAAGTGCTTAATTTTAATTCAGGAGTGGTTTTGGGAGAGCTTTTGACCTGCTGAGGAGTAACCCAAGAACAGGTTGTCAGTCAGTGATTGTGTTTGCTACTGATGGAATGGACACTGATGGGGAGAATGTCAGGTGTGGACCAGGTAAGCATTGATTGTGTTTGCTACTGACGGAATGGACACTGATGGGAAGAATGTCAGGTGTGGACCAGGTAAGCATTGGACAGGTTGTCAGTCATTGATTGTGTTTGCTACTGACTGAATGGACACTGATGGGGCGAATGTCAGGTGTGGACCAGGTAAGCATTGGACAGGTTATCAGTCAGTGATTGTGTTTGCTACTGACGGAATGAACACTGATGGGGAGAATGTCAGGTGTGGACCAGGTAAGCATTGGACAGATTATCAAGCAGTGATTGTGTTTGCTACTGACAGAATGGACACTGATGGGGAGAATGTCAGGTGTGGACCAGGTAAGCTTGTGACAGGTTGTCAGTCAGTGATTGTGTTTGCTACTGATGGAATGAGCACTGATAGGGAGAATGTCAGGTGTGGACCAGGTAAGCATTGGACAGGTTATCAGTCAGTGATTGTGTTTGCTACTGACAGAATGGACACTGATGGGGAGAATGTCAGGTGTGGACCAGATAAGCATTGGACAGGTTATCAAGCAGTGATTGTGTTTGCTACTGACAGAATGGACACTGATGGGGAGAATGTCAGGTGTGGACCAGGTAAGCATTGGACAGGTTATCAGTCAGTGATTGTGTTTGCTACTGACGGAATGGACACTGATGGGGAAAATGTCAGGTGTGGACCAGGTAAGCTTTGGACAGGTTATCAGTCAGTGATTGTGTTTGCTACTGACGGAATAGACACTGATGGGGAGAATGTCAGGTGTGGACCAGGTAAGCATGGGACAGGTTGTCAGTCAATGATTGTGTTTGCTACTGATGGAATGGACACTGAAGTGGAGAATGTCAGTGGTGGACCAGGTAAGCATTGATTGTATTTGCTACTGACAGAATGGACACTGATGGGGAGAATGTCAGGTGTGGACCAGGTAAGCATTGGACAGGTTATCAAGCAGTGATTGTGTTTGCTACTGACAGAATGGACACTGATGGGGAGAATGTCAGGTGTGGACCAGGTAAGCATTGGACAGGTTATCAGTCAGTGATTGTGTTTGCTACTGACGGAATGGACACTGATGGGGAAAATGTCAGGTGTGGACCAGGTAAGCTTTGGACAGGTTATCAGTCAGTGATTGTGTTTGCTACTGACGGAATAGACACTGATGGGGAGAATGTCAGGTGTGGACCAGGTAAGCATGGGACAGGTTGTCAGTCATTGATTGTGTTTGCTACTGATGGAATGGACACTGAAGTGGAGAATGTCAGTGGTGGACCAGGTAAGCATTGGACAGGTTATCAGTCAGTGATTGTGTTTGCTACTGACGGAATGGACACTGATGGGGAGAATGTCAGTGGTGGACCAGGTAAGCAGTGGTAAGAGGAATAAAGCTTTACCTTTTTCCCCATAAGAAGCCAAGTAAAAATGGCTTTTGCAACCGGCATAAAACCAGAACATCCTGCGAGTTACTCGCAATCTGTTCAGGTTTTATGCTGTTTGCTGCTCATTAGCATCTTAGGTTTGAAAATGAAGCCTTTAAAACTTGAATTAAGTAATAAAGGTCTTTAATTAAATTCAACTTTCTGAGGGACTACAAATGCGTCAAAATATGTATTAAAGTGGTAAAGGGTTGAAAGGCTGTTCCTTTCCACTAACCAGACTGTTTTGGTAGTCTATGTTGAATTTAAGATCATTTCTGCTACATTTGATCATATTCACAAAATTAGCATTAAAATATAAAAGACAAATATGATGAAACAAGTTTTGTACGATTTTTTTTATAAAAGTTGGACTTACTTAAGAACTTGTCAAGGACTTATAGCAATGAAAAAACAACATACATCTATTTGATATTGTTAATATGCATTTTAAGGAAATGAAACTACAACTGAATCTATGTAAGGTTTTCTTTTTTCTTTTGATTTCATTACCTTTGCGAATTTTATGACATACTTAGATTCAACAATATATTGAATTATGACATGCTTGCAATAAATAACACCATAATATTATTGCTAATTAGAGGACTTATATCCAAATATGACGTTTTTTAGTGCAATTGCAAATATAATATATTAATTTATCCTTGAAAATATTCCACATGGACTAATTGTCATAATAATCATTTTTCCTTAAGTTTTTCTTGTATCAGTAAAATAAACAAATTTTGTTCGAAGCAAAAAGAAGATTTTGCATATAATTAAATGGATGTTTATTAAACTTTTAAACCATCAGATTGAAAAACCTATTTAGATCGGAAACATTTACTGATAATGATGAAGAATCACTACAGGTATGTGTTTTCAGTTTTATTCATAACAAAGCATTATGCTTGATCCATAACAGGCCTACTTCGGAAATCTCCATCAAAGTTTCACTTTAAACATGTAAACAAAAGCTAGTAAAAAAAATAATTTTTCAGCGTAGCTGTATAAGCCAGCTTTTCACCTTACCTGACCTTTGTAAGTGTCCAATAAAATTCAAATAAAATTTCCCGCGGCTAGACACAAATGAATACACTTCATTTAGTCCGTTGGCTGATTTGAGCATACCACCAGAACATTGGAAACATGAACGCGTCCTTGTAACACTGTTTTACTGCGTGTTCAGCATGAAACAATTTTATCTCTAATGAAAAGGCTTGATAGGTAGAACAGTTTTACACTAAATACTGGACATCAATACAGTTTGTACGTTCACCTTTTATTTTCAGAGGATTGCCAGGGCTAGAGCGTTTGTACTTAAAGGCCATGTTCTCATATTTAGTAATTACTTTCATATTCCTGTCTGTGTACTAGTATATTTAAGTTCATAAAAGTATCGTTTTTCCCTATCCTGATTATTCCACCATATTCAATAATGTATTAAGCATGAGCGCGATGATTCTCGATACTGTTAATAATTGAATCAAATAGCAATGCCCGACAAACCACTACAACAGGTTTGTTCGAAGAACGCGCATATAAATATTTAAAATATGTACGGATACTTCGCGTGTGGCCGGTTGACTTGTATGTTTTAATTTCACTTCCATTCTTCTTTTGGTTTTCTGTTTTGTATCTATAGGTTTATGACCAGCAATATGTAATAATGTAAAATAAGCCATGAAAACTCCGCGCAACATCCCGTACTGCGTGTGATGCAGCAAAGAACCGCACAGAAAAAGACATTCGTTATCTTTGATCTCATTCATTGAACTCTTCCTACCACAATCAACGCCGTATATCTTTTTTTAAAGATATTTCTTGTTATAAATACTTGTTAGAAACAGTTGAATATTTACAGCAATAAGTTGAATAATCATTAGACAAGATATAAAATACTTTTATTTACCGGTATTTTACAGATTCTTTGGACAAGCTTTCTTCCCTATATTGAAGAGATGTAAATTCAAACAACTAAGTTATTTGGGGTTAATAAAAGTCAAGATTATCAGATCAAGAGAGAAATAATTGTCCACATCCCTTATACATTTATTTAAGGCAAGTTATAATGCAATAGCCTAGGTGTTAAATTGACTTCATGTTTGATACTTATTCTTCATCTTGATCCCTCATCAAGCATTTGATATCATGTCCGAGTCTCTGTAGTGCCGATATTTTGTGTGGGTATCATTGTCTGTCTGTTGCAGGGTACTACACGAGGAGTGGATATGTACCGGGGCCAGTGTGTAGATACAACTGGACAAAAGTGTGGAGCATTGCTGACCACAAGAACAGCTACTATCAACCCCAGGTGAGTGGATATGTACCGGGGCCAGTGTGTATATACAACTGGACAAAGGGCTGGAGCATTGCTGACCACAAGAACAGCTAATACCAGCCTGAGGTAGGTAGAGACATACCAGTATATTAAATTCAACAGTTGAGTGAAAAACTATTGTATCTTATAAGGAAATGTGAAGAAGATACAATAGTTTCCCTCTAAACCTTACAGTAGAACACCTTTATTTTGAGGTGAAGGTGATCATTAGTCTATTGGTAACACACTTGTGCCAAATCTCAGAAGATACAGGTAATATTCTCTGCTCAAGTCTAACACATGAGACATAGGATAGAGGAGCAGTGTTATAAGTGATTCACACCCATGGTCAACCTAGCAACAAGACATCTGAATCTTGCACTCACATCTGTACTGTAACGCAACCTCCAAGTCTTCCAGAGACAATGGTCATATGGGAGACTTCCTGGTGTTATCTAATTAAGAAATAATCGACGGGTAACCGTTGGTTATTGCGGTAATAACCAACGGTATGGAGTTCCGATGCGTAGGAATGAAACCACGAGGGCGTAGCCTGAGTGGTTTGATAACAAGCATCAGAACGACATACCGTTGGTTATTACCGCAATAACCAACGGTTACCTGTCGATTATTTCGATTCTAACACGATTTCATTAATAAGTTATCCGCGATTTAAAATTTATAAATAAGAATTATATTAACTGAACGTCCTCCACTTTTCCGCGAAAACGTGACGTTACCACAACAAATACAATCAAATGACGTCGTCTTCATTCATAAACAGTGCGAGGACAATCAAAGTGACGGCACTTTAAACAACCGTTGGTATATCGGGGTAATAACCAACAGTAGTTTTCCTTCTTTGTATTTAGAAAACAAGTCGAGTGCCGTGGTAGAATATACTATTTACATATTTTAAAGTCACTGGAACCATAAAAATGGTTCGGAATAAATGAGCTTGATATTTAATATTAACCAACATGTTTTGAATAAAATTATAAAATCTAACATTGCTACAATTTTTTTGCATTGTATATATGTAATGTTACAGTCTGCGAAATAAGCGCACGCCCGGTGGCCTGGGCGTGTAAATTATAGCTCGGGCCTATTAAAATTGCCATATCGTACGCCCGTCGGGCCAGTAGAAATTCCGTGTTTCAATATTGTTTACATTTTTAAGTGTGATAAACATCATTATTTTGTGAGTACTTCGCGAAGATTTCCGACAGAACTTCGTTCAACTTTGCCTAAAATACGAGATTTAGACGCGTTCCGATTGGTCCATACATTCAACAATCATTTTCGAGTCGTAACCCAGGCCACGTGTTAAACAATTTAGACTGGTTATTTACTATTGGCGCATGTCATGCTGATGTGTTTAATGCTGAAGTAAACTAATTGACGTCCGTGGCTTGCATTTTGGGAATAAACATCGTTTTACTTTGAAACCTTGTGTGTGTGTGTTTATTTCCAATGTTGTAAATCCCTACGCGCATAAGGCTGCATAATGCTTAAATACGTAGCTGGAGCGACGCCTGGCAAGAAACTGCCCTCTACTGATCGTAAGTCAACAAATGACTATGAAAATCACAGAAACGTGAATTTCAAGAAAAGTGTTTAAAAATCAGTGATGAAGGAGAAGCTACTTCTGTAAGACAGAGATTAATAAGCTATGCTTAAAAACACAGCATAAGAAATAAGTCAACATGTATGATAAAAGTATGCTATCTATGCCTTCACTTGTCAAGTAAACTTCTGGAAAATAACTATCAGGTTGCTTGTTTTTCAGGATATGGTTTCTAACAAAGAGGATCTCCAGGATGGCAGTGATGATGAGATGAACGAAGAAGTTGTTTATCACATGTAAAAGACTTATGATTAATAAAGGAGATAACTACCTTGACTTGTTATATTGTGTTGCAATTGTTTTTGCAATAGGCTTTACAGTTAACATACCCTGGATACAATATAACTTTTTAATAGATTATCTGCTATTGAAAGATGAAACCCTTTAGCAGGGTGTATATTTTAACAAATTTACTTTGGGCTAGTAATTTTGCTGCCGGGCTACTTGTCTTCACCATTCAAGTAGCCCGAATGGCTAGTGGATAGTATGAACTATCGTGAAGACTGATGTTATATAAGTAAAATAGTAAAATGTATAATACCTTTGTATGTAATGAAAGCTCAGTGTATTTCAAGATGACAACCTGTTTTGATTGTGTAACTTTTTTTATATTTCATTTTGAAGTATTGTATCAGTTTACAATTTTACTATTATAGCATCCTTAAAAATAAATGCTATATATCCTCATTATAACATTTGCAGACATAACTAGATTTAAGTTTATATTTAAATACTGATTCATTTGATTGGATATGTGTATTAATGTTTTATACTGAAAATCTCTGAGGTATGTGTCTATGCATCACGTATATTAATTAGTATGTATCATTTTTCCATGGCTATATTTTTAGATTAAATTAGCAAAATGTGGCAAATATTCTAACACGTAAAAATTTCACTATGCCCAACTGTATATGCATGATTGAATTTCTACAAGTTGGATCACTTCAGAAGCCCCGGCCCCATATTCACCATTAAAGTCTTAGATGTAAGTCTGAAAATAGAGAAAATTCTTAAAACTGTTTTGTTTTAATAATTTAATTTAATATGACACACATTTAATATCTTCGGGAGGTCACGGGTTTGATCCACACCGTGGGAGCATTCTTTAGATATCCCCCAAAGACACCAAGGACTGGTTCTAGGCCCAGGAAACGGACTCGATAGCATTTATATAAGCCTTAGGCTTCCGATGCAATAGAGCTAAAATAAATATGTTTAAAGTAAGTCCTTTAAAAAATTGAATTAGATTTAAGTCCTTTCTTAGTATATTTAAGTTTGAAAGGATTCATTTCCAAGCCTAAGATACTGATGAGCAGCAAACAGCATAAAACCTGAACAGACCACGAGTCACTCGCAGGCTGTTCTGGTTTGATGCTGTTTGCAAAATGCATTTCCACTTTGCTTCTTATGTGGGAAAGGGTTAATTTCTATCATTTAACACTTATACATGTAGTTATTACCCTTTCCTTAATGGACATCATGAAAATGTTTGTGGTTATAAATAGCCAAGTTTAATGATTGTTGAAAGAAATAAACAGTTATTGCTCTAGATTTATTTACCTCTTAAATTAAATTAATTATTTTCATATTTCAAACAGTTTTCATTTAATCCAAAACTGATATTTTATCTCAAAATTGTCTTAAACCAAGAAGGTGGAATTAATCTATTACAAAAAGCTCCCGATTGTCGTCATTTTCTGCAGACGCGTGTCTTCAGTTACCTGATCAAAGAGGATGCAGAGAAATTCCCGGGCAAGCTGGCATGCAGTCATGGAGGCAGTCTCCTCAAGCTGGTCACAGGCGAAAACCTCATCTCTCAGATGAGTAACTACTTTGAGTTCCTGTCCAGTAACGCCCGCACCACAAAGGCCCTCTGGACATCTCCGTACTTGGACGCCTGGGGGCTGGGGATCATGGTGACCTATGCTATCCCAGTCATCAGTGGCATCACTGGAAGGTTGGTGATAATAACAAACACAATAAACCACTCATTGCAGAATCACCTGGTCATCAGTATAATTACTGTTCAGACATCTCCGTTCTCACGCCTAGTGACCAATGCTATCCCAGTCATCAGTAGGCTCACTGAAAGATTGGTGCATGCTATCCCAGTCATCAGTAGGATCACTGAAAGGTTGGTGCATGCTATCCCATTCATCAGCTGGGTCACTGAAAGGTTGGTGCATGTTATCCCAGTCATCAGTAGGATCACTGAAAGGTTGGTGCATGCTATCACAGTCATCAGTCGGATCACTGAAAGGTTAGTGCATGCTATCCCAGTCATCAGTAGGATCACTGAAAGGTTGGTGCATGCTATCCCAGTCATCAGTAGGATCACTTCAAGGTTGGTGCAGCCTATCCCAGTCATCAGTGAAATAACTGAAAGGTTAGTGCATGCTATCCCAGTCATCAGTGGGATCACTTAAAGGTTGGTGAATGCTAACCCAGTCATCAATAGGATCATTGAAAGGTTGGCGCACGCTATCCCAGTCATCAGTAGGATCACTGAAAGGTTGGTGCATGCTATCCCATCCATCAGTAGGATCACTGAAAGGTTGGTGCATGCCTTCCCAGTCATCATTAGTATCACTTAAAGGTTGGTGCATGCTATCCCAGTCATCAGTAGTATCACTGAAGGTGTTGTGCATGTTATCCCAGTCATCAGTAGAATCACTGAAAGGCTGGTGCATGCTATCCCAGTAATCAGTAGGATCACTGAAAGGTTGGTGCATGCTATCCTAGTCATCAGTAGGATCACTGGAAGGATAGTGCATGCTATCCCAGTCATCAGTAGTATCACTGAATGTTTTGTGCGTGTTATCCCAGTCATCAGTAGGATCACTGAAAGGTTGGTGCATGCTATCCCAGTCATCAGTAGGATCACTGAAAGGTTGGTGCATGCTATACCAGACATCAGTAGGATCTCTGCAAGGTTAGTGCATGCTATCCCAGTCATCAGTAGGATCTCTGGAAGGTTGGTGCAGGCTATCCCAGTCATCAGTAGGATCTCTGGAAGGTTGGTGCATGCTATCCCAGTCATCAGTAGGATCACTGGAAGTGATAAGCAATGTTGCTATTCCACTAATTAATTAGATTCTGGTATGTTGATTAGTGAAGCTTTCCCAGTCATCAGTAGGATAACTGGCAGGCTGGTGACTCATGCTATCCCAGTCAGTTGTTTGATAAGTTTCTCCTCCTTTCCCACCCATTAGTAGGATATTGGTGCATGCTATCCCAGTCAGTTGTGTGCTAAGTAACTCATGCTATCCCACACATTAATAGGATCCCTGGCAGGATGGTGACCTTTGGTGACTTGCTCTAACCAAGTTATAAATAGCATCACTGTCAGCTGTGCGATAAGTTATGTTACTACCGCACGCATTATTCAGATCACTGGTAGGTTAATGATTCATGCTATCTCAGTAATAAGTATTATCACTGGCAGGTGAGTGGTTCATGCTAACCCAGTCATAAGTAGGATCATTGAAAGGTTGGTGCATGCTGTCACTGTCAGTTGGGTTATAAGTTACTCATGCTATCCCACTCATTATTAGGATCATTATAAGAATAATTGGCTTATTGATGACTCACACTCTCCCAGTCATTTATAGGATCACTAGTAGGTTTGTGACTTATGCTATCCCAGCCATAAGAGGGATTATAGAAAATCAAAGGCATCAGAAGCTATCACAATTGGTGTCCATTTGTAACAAATAACATCATGATAGTATTTTCACTGAACATATGTGGGTGGTTCAGTTAAAGTTGTGTAGATCAATTCACCCAGATTGTTTTTCAGCTGTTTTGATGCGTTGTGGAAGGATATTACATTGAATTATTTGATCCCATGACCAAACAATGTCATGTACAACTCCAATGCTCCTGATTCAAAGGTCAAGGTCACAATGTAGCTGTAGTTTCACTTAGTTTAAAATGGGGTGATTTGCATGTTACCTATATACTCTTGCCATGTTTAAAATTGTGATACTTTGCATGTGACCCATGTATTTATTGCATTGTGTGAACTCACTTGCTGGTTGAATTGTGTGTTTCAGAACTATAGGAGTTGTTGGTATAGATGCCACTCTTGACAAGATTGAGAACTTCCTCACAAAGCACCAGTGGGGCACTGTGTACTCCTTCCTTATCAACAATCAAGGGGAGACGATATTCCATCCTAAACTCAAACCAAGCACAAATGTTAGTGATTTTCATTTACTATGGAATTATGTAAAATAGTGTCTGTATTTCATTTACCTAGTCATTACCATAATATACAATTAACTTCTATCTGAAGGGACCAACATTTATATGATAATGGATTTTCTAATTACAAAACCATATTTTTGCTTCTTTTCTCTACCAATCATGTTTTTACCACACCTGAGCACAACATTTCCTTGGTGAGCATCTTGTTATCACATTTCGGCTAACGTTTTTGTCTTCTACTAAACATTGTCTGTTGTGCGTTGTCAATATTTCTAGAGGCATAATATATTACCAAACCTTCATGAAACTTGGTCACATTATTTGTTCTGAAAGTACCTCAGTAGCTTTGGAAATGGTTCATAATGGATCATAGCTTCAGTTTACTGGGTCAAATTCAAGAACAAGCTTGTGAACAATATATTATATTGAATAAAAAAAAGTGACCTGAAAATTGCTTAACATTTGTTTTAAAAATACCTCAGCCAAGTTTGAAAATGGTTTTGGTTAAGTAATGTTATCAATTCACCTTTACTGAAGACTTTGTGTTTTCTTTCACTATAATAAATATGGAAAACTTCTTTTCCTTAGTGAGTCAGTATTTTCAGAGTAGTTTTACTTTGCAGCTAGACATAATGCCAAACATACCCCTGATCAGACTGAAGAATTGCGCAGGATGGTCTAGAGCTATGCTGTCCACATATGTCATAAGACCCATGTTCGTATAATTCAGCTCATGTTAACTTTCTCTTCAGCTTCTAGAAGACCCGATCTTCATCCCAATCCAGCAGCTTGAGCAGAACAAGAAGACTCTGCCTGAGGAGTTCTCTCTCATAGAGGAGGCCATGAGGCAGGGAAAGGAGGGGTCCATGAGAATTGAGCGCTCCATTGATGGAAAACCACGAGTACGTGGTGGTAATGCTCTGTGTTCTTGTATCTGCTTATGAGGGGGATTGAGTGCTCCATTGATGGAAAACCACGAGTATGTGATAGTAATGCTTTGTGTTCTTGTATCTGCTTATGAGGGGGATTGAGCGCTCCATTGATGGAAAACCACGAGTACGTGGTGGTAATGCTCTGTGTAATTGTAACAACTTATGTAGGGGATTGAGCCTACATTGATGGAAAACAACAAGTATGTGGTGGTAATGCTCTGTGTTATTGTAACTGCTTATGAAGGGGATTTGGATTGATACATGAAAATTTAGTGCTCTACTGATGGATAACTTTCGGTACATGATGTTAATGCCATGTGTTATTGTAAAAAATAATGGGCAAGGAGCACTCTATTCACAGACAACACAGGGTACATAATGGTGTTATTGCTCTGTGTTCATGTAATCTATGATGGGCAAAGAGTGTTCCAGTTATAGACAATTCATGGTTCATAGTGTTAGTGCTCTGAATTCTTGTACCTTCTGATTGGAAAGGATGGGGATTTAGTGCCCCATCTGTGGATATCCCATGGTTTATGTACTCTGTGTTCTTTAGTGGATAACCCAGTACATACATTGGACATTGGTGTGCTATCCGTTTTTTTATGACAAACCTTTGGCCAGTCTGGTCATATTTGACAGTGCATATTGTGACTGCTCTGTTTTCTTTGATTTCTAACCAATGGTAAATAGTTGTTACTGCTCCAGTTTCTTGACTTGTTTTTAACAATATTTTCTAGTTCTCGATTGAAAATGCTCCAATACTATGGAAGTCACATTTATGACATGGATCTTGTATATTATTTCCAGACCTACTATTACGCTGGCCTGAACAACTCAGAGTATTCATTTGCTTATGTGATTGCTGACACAGATATGGTAAATTCTCTGATGTTATATTTATATATACACCTTCTATTGTCCCCTACTGGTGAAACCGGAGGGGACCTATGGTTTGCGCTCTGTCTGTCAGTCTGTCAGTCAGTCTGTCACACTTTTGAGTTTTCTGGATCCTACGATAACTTTAAAAGTTCTTCATATTTTTTTCATGAAACTTGAGATATGGACAGATGGCAATATGGACATTATGCATGTCATTTCATTTTGTTCCTACGTCAAGAATTCTGGTAAAAAAAATAATCTGAAAATGTTGGAGTTTCACCGGTAGTGGACTTAAATTGCTTGGCAATACCGTAGTCTTGTTATATTTAGTTTATCTTTGAAAATGATGCTGCATGTTTTGAAAGTTCATTTGCACCATTATTTTTAATAGTATTTATATCCCTAACGAGTCTCAAATTCCAAACCTAACAAGGACCATATTGCAAACCTAACAAGGACCATATTCCAAACCGAACATGGACCATATTCCCAACCTAACATGGACCATATTCCCAACCTAACAAGGACCATATTCCCAACCTAACATGGACCATATTCCAAACCTAACATGGGCCATATTCCAAACCTAACAATGACCATATTCCCAACCTAACATAGACCATTTTCCAAACCTAACAATGACCATATTCCAAACCTAACATGGACCATATTCCCAACCTAAAATGGACCATATTCCAAACCTAACATGGACCATATTGCAAACCAAACAAGGACCATATTCCAAACCGAACATGGACCATATTCCCAACCTAACAAGGACCATATTCCAAACCTTACATGGACCATATTCTAAACCTCACATGGGCCATATTCCCAACCTTACATGGACCATATTCCCAACCTAACAAGGACCATATTCCCAACCTAACACGGACCATATTCCTGACATTACATGGGCCATATTCCAAACCTAACAATGACCATATTCCCAACCTAACATAGACCATTTTTCAAACCTAACATGGGCTAATTCCAAACCTAACAATGACCATATTCCAAACCTAACATGGACCATATTCCAAACCTAACATGGACCATATTCAAAACCTAACATGGACCATATTGCAAACCAAACAAGGACCATATTCCAAACCGAACATGGACCATATTTCCAACCTAACATGGACCATATTCCCAACCTTGCATGGACCATATTCCAAACCTTACATGGGTCATATTCCAAACCTAACAATGACCATATTCCCAACCTAACATAGACCATATTCCAAACCTAACATGGGCCATATTCCAAACTTAACATGGGTCATATTCCAAACCTAAATGGGTCATATTCCAAACCTAACAATGACCATATTCCAAACCTAACATAGACCATATTCCAAACCTAACATGGGTCATATTCCAAACCTAACAATGACCATATTCCCAACCTAACAATGGCCATATTCCAAACCGAACATGGACCATATTTCCAACCTAACAAGGACCATATTCCCAACCTAACATGGACCATATTCCAAACCTAACATGGGCCATATTCCAAACCTAACAATGACCATATTCCCAACCTAACATAGACCATTTTCCAAACCTAACAATGACCATATTCCAAACCTAACATGGACCATATTCCCAACCTAACATGGACCATATTCCAAACCTAACATGGACCATATTGCAAACCAAACAAGGACCGTATTCCAAACCGAACATGGACCATATTCCCAACCTAACAAGGACCATATTCCAAACCTTACATGGACCATATTCTAAACCTCACATGGGCCATATTCCCAACCTAACATGGACCATATTCCCAACCTAACAAGGGCCATATTCCCAACCTAACACGGACCATATTCCAAACATTACATGGGCCATATTCCAAACCTAACAATGACCATATTCCCAACCTAACATAGACCATTTTCCAAACCTAACATGGGCTATATTCCAAACCTAACAATGACCATATTCCAAACCTAAAATGGACCATATTCCAAACCTAACATGGACCATATTCAAAACCTAACATGGACCATATTGCAAACCAAACAAGGACCATATTCCAAACCGAACATGGACCATATTCCAAACCTAGCATGGACTTTATTCTTACCTCGAAAGGAATACAGACCATGTTTTTTTCCTTATTAAGTAAACAGTTTTTCCTATACATTGAGAAAATTCCTTATTTCAAAGCAAATGTTAAAGGATGTCATGGAACTATTATCAACAAGTTGATGAAAAAAAAATAGTATAAAATATAGTACAGCTAATTTCATTCTTGTTATTATATTAATGCTTAGTGGAAAGCATGGTTAGATAAATTAGAAACATGACCTCTTACTGACTGCACAATGTGATAAAGGTATAGTAAAGTTGTATTGTTAACTTATCATGTTACAGTTTTGCTTGCCATTTTATATTATTTACTTACCATACATCAAACAGTAAAAGATCAGTAATGAGCCATGTAAATAATAATTCAAAGCTGATATTGACCAGATACTTTAGAAACAACTTCTGTTTTGCCTTTAAACTTATCTTAACAATCGTATGAGCCTCGCTCTGGGAAAATAGAGCTTAATGCATTTGCATTAACAGTTGTCCCAGATAAGCTTGTGCAGTCTGCAAAGGTTCATTTGCATTAAGTGTTTCCCAGATAAGCTTGTGCAGTCTGCATTTGCATTAAGTGTTGTCCCAGATAAGCTTGTGCAGTCTGCATTTGCATTAACAGTTGTCCCAGATAAGCTTGTGCAGTCTGCATTTGCATTAACAGTTGTCCCAGATAAGCTTGTGCTGTCTGCAAAGGCATTAAGTGTTGTCCCAGATAAGCTTGTGCAGTCTGCAAAGGTTCATTTGCATTAAGTATTGTCCCAGATAAGCTTGTGCAGTCTGCATTTGCATTAACAGTTTTCCCAGATAAGCTTGTGCAGTCTGCATTTGCATTAACAGTTGTCCCAGATAAGCTTGTCCAGTCTGCAAAGGCATTAAGTGTTGTCCCAGATAAGCTTGTGCAGTCTGCAAAGGTTCATTTGCATTAAGTGTTGTCCCAGATAAGCTTGTGCAGTCTGCAAAGGTTCATTTGCATTAAGTGTTGTCCCAGATAAGCTTGTGCAGTCTGCAAAGACATTAAGTGTTGTCCCAGATAAGCTTGTGCAGTCTGCAAAGGTTCATTTGCATTAAGTTTTGTCCCAGATAAGCTTGTGCAGTCTGCAAAGGTTCATTTGCATTAAGTGTTGTCCCAGATAAGCTTGTGCAGTCTGCATTTGCATTAACAGCTGTCCCAGATAAGCTTGTGCAGTCTGCAAAGGCATTAAGTGTTGTCCCAGATAAGCTTGTGCAGTCTGCAAAGGTTCATTCGCATTAAGTGTTGTCCCAGATAAGCTTGTGCAGTCTGCAAAGGCATTAAGTGTTGTCCCAAATAAGCTTGTGCAGTCTGCAAAGGTTCATTTGCATTAAGTGTTGTCCCAGATAAGCTTGTGCAGTCTGCAAAGGTTCATTTGCATTAAGTGTTGTCCCAGATAAGCTTGTGCAGTCTGCAAATGCATTAAGTGTTGTCCCAAATAAGCCTGTGCAGTCTGCAAAGGTTCATTTGCATTAAGTGTTGTCCCAGATAAGCTTGTGCAGTCTGCATTTGCATGAAGTGTTGTCCCATATAAGCTTGTGCAGTCTGCAAAGGTTCATTTGCATTAAGTGTTGTCCCAGATAAGCTTGTGCAGTCTGCAAAGGTTCATTTGCATTAAGTGTTGTCCCAGATAAGCTTGTGCAGTCTGCAAAGTTTCATTTGCATTAAGTTTTGTCCCAGATAAGCTTGTCCAGTCTGCAAAGGCATTAAGTGTTGTCCCAGATAAGCTTGTGCAGTCTGCATTTGCATTAAGTGTTGTCCCAGATAAGCTTGTGCAGTCTGCAAAGGTTCATTTGCATTAAGTGTTGTCCCAGATAAGCTTGTCCAGTCTGCAAAGTTTCATTTGCATTAAGTGTTGTCCCAGATAAGCTTGTCCAGTCTGCAAAGGTTCATTCGCATTAAGTGTTGTCCCAGAAAAGCTAGTGCAGTCTGCAAAGGTTCATTTGCGTTAAGTGTTGTCCCAGATAAGCTTGTGCAGTCTGCAAAGGTTCATTTGCATTAAGTGTTGTCCCAGATAAGCTTGTGCAGTCTGCAAAGGTTCATTTGCATTAAGTGTTGTCCCAGATAAGCTTGTGCAGTCTGCAAAGGTTCATTTGCATTAAGTGTTGTCCCAGATAAGCTTGTGCAGTCTGCAAAGGTTCATTTGCATTAAGTTTTGTCCCAGATAAGCTTGTCCAGTCTGCAAAGGCATTAAGTGTTGTCCCAGATAAGCTTGTGCAGTCTGCATTTGCATTAAGTGTTGTCCCAGATAAGCTTGTGCAGTCTGCAAAGGTTCATTTGCATTAAGTGTTGTCCCAGATAAGCTTGTCCAGTCTGCAAAGGTTCATTTGCATTAAGTGTTGTCCCAGATAAGCTTGTCCAGTCTGCAAAGGTTCATTCGCATTAAGTGTTGTCCCAGAAAAGCTTGTGCAGTCTGCAAAGGTTCATTTGCATTAAGTGTTGTCCCAGATAAGCTTGTGCAGTCTGCAAAGGTTCATTTGCATTAAGTGTTGTCCCAGATAAGCTTGTGCAGTCTGCAAAGGTTCATTTGCATTAAGTGTTGTCCCAGATAAGCTTGTGCAGTCTGCAAATGCATTAAGTGTTGTCCCAAATAAGCCTGAGCAGTCTGCAAAGGTTCATTTGCATTAAGTGTTGTCCCAGATAAGCTTGTGCAGTCTGCATTTGCATGAAGTGTTGTCCCATATAAGCTTGTGCAGTCTGCAAAGGTTCATTTGCATTAAGTGTTGTCCCAGATAAGCTTGTGCAGTCTGCAAAGGTTCATTTGCATTAAGTGTTGTCCCAGATAAGCTTGTGCAGTCTGCAAAGTTTCATTTGCATTAAGTTTTGTCCCAGATAAGCTTGTCCAGTCTGCAAAGGCATTAAGTGTTGTCCCAGATAAGCTTGTGCAGTCTGCATTTGCATTAAGTGTTGTCCCAGATAAGCTTGTGCAGTCTGCAAAGGTTCATTTGCATTAAGTGTTGTCCCAGATAAGCTTGTCCAGTCTGCAAAGTTTCATTTGCATTAAGTGTTGTCCCAGATAAGCTTGTCCAGTCTGCAAAGGTTCATTCGCATTAAGTGTTTTCCCAGAAAAGCTTGTGCAGTCTGCAAAGGTTCATTTGCGTTAAGTGTTGTCCCAGATAAGCTTGTGCAGTCTGCAAAGGTTCATTTGCATTAAGTGTTGTCCCAGATAAGCTTGTGCAGTCTGCAAAGGTTCATTTGCATTAAGTGTTGTCCCAGATAAGCTTGTGCAGTCTGCAAAGGCATTAAGTGTTGTCCCAGATAAGCTTGTGCAGTCTGCAAAGGTTAATCAGGGACAAGACTTTCCGCTTTTAAAGTATTTCCTCTTTAAAGGAATTTCTTCTCAACAAAAATACAGTCTAGGCGGAAAGTTTTGTCACTGATCAGCCTGTGCTGACTGCACAGGCTAATCTGGGATGACACTACGCACATGCATTAAAACCAGTTTTCCCAAAAAGCTACTCAGTTGTTTTTGTCAAACTACATAAATCATACTAATTGTATAAATGTTCTTGTAATTTATAGGAGTTCCTGAGATCTCAAGAACCCAGCGACCGTTCTTCCTACAAGACAAGTTATTTTAACCTTCTGAAGCACTATAACAGCTCCCAGGCTAAAGAAAAGCTTCCGAGCGGAACGTTGGAGATAATTGACATCAAGGAAAATGAACCAAAATATCCTGGTCTGAGAATCTCATATAAATACTCTACTATTTTCCTTGCCCCGATGTCATATTGCGATCCTATTGAGTATATTTATGATGATGATCTGGACATGAAGACGGTTGATGCTCATCTATGGATCAACAGCGATGAGCCCGACCTTGGTTGTGAGACAGGGAACCAAAAGTTTGAAAAAGGCGTGAGGTAAGTGGGATACAATTAAAATACTGTCATGTGGAGCATCATTCTGATTAGGTATCAATAATAGACAATAATTGTGAGGATAATATCTTAACATCCACCATTTTGATTTTGGATCCAATATTCAGCAGGTTGCACAGATCAAGGTGTAATTGTAGGGATTTTATTACTAGTTCTAATGATTAGTTCAACATGTATAATGTGCAAAGTTTGTTATGTTTCTTTTGCATGTCAGAGTATTTCTTTGAGGAAACACTCCTGCATAATTGTTTCATGCTTGTTCAGAGGGGGTAATCATGTGACAAACAAGATGGCAACGTCCATGCCGAGACAGGTATTTTTCACCATTTTATACCCTTTATAACTTGTATTGATTGTTTAAATGCTTCTCAATGTCCAGCCATATAAGAAAGACAGTGATAAGCGTTTATTTCATATTAATATTTGCTCTTTATTTTGACTTTACTTGCTGCTCATTTTCTTAGCTGGAGCTGTAATTTTGTGACCTGCTAAGAAATTTCGCAACAAGTAATTTAGTCGAGATTTAGAGCAAATGTTAATATGATTTAATTGCTAATCACTTTCTTGCCGATAATTGGCTGGAAAGTGAGCAACATTTAAACAATTAATAAAAGTAATAAAGGGTATAAAACTGCAAAATACCTCTCTCAGCATTGACAATGCCATCTTGTTTCTCACGTGATTTCCCCCTCTGTTTTAACATGAATAAAAAATATAATTATTTCTCTTCAAGCAATGCATAATCAAAGCAAGAGCAAAATCATTTGTGAGGGATTATGACTCAATTATCACAATAAGTGAACCAATGGTCATACAATGCGCAATTATTTAGTTCAAGATTCATTTGTTGGTATTCTTTGGTTACATTTGTATATGGAAATATGGTAATGAAAAAAGCAGCAAAATTGAAGGCCTGAACACTGTACAAAAAGGGTGGTAGTATCCACTCCATGTTTGTGTTTTTAACTTGGTGATCACTTTAGAGAATTGTAAATAAAATTGATGACTTTACCTACCTAAAACATAACCTTTGGTTAAATTGATCCCTTTCTGGATATTTAAATCCAAAGTGATTATCATCTTGTATAAAACTGGATACCAAAATGGTTATTGTTTTCCAAATTGGTCAAAGTTAGGAAGCATAAAAAGCCCAAAATGCCCTTATTATCTGTAACAAACTTTTTTGCAAAAAGAGTCATTTTAGACAATATGTTATGTAGTGTTTAGGAAAATATCTGAAATAGTATGGAGGCGGTTGTAAATATGTAATTTTGCGTTCTTTCTTTGGATTAAGATGACTGAAGTCAAATACATCAGCTAAATCTTATCCAAAACTTAACTAAAACAAATTTTCTTAAAATAAAATTCATTTTAATTATTATATACTTACCTGCTATCTCTAGCTACACCTTTTCAAGGTGGGTTATCTCATCCAGAATTTAAGCAAGCCCCGGGAACCGTCCACCATCATAATGAAAGTAGATATGTAGGTCAGGTTAAATACAGTGCAATGTAACTTAACCCGAAATCAATACCCTTTTAATAATGATATGAAAATATTAATCGATGAGCGGGGTGGGAGGTGGGACTTACCAATAGCAGGTAAGCATTTAATAATTAAAATGAATTTTATTTTAAGAAAATTTGTTTAAATGTCATAAATACATTACCTGCAATCTCTAGCTGATCTTGTAGCTGCGGCGGGAAGGTTTGCTTCTATTTTCCCATCACAGCAAAAACCGTATTAAGGTTTCTTATCCAAAGATATTAGAACTATGTCCTCAAATAATCTTCGTTAGTACAGTATTGTACTTTAATTATTGGATGGCGCCAGCACACTTACGCCATAGAAGAAACCACAGTTTGAGCAACCACAAGAGGACCCAACATATATAATTTGTCCTGTTGACACTCAAGAGAACGAAGATAAAAAGAGGAAAAGGTGGTCGGAATCCACCAAAAGGCAGCTTGAAGCACTTCAGAAAGTGAAACATTATTAATATATGCCCACGAAGCCGAAAGAGCTCTTAATTCATGCGGTCTAATCTTAAAAAAGGATAAAGCCCTAGATGAGAAAGAAGAGTTAGCCTTCTCAATAGTCGAGGATACCCAACGAGAAATACTAGTAGATGACACAGGCACATACCCGCCCTTTTAACGGAATGAAATGTTTTTTGCGAGAACCTTGAATAGACTTTACTCTTTTAAGATTGAACTTCAATGCCATGACCGGTCAACGAAGTCTATCATCATCTTCAAATCCACAAGGATTAGAACGACTTGGAACTTTGAAGGGTTAAGAAGCCATAGAGGGGAGTTGATTTTTAGCAAGGAATCCTGGCTGACATAACAACGTAACAGATCCATCTGAGGTATCAAAAGAAAGAGCATGAATTTCACTTCTCTGTTTGGCTGAAGCCATAGTAAGAAGGAAAGCGGTCTTCCAAGTTAGGAACTGTGAAGAAGCTTGATCCAGAGGCTCATATGGAGCCTTAGTAAGAGAATCAAGAACACAAGCCAAATCCCATTTAGGAGCAAGTGACCAAGAAACAGGACGTTTAAGTTCCATAGCTTGAATCAGTTCCGAAATCGCTGAATCAGCACAGACTTGTGATGACTTACTAAAAGCCAATGCATGCAAAATCATAGATCTGTAACCTTTGATGGAGCTAAGAGAAAGTTTCTTATCATCAAAAAGATAGATGAGAAAATCCGCTATGTGTCTAGCAGAGGGATTGAGGGAATCAATTTTCCCTCAAATACACCAATTAGAGAAGAGTTTCCATCGAGCATCATAGACTGCTCTGGTTGACTTTTTCCTTGCAGAAGCCCTGACAGACGTGTAAGTGGAACATCAGGAGTATGCGACACAAACTCACCCTGATTTTCTCCAATATTTGGGAGTCAGAATGGGTGGGGGATAGGCGTAGGCGTCCAGTTGGTCCCAATCAAACGAAAGCGCATCTATTGCCCACGCTGCTGGATCGTAAACTGGACTCACATACAGTGGAAGTCCATGGTTGTGTCTGGTCGCAAATAGGTCGACCAGAGGATAACCGAACATAAGACATATATGATTGGTCACTTCTTGATGAAGTGTCCACTCCGATGGAAGTAATTGGTGTTTGCAAGACAAACCATCCGCCAGGGCGTTGTTGCGACCTGGAATATATTTGGCCAGAGATAAATGTTGAGCGTCTTGAAAAGAACAAGTAATTCCCTGGTTTCCAGATACAGGGGGTGAGAATGTGTTCCCCCCTGTGCTTGAATGTAAGTCACAACTGATGTGTTGTCTGTTTACACCATCACACAAGAGTCTCAAAGATGTGACTGGAAATGAGATACAGCTAGAAAGACTGCTTGCATTTCTAGATTGTTGATATATAGATGTGACTCCTGATGAGACCACAACCCTGAAACTATCAGGCTGAGTGGTTCTAGATGAGCACTGCACCCTTCCTTGCTCGCATCCGTCATTAGATATAAAGACGGTTGCGGAGGAAGACGGGGAACTCCTGCCAAGAGAGTCTCCTCGTCTAGCCACCACTGAAGATGAGGTATTAACTTCAGAAGAATTGGAATCTGTGAAAATAGATTGTTCGGAGACCATCTCCAACAAGCTGAGAGGTAATGCTTAAGAAGATGAAGAAACAGACGTCCTAACTGCACAAAGTCTGCTGCTGAGCTCAGGATATCGTTGAGACAGAGGAACTCTTGAGCTGTTATATGAGATTGGGACAAATCCCAATTGACCTTCGCCAGAAGGTCTGATAAACGCTGTCGTGATACTCTGACCCGGTTGATGTGGGTCAAGAAATTCATTCCCACAAAAGTGAAATCTTGAGAAGGAATGACGTCTGATTTGTCTGCATTTAGAAAGAGCCCTAAGGATAGAAGTTCCTTCCGAGAGAATTCAAGATGTTGCTGAAGCAAAAGACGATCGAGCTGGTGTAAAAGCCAGTCGTCAAAATATTGAAGAAGAATTCCGTGAAGTCAAAGGTGTACTCCGACCGCTGCCATAAGCTTCGTAAAGACTAGAGGATCTGTTTCCGACCCAAACGGCATCGCTCGGAACTGGTAGACCTGGCCTCGAAAGGCGAAGCGTAGGTACTTCCGATAGTTGTGATGTATAGGAACATGGAAATATGCCAGATCCAATGACACCCCCCAGTGCAGGGGTTTGATGGAATTTTGTATGAAGGAAGGAGTCTCCATCTTGAAAGTTGGTTTGAGCAGATATGTGTTGAAGACTGGTCTCCAGGAACCATTTTTCTTTTGAACAAGAAAAAAGACGACTTGTAAAATCCTGGAAAATAAGGGTCTATAACCCTTTCTACCACCCGTTTTTCCAAGAGACCGTGAATGGACTCTGGAATATGTGGATGTGAAGATACCAGTTCCATGGTGACGCGAGAAAGTGGAGGTCTGTTTTCGAATTGAACAGTCAGGCCTTTTGTAACAAGAGAATAAACCCAAGCGTCCGCAGTTCTTTGGAGCCATCGATTTAAAAATATGGAAGTCTGGCCCTGACTGGTATATCCGGCATCGGAGGAGATGGCGGTAGAAAGGGTTGGCCCCTAGGGCTAGTAAGGAGGAGGTCCGCCCCTGCCGAAAGGAGGTTTGAAATTCCTCTTATCCGGCTGAGGTTTGCTCTTTTTCCTAAAATTCTTAACAGAAGACCTCTGAGAAAAGGAAGGTCTGTTATTTGAAGATGGTCTATAAGGAACCGACCGTGGATATATCGAAGACCTTTTAGAGAAAAGATTGTTTCTCTAATCCTTCTTAGCTGCTGGAACAGCAGGTGGCCTTGAAGCTGGACGATTAAAGGACCCTTGGTGTTGTCCAGAGTTGTTTCTAGCTAAGGAAGCATGAAGTTGATCATCTTTGTCTGTTGTGATTGCGTCTTGTACCCTTCCACCAAAAAGAAATCCTGATGATAGCGGTACCGCACCAAGAGAATTCATACCTGGTTGTAATAGAAAATCTTCAGGTAAAGATGAAATGATAAGATCTCTACGAATCCCTAGCATCTCAGACATCGAAGACGCAGAATTATGTGAAAGGGACAATGACGTTCGTGATAGATGAATTAAGGAACCGAGTCCGACCAATCACAAAGCAACTGTAAAATGGTTGCTAACATGAAGGATATCTGGTTAGATAGACCCAATGATCTGTGTTCTCTCGATTTCCAATGTTCCAACATGGAGTAAGGAATAGAAACAGAAGTTATACTACTAGGCATAGTAAGTTAAAGCTTGTTGATGTCAGGATCCTGAACTGGTACTTTGAAGAAATCCAAACTGGAAGTTGGATCTGGTACAGGAGGCTTGTAGCATTTATTACTAACTTCATAATGCTTAGGATCAAACAGATCCTTAGGCACTTTCCACAGTTCACCTCGTTTAGGAATTGTTTTATTTGCAGATTCCAATGATTGAAACACACATAAGGCAGTAGAGCCAATAGGCAGACATGGAACTGAAACTGAACTCCCCTTAGTCACCCTGTTGGGATCAAAGTTACAAACTAATTGTTCAGTAACTGAGATAGTAGAATTTGAAGACAGTTAAGCAGGTCATGGACAGTATTCATCATCAAGAGTCTTGAACATCAGCTCATAGATCTGATTTATAGATGCCAACTATTGATTAGTGTCAGTATTAGAATCTTCATCTGAACCAGCCTCACCTTCTTCAACACCAGCAGATGTATAGAATCTGTGGAAACAGAAGTGGTGATAATAGGAAGATTATCCTGCACCCCATTGTGATTATTAGGCAAAGACGAATGACCATCCACAAAGTCAACAAAATGATAATTTAAAACGGAAGACGCTGGTATATTATCAGTAGTGAACAGTACAAATTGTCCGAAAGAATCTTAAACCCATAAAGTGTCCGGATTCGACGGAGTAGCAGCAGGGTGTACGCTACTAGGTAATGCAGCAGATACCTGTGGTGCAGACAAATTAGCCGTAGTGGTGAGATGAACACCAGAACTCAAGGCCTGAGAATTAGTACCAGTCACTGCCACATGTGTTGATGTCAAACTGGAAACTGGAACTGGTACATTAGGTATAGAGACATTGGAATCAGAAACAGGATAGTACTGAGACCCATAAGGATAGTCGGAACGACAATGCCTACATGAAGCTTATCTACGATGTTTATCCCTGCAATGCCGACAACTAGTTTGACTGCGATGGGAATTATGTCTCCTAGAGTAGCATCTCCGTGAGCGTGAAGATGATCGGTAACGACCATGTCGACGCCAGGAATGAGGACTGCTCGATAAAGGAGAGAGTGTCCGACATCTACCCCTTGTGTACCCGTCTCTAGATTTGCCACCGATTTCCACCAAATGCCACCATTTGCCATGTAAAAGTGTGGCAAACGGTGAAAATTCGATGGAAAACGATGGAAAATGGTAAAATGCCATTGTTTTCCACTAATCGATGGAAATCAACAGTGGCATTCGATGTAAAACGGTGGAAATTTGATGGCAAACGGTGAAAAATAGGACTTTGTCATTTTTTGAAGTGGAAAATGTACATTTTGAATAGGAGAAAATGGCTCTTAGAAAATTTTGCAAGAAAACCTGAGTGGCAAACGGTGGAAAAAAAACTTAGAACATTTTCAAACAAAATGCTCTCTGACAGAACAGAAAACGAAAAACAGTTCTTTTAATTTAAATTGAATGTTCATATAATTAAATGACATTTTCCGCAATTCCATGCGGAAAACTAGTAAAAATATGCAGAAATATGCGGAATTATGAAGAAAATATGCGGAATAATGGGGAAAAAGACTGAAATGTGCGGATATTTGATTTTTTATGAGATTGCGGATGCTCAAGAAAATTTGTCCGCATATTTTTGCGAACATTTGGTTTTTATAGGCGGAAAGTAGATTTTTGTTTGCACAAAGCTTGATTTTGTACACGGAAAATACACTTTTGGGGAAAGTTAGGACTAGTTATTTCAGGCTATTTCAGAAGTCAGATGTGTGCGGAAAACACTGTTTGTCATTTTTACAAGTATTCTAGACATAGGCATTAAAAAACAAATCTGAGTGCTGTTTCTTGTTGTAAGAGCAGTAGCAGTTGCATTTGTAGTTGTATCAGTGGTGGTGGCGGATGTAGTGGTATGATGGTAGTAGTAGTAGTAGTAGAAGTATTAGTAGTAGCAGAGGCAGTAGCAGCAGTAGTATAGCTAGTAGTAGTAGTGATAGAAGTTGTAGCAGTAGTAGTAGTTGTAAACGTAGTAGTAGTAATAGTAATAGTTGTTGTTGGAGTTGTAGGAGAAGTTGTTGTTGTATCAGTAGCGGTGGTGGTGGTGGTGGTGGTGGTAGAAGTAGTAGTAGTAGTAGAAGTAGTAGAAGCAGTAGTAGCAGTAGTAGCAGTAGTAGTAGTCAGTGGTGTCGTCGTTGTTGTCATTGTCGTCGTAGTAGTAGCAGCAGCAGCAGCAGTACAAGTAGTAGAAGTAGAAGTAGTTGCTGTTGTTATTGTTATAGTTATTGTTGTAATAGCAGTTTTGTAGTTGTTGTAGTATCAGTGGTGGTGGTGGTGGTGGTGGTAGTGATAGTAGTAGAAGTAGTAATAGTTGTAGTAGTAGCAGTAGTAGTTGCAAGTAGTAGTAGTAGCAGAAGTAGTAGTAGTAGTAGTAGTAGAAGTAGTAGTAGTAGTAGTAGTAGTAGTAGTAGTAGTAGTAGTAGTAGTAGCAGTAGTAGTAGTAGTAGTAGTAGTAGTAGTAGTAGTAGTAGTAGCAGTAGCAGTAGTAGCAGAAGCAGCAGTAGTAGCAGCAGTAGTAGCAGCAGTAGAAGCAGCAGTAGCAGCAGCAGCAGCAGTAGCAGCAGTAGCAGCAGCAGCAGTTGTTGTTGTTGTTGTACCAGCAGTGGTAGTTGTTGTAACTTGCAAAGCAATTTCTACAAATAAAAATTTCTTAACCCTGTTCAAGTTACATACACTCTCTCTGAATATCAAACTACAGCAACTACAGCTGAGGTTTACAAACTATCTGATAACCACTGTGTGTTGTTGGCTTAACAGCCTTTTCTGATTGGCTGAATTCAAACACAGATGGTTTTCCTCTTGGTTTGAAATACTGGCCGGTACACATGTTAGAAAATATACAGGTTTAACTTGTTGTTAAAATGAAACTAAATTAATTTCACAAACAGTAGAGATGAGTTATTCCATTACCAACAATTTCTTAAAATAATTATGTATAATTAATATCATTTGGATAGTGACATGAAGTGTTGTTAAAGAGTGATGAATACAGTGTTTCAGCAGTCTGTCTAGGAATAGAACAACAACTAAAGGTTTGTGCTTTTCATAATATTTCTAAATATTCCTTAAAATTAATGCTTCTTATGTCATCATTGTAGAATTTTTTTTTTGATGTGATATTTATGGCAAATATTAATTTAAATGATGTAATACGAATTTACAATAAGTGCAGTTTGCAGCTTGATTAAGGAAGTAATTAGACCTAATGTGTAGAAATTAATAAGGTTGAATGTAGTATTGGAAGTTTATCATGCTAGGGAACAGATGCTTAAAGGGAGTTTTGTGCTGTGCATGATGAGCACTCAATGCTCATTAATAATGTTAATGTTTATAATAATAAATTAATTAATTAAATTTTTATGTTTCACCGTGCATTTTCATACCAATAGAAATTAGAATTAAACATTATTATAATTGTAGCAATATTAAATTTGTACTTATCATTCGAACAAATTAAGTTAAAATAAAAAGATAATGTGTTAAATATATTTTGTCATAATTTTGTTTAGTTTTAATCTAACCTGAGCAAAAAGTGATCATTAACTTGGCTGGTGTTCTACAGACTGAGCTATCCCGCAACCTGACAATTTATCTACTAAATTGACTTATTCAAAACGTGATATAAGATCAAAATTACATTTATTTGAGTAACCAGTAGGACTTCAATATTAAGGGTAGATGACTACAGATTTATTGATTTCTATGGTTTGTCATACTTTTTTCGACAGCTTGATGGCCGACTTACAGAGCATTAGCAACAGTTTCAGCAGCGACTTCTCCAACAGCAGCAACTTCTCCAACAGCATCAACCACTGCAGCAGCGAAAACAACAACTCCAGCAGCAATCAACCCAGCAGCAGCAACAACCACCCCAGTAACAACAACCGCAGCAAAAACAAATCCAGCAACAACAACCAGATCCTCAACCAGATTGTCAAGACATACCTGTCAACAGGACATAATTATGGTGGGTACACAAAAGTAATTATTACAAAAAGTATATAACTTAAAGCTACAGTATGCTGTGGCAAACTGAAGCATTAGTTATTGCTTACTGATCTCAATTCACTTATAACAGATTCAATCAATTTTATCTTTACTCTGTAATTTGTAAAATTATTATATTTATAATGTCTTATTATGTCACAGAAAAGTGCTGGTAAAAGAACAAATTTTCTTTGAGCAAAAAGGAAAGTAAGCCTTACTAAGGAATTCAAACTTTGTATATAAAGTTACAGAATTTAATGTAAACATTTATTTCAGGCCCAGCTGCTATTAGACATCACTGGCATAACAGATGCCAGTAAGGCTGCAAAGAAGTTGTTCCGCCGCCTGTACAGGGAGGAGTGAAATAAAACGAAGGACTGTGAAACACTAGAGTACTTGAAATATTCTGTTTTGTTAAGAGTGTATATATCCATTGTCTACTTCAAATAATAAATTGTTATACATTATTTCTTTACCTAATTTGTATTTTATTTATCCTTTTTTCAGTTAGGTGACATTCAAACTGAGAATGCAAAGTGCCATCAATATCCGTAAAACAATGACTAATTGTACATCTTGCTCCACCATTTGCCAACGTCTGTGGCAAACGGTGTAAAATATTACACCATTTTCCACTGGATGGCAAACGGTGGCATTTTGTCCAAATTCTCCACCGTTTGCCATCGTCTGTGGCAAACGATGTAAAATTTTACATCGTTTTCCACTGGATGGCAAACGATGGCATTTTGTTTCAATACTCCACCGTTTGCCATGGTCTGTGGAAAACGATGTAAAATTTTACGTCGCTTTCCACTGGATGGCAAACGATGGCATTTTGTTTCAATACTCCACCGTTTGCCATGGTCTGTGGAAAACGATGTAAAATTTTACAGCGTTTTCCACTGGGTGGCAAACGATGGCATTTTGTTTCAATACTCCATCGTTTGCCAGAAAATGCCACCAAATGCCATCGATGATGTAAATTCTTCACTGTCCTCTTTTTTTCACTGTTTTCCACCAATTTTCATCAAATTTGATGTTCCAATACTCCACCGTTTGCCACTCTTTTTTTCCATGTAAAACGATGAAAATCGGTGGCAAATCTACAGACGGGTAGGTACTTGTTGACGACGAAGAAGCATTCGACAAACAGGAAGAGGAGGAAGAATAGTCCGATGATGAAGTACGACGTCTATTTCTATTTCTGATTGTTGACCGGTACCCGATGACTGGACCGGACAATGGTGACCGGTGCCATGGACCGGTTACCTGTGCCCTGGACCAGTGACCGGTCTTGTACCCGGTGACGTACCAGTCATATCATGACCAGTGTTGTAACTGGATATTGGCCGAAGAATGGCGGTTGCCATCTGGTCAGACATTGGTCGACGTTCCTGACCAATGTAATCGGGCAAAGACCGGTGTACGGTATATGGTCTGATGTTGACAGACTGTTTAATTCAATAAATGCAGTACGGTCTCCATCATGCCCGATACCTGCTGACTGATGCTGCGATTTGTCATCACGGGTCTGCTAAGTCACCGGAAATTTATCATCTGCATGATGTTCGTTTGTACGTTTCAGGCTCAGGAACATTTTTTGATGATTCGCTTTTTGCCGAGTTGCTTCATCCCTAGAGCCGCAAACGTTGCATTTGTTATCAAATGTACAAAGTCTACAAGATAAACAAGTATTGTGGGAATCCTACCAGGCCTTAAGATTATCACACAAACCTCTCGTTTGTAAATTCATTTTTTATTTTCTGAAAATAGAAGAAGATAAAAGAATCTACAAAAAAAAACAGTGTTTATAAAACAAATTTGTCTGAAATAAATACCGTTAAACAATTTATATACACTGTACAAATTTTGTCAATTACTTATTGACTTAGACCACGAAATGCACCTGCTCAAGTGCATGAGCACATACAAAAAAACCGGCGAAGCTGAAAACCAATTAAATTTTCAACAATATATACATGAAAGAATATTTCAATGGACAAGAAACGATGAATAACACAATTTATCACTCCAAAATCCAAACAACCACATAGAAACTAAATAAAAATCCAAATTTCAGTCAGAGCAGAAAAATGTCGTGCTGCATGGCGGTTCTCCAGAAAAGGAAGATGAATTGTGGGTATTGATTTCCGGTTAGGTTAAATTGCACTGTGTTTAACCTGACCTACTTATCTGCTTTTGTTATGGAGGTGGACGGTTCCCGGCGCTTGATTGAATTCTGGATGAGATAACCCACCTTGAAAGGTGTAGCTAGAGATAGCAGGTAATGTATTTATGACATTTAAATGTGCACCTGATTGGTTATCAAGTTTTTTTATGCAATGGCTAAACCAAAAAAGATATTCACAATAAGAAGATAACCAAAAGATATCTGCAGGAAAAGAGCTATCCAGATTTGTACAATTGGCTTTTGCTGAAAAATGATAATTCTTATTCTGCATGGCCACTTCTAATCCGATGCTCCATTTCCATTTCTTCTAATTATATTTCTTAAAATAGAATCTTTATATCTTTGGAAACAAGTTTTAAATTAGTGACTAAGTAATGCACATTAGGGCATCCTTAAAAGAAATCAATAAATTACTTCTTATGAATGTATAACATTAAAAGAAATCAATAAATTACTTCTTATGATCTTCTATTTAAGTTGGTTTTTTTTTTGCCTTTCAAAGGGATGGGCAATATAAGAAAAATGTAAAATGCAGCATTGTAATTTTGTAAAGTAATACAGTAAATTACAACTATTCTGTTGTTATCCATTATGTTTGGTTTAATTGTGCTGACATAAATCAAGTAAATGTTTTCATATAAAATGTGATTCTAGTCTAAATGCAACTATTATTTTCTTAATATTCAGAGCCGATGTGTTGATCACTCAGCCCATAGAAGAGATCTGGAAGGCCCGTAAGTTTGAATCCCTGAGCCAGATCAAGTGGACCAATGTAGGACTGCGTAGCGGAGTGTTTAGAACATATCCAGGGCACAGGTCACGCAGGACATATGATCCAACCAAGTAAGTCACTGGTTACTTGCTAAAATGTTTGTTTTTTTCGAAAAGATACTGTTTAAAAAAACAAAAAAAACAAGTCCCTTGAAATAGTGTTTAGACAAATTTGATGGTGAAATTTGAAGAAACTAAATTAGAACCACTATGCAAAAGGAAGGAAAGAAACCTGCTAATTAATCAAAACTTTATTCAATTAGCCCAAGTGAACAACAAAACAAATTATATCTCATTTGTGCATCTTTTAACTTCACCTATGCATATACTGACACTAGATTTTATCTGTCCCATATATCTGTCCCATATTGTTATCTTTTGGAAATGTCTTTTTTACCACATTGGCTACTCATGAGGATGTTTTTAACCCTTTGAGTGCTGGAACCGGATTTTGAAGACCTTTGCAAACAGTTTGGATCCAGATGAGACGCCACAAAACGTGGCGTCTCATCAGGATCCAAACTGTTTGCTATTCTGATAATATTCTTTGAAAAAAATCGAAGAAAATGCTAATTTTTGAAATTCAGCAGACGACATTTTAGCAGACGACAAATTTCCCAGCATGCAAAGGGTTAAAGTTTGTACAACTGTGTCTTAGTTTGTATCTCATGTCAGTCGTTTCTTACAAAGGCATTCAAATTCTGCAAACTGCTTGTGTGTAAATTTAATTACCTTATAAGACGATTTGAACAGCCATCTTTGAAAACCAAGATTAATGCATGTTCATTTAGTTTTGTTCCCAGTCTGTACAGGGGAATCAGGAACGACACAAGTTCCTCTGTAATATTTTTTGTTTAAAGAAGTCTGTTTCTAGTAAAAATCAAGTTTAGGAGGAAAGTGTCTTCCCTGATTAGCATGTGCTCTCTGCATGGCTAATCTTGGAAGAATCTTTAAGCATACATGCCAGAAATTTTCGGGTCCAAATCGGGACAGTCCATTAAAAATGTCGGAACATTTGACCAAAAAGCAGGACACCTAAAATGATCGATCATGCCACCTTTTCTGAAGTCAGCAATCAGCCAATTACTTACAAAACCTCATAATTTCTGGCAAATATTGATGATAAATGTGTTTAGAATTGCATGAACACATACGTTCTCCATTTTCCGGAAGTAAACAAACATGTGCACTATGCAGATAAACCCATTTGTGACTAAGGCAACGTTCAACGGGATGTGCGCACATCGAGAACTGTTTTTATTCAACCAATCATCCATTAACTCTAAATTTAGATTGATGCAATATGCACAAACTATTTTCTGAAAATCAGCCAAAAACGAAAGTAAATTTATGTCCCTGGTATTGGTCAGCGCTCGATTTGTTTGACATATAATACACTGAATACTGCGTAATAATAGTATCTTTGGACTTGATTTGGGCCATCAAATACAAAAGTAATCTGCTTAATGCACTATGATGCATCTATCCCTAGCAATTTACGACCCTTATCATAAAAATACCCTGGTGTGAATGCCCGATAAAATCAATAATTTGCTGATATATCGCTGATAATGTGTCAAAAACAACACTGGATCACTCGACTAGTAGATATGGTTTGTTAATAGGGGACAATAAAGGGATTAGCGATGGTAATTAAAGCCAGACGGAGCTTGAATAGGGAATTTTATTGTGAACTTAAAGAGCGTATATCGTTTTGTTTGAATGTCTGGACAAATAGTGTTATATCGGGACACCGGGACAAACACCCCAAAAGCAGGACTGTCCCGCCAAGATCGGGGCGTCTGGCATGTATGCTTTAAGCTACGCATTAATCCCTATTGTCCAGAGCAAGGCCCAAATGTAAGTTTAAAAACAATGAAGCACATCTCATGATGAACATTCACTCAGGCGTCCATGGTACCGTACAACAAGCGCCCAACCTCACCAGATCTCCATCTCCACCCCATACATGGACGCTGCAGGTGTGGGCAAGATTGTCACGATATCGCAGGCCGTGTTTGAGGGCATGAAGGTGAAATCAGAGAGCGAATGCTTCAACTTCTCCCGTACAGGGCCCTGGCCTGGGGGCTGCATGTGCAACCTTGACGTCGACTGCATTATCAGTGAGTTTTATGTAATGTTATGAGGCATATTTGTGGCCAAAAATATGCCCCACATCCCTGTAAAGCCTTCACCATTCAGATACGCACTTTGACACATTTTAGTCCCATAGAAAATCAAAGTAAATTTAAGGCCTTTTTTCTAGATTCAAATTTTTAATGAGTTCAATTCTAACCCTAAGATACTGATGAGCATCAAACAGCATAAAACCTGATTAGCCTACGGTTTTATGCTGGTTGCAAATAGCCATTTTCAATTTGCTTCTGAGTGGTAAAGGGATTTTTCTTTGTATTTACATTTATTTTTATTACTCAAAAAGTTATGCCCCCATTTTAAGAAGGGGGGGGTATACTTCTTTACAACTGTTTTATGGTCAGTCAGTTTGTTGGTCAGAGGGTCATTTTGTATCCAATTTGTTCCACATATTATGTAGAGAACATTTTGACTGTTTATTTTCACAGAGGTGTGTTACCTGAGTATGAATGAGGAAGCTGGGGACCACAGGCGTTGTGCATCAGAGCGTGTCGAGGCCGTGACAGGACTGGACATCCTGTATGACGACTTCCAGAACAAGACCATGGACAGCATGGAGGCCAGTGACTTCAAGAAGTCCTGCGGTCTCAAATATGACTGTCCTGATGGCGAACCTGGATGCTTAACCAGGTAATGGCATAGAACGCATGGTGATTTAATGAGCCTTGTTATAGGAAAACCGGCTTTAGCCCAGATGCGTAAGTGTGATCCGAGATTAGCCTGTGCAGTCTGATCAGGTACAACACTTTCCACTTAAACTGGATTTTTGTGAAGTAGAGAATTCCTTCAAACAAAAAATCCAATTAAAGCGGAAAGTGTCATCCCTGATTAGTCTGTGTGGACTGCACAGGTTACTCTGGGATGACACATAAGGCACATGCATTAAGACCAGTTTTCGCTGAACAAGGCTCCAAAAAATTCAACCCTGGTTCCACTACATGTCAGGAAAACCCACTTATACTTTTGGAACAAACAATCCTGGCCCATTTTATCCCACCCATGGTAGTTTCGTTCAAATAATAGCAGTTTTAACGTTATGTGATTTTGAAAGGATTATAAAAGGGTCAGCCTTGTTAGTATCAGCAGATACGTGGGGTTTTTCCCCCAAAACTAGTTCATTCCTATTGTATGAAACAATGTCATCAATTTTCTGGATTGGTCGTTGACGTCTGTTGGACATTGCTGACATGGAATGTGGTTCCTTCAAGATTCAAAAGTGAGTTGCAAACAATTTGTCTGTCTTATAACAATTAGATTTAGCAACAATGCTGGGCAACTGATTTCCTCATTGCCTTGCTCCAATACCATGTACTAACATTGGTAAGATATTTCTACACTTTGGCCCCAGATGCAACATGTATGACTTAACCCCCTCTTTCAGTGCTGGAACGGAATTTTGAAGGCCTTTGCAAACAGATTGGATCCAGATGAGATGCCACAGAATGTGGCATCTCATCAGGATCCAAACTGTTTGCTATTCTGATAGTATTCTTTGAAAAAAATCGAAGAAAATGCTTATTTAAGAAATTCAGCAGACGACATTTTAGCAGACAAAAAATTTCCCAGCATGCAATGGGTTAAAATCTTACTGCCCTCTGACCCCAGGTGCTACCTCTTTGACTCAAATGCGTTCCTGATCATGGACCCAGACTTCCAGACAGCCAAAGACATCGAGGAGAGAAAGTATGAGAAGGTGCAGCTGGGGGAGAAGGAGGGGGAGGTGATGAAGGACCTGGTGTACAAGCACACCTTCATACGCCGAACAGAGCGGGTCGACTTCCAGGGCTCGTGTCGTATCACAAAGGAGGAACCAAAGGTGTGTACAGTGTATTATATGAAACAAAATCTCAGCATAAGTTTACGTGAGCTTGAGTATGACATTGTTGTATCTGGAAAAAAGTAAATGGCTTAGTTTTTACCGCTATGTGTTTGTTGAAACTTTCGCTGCCTCCCTCCCCTGTCTTTTCCTCCAAAAAAAACACAACAGATAAGGGGTTTTGTTTTGGAAACATGGACCCTGTTGTTCAAAATGTTAACTGTCTGTGAACATAACCGTAATTAATTTTTAACAAAACAATTCTCTTTCTTTAATTGCATAAGCTTTGTTTTAAAAACATAATTTTACAGAACTGGTTAATAAAAATGTGCTTAATTAGCATAGTGTTCAATTCATCAAGAATTGTCAAACAATATGCGTTTGAAAATAAACATTTGTTATCAATCACCGTTTGGAATTTTTTGGCACAAATTGGCAGTCTGCTTCCATCACATATAGTAGTAAGTCCTATCAGCTGAGTTTCATAAATTGTTCAGATCATAATGTAGAAATGAAGTGATAAAATCAAATATCAATAGGACAAGTCTGAGAAGAATAAAGATTGCAAAGAACGATAAGAGTTTTCATTGATTACCAATTGACTGGAATATCCCATGGAGACGCCAGATATTCTTAACAAAAAAAGCTCTATTGTAAGCACATAAATCAAATCATTCTCAACCATTGTCATATGTAGTTTATTAATTATACTCAGGTGCAAGATTAATGAAACATATGAAATAAAAAATTTACATAGTATTTGTTTTAACAGGTGACACTTGAAGGAATTGCAAAAAATCCAGAGGAACAAGATGATTACATTCGAAACAAAGGGCCAATCCCAAAGTTTAACAGCGAGTTTGGCTGCATACAGGACGTCGTGGGTTACACTGTCAATGAGTCAGCCTTAGGTAAGGATGTTATGCCCCTATTTTATCATCCCCGAAAGAGAATAGCATATAGTTGCTGTTTTATCAGTCTGTCCAAAGTCTTATTTTATGCATGGGTTTAAAACAAATTTCACCAATTTTAGTGTCCTTACAACTGTCTTTTGGTCATTCTATCCATCACTATTTTTTCATGCAAAGTCACTTATTATCCAAGGTTGATGAAACTTTATAAGGAGCATGCCACTAGGATGGACATGCCCAGCTTTGTCAGGTCTTTAGGGTCCAATCATTTTTCAGTGAGTTTTTGCCCATCGATTATTTATACGCTACTTTTCCTTTGTATTCAAGATCTCAGACACTGATGGCACTAATATGATGAAACTTGTTATTTCTGTTTAATTATCAATATGTCTTTTTATTCTTTTTATAAATTTATGTGTGAGGTCTGAGGTGCTTATGATCCAAATAGTATGCCAGGGCTCGAAATTAACACTCGCACACTCGCAAAATGCGAGTGAAAAATACCGATTGCGAGTTAAGTTTTAAGCCACTAGAATTTTTTGCGAGTGAAGAAATAGTGAAAAAAGAGTTATATTGCTAAATGCGTTGTGAACGCTAAACCGCAGGTCAATTAATAGAACGTCTGAATATCCATATGCGAAAGCTCGCACCTTGTATGTAGACTGGTATACTTATAGTACATAATGTGGATGGTATTGGTACAAAGAACATGAAACAGTCGATTATCCACACATGTTCACTTTAAAAGACAAATAAACTTAACAGTCATGTCGTCGAAGTGAAAAATAACTAGTTTCTTTTTGCCCACAGATTGAAATAACAATACGAAATATAAAGCAAAGTTAACCGTTGAGTTGAGAGAAAAAAAATAACGGAAATTAAATTCTTCCACGGAAAACAGTGAAAAAGTGGGAAAAAGAACTTCATATATAACACCAAAACGTGTGGTTGATGTCATATTTTATTTAGTTTTAATAGTACTAAACTAATGTCCAAACATGCTTTTATTTATGTTTCCAGCAAAATTTGCGAGAATGTTTTTGATTTTGCAAGCTGGTATTTAAGTTGCTCGCAATGTTTTGCTAGTAGAAAGAAAAGTTAAATTCGAGCCCTGTATGCATATTTTTCCCATCATTCTGGTCCAACTATTTCCAGGGAGTCTGGTCCAACTATTTCAAGGCAGAAAATGCTCTTCTTTCATTTCTCCATAAGTTTTCAGACACTTAGGATTCCAATTTAATGAAACTTTATATTTAGCGTGTGCACTTCTTTGTCATTTTATTTTGGTCCAATAATTTTTCAGGTATTTATTGCTTTTTGATTATTAATGTCATTTTCTAATGGATTCATTTCCATGCAAGATCACTGGAAGTATCAATCCGAATTTTATGACACTTGAAATGTGCTTTCAGTGTAGGATGGACATGTCATATTGCCAGGTTGTTTTGCTCCATTAATTCTTATTGTTTTAGATCTCTGACAATAATGATCCAGATTTTCTGGCATGTCAGTTGCAGCATTCCTATTAGGGTGGGCATTTTTATTTTATGATTATAATATGACATTTTCAGATGAATTTTATGTTTCTGTTTAAAATCACTGAATTTGATTAATCTCTAGTATCCCTGCAGGATAAATATTTGAATATAGTCATGTCGTTTAAATCAAGTACCGTAGGTTTCCACGTATAGCGCGCTCCCGTGTATAGCGCGCAGGCTGTTTTTTTTTATGCAAAAATGGAGAAAAAAATATTTAAAGACAATAAAACCACCAAATCGGACCGAAAATGGCCGCCATTTTACTATTGCACAATCCAATAATCCGGGGATTTGGAAAGCTGAATTAAGCATTCAAAATAGGAAGCGTCATTATGATTAGGAGCATGGGTTGCATAGCACTATACTTTGCTGACAATTTTGTAATTTTCTAGCAAAAGATTAACAGTCCACGTGCATTTCGTGAAAAACGTGAGAAAATAAGAACTAGTGTTTATCGTGTGATTTTTCCTCGGGGAAAGCATGGGCATTACCGGTAAATTTGAATGTCGCATGGGAGATAGGGATACAGTTGTTGAGGTACACCACTTTTGAACGTTCAATATTTATACACACAAAATGCAATTGCATATCTTCACGTTCTCAAGTGTCAATTAGTGTCTCAAATGTCAATTAGCGTCTTAACAAGTCGTGGCACATATTACTCAATAACATCTGCCTATTACGAAGTGCAAAATGACCCCCTTTCACACCTACCGTTACCCGCAAAAAAGACCTCGTTCGCACCTACCCTTGCCTGCTCTCCGGAATGTCGACAACAATCCCCATCGGAATTCATCAATAAAGAAGTGTAAAAACACAAACAAAGAAATGTCCGCAAGTTTATTCAAACTAATTTATTTTTGACCAAAACTTCTTCTACCGCATTCATATCTACCAGTAGCGACTTCTTGTTGTTTCGACAATGGCCCCTCAGTCTGTACGATTATAGGGTGGTAGTTTTCTGGAAAAAAACATGGTGGCCATTTTGATTATTTAAGATTACACAACATATTTTATACCAATTTAGCAGCCAGGATAGCGTTGTATCAATGTATAGCGCGCACCAGCTTTTTAATTTGAATTTTAGAGGTAAAACACTGCGCGCTATACGTGGAAACCTACGGGGTAATTTGAATGAGTTATAACCGTTAAAACAATAATTTGTTTCCACACAATTTGCCCATATGTTAGCTAAGCTTATCCTTAAAGGGTCATTAATCATTTTCACTGATATTTTTGTTCAGAAAGTAATTAGAAATGCACTTGTTTGTTTGTCTGTTCATTCATTTTTTAATCTGTTCGTTATTTTTATTTTAATTGTAACACAATAAGTATTGCTGCTGGAGAGAATAAAGTGTACAAAATATTTAGCAGCTTGTTAAATTCTAACGTGGGTAATTTGTTCTTTTTTTAGCTCACCTGAGCACAATGTGCTCATGGTGAGCTTTTGGGATCACCTTTTGTCTGTGGTGCATCGGTCGTGCGTCTTGGTCAGAACATTTGTCCCAATGATACCTCGACCGAGTTCCAAACTGGGTCATGCTGGGTCAAAAACTAGGTCACTAGGTCAAAAGAAAGAAAAACCTTGTGGACACTGTAAAAGTAACATTTGATGCCCAATCTTCATGTAACTTTGTCAAAATGTTTGTCTTAATGATATCTTGGTTGAGTTCAAAAATGGTTCCGGTCCGCCAGGGGGCGGGGCAGTATTCCTTATATGGTTATAGAGAAACCTTGTTAACACTCTAGAAGTGACAATTTTTGCCCAATTAAAACATTGGTTTCATTGATATCTCAAACAAGTTCAAAAATGGTCCAGATCGGTTAAAAAAACACATGGCCGCTGAGGTCGGGGCAGTTTTCTCTATATGTATGTAGTAAAAACACGTGAACCTTCTAGAAGTCACACTTTTGGTCCAATCTTCATGAAATTTGGTCAGAATATTTGTTTCCTGAATACAACGGTTGGGTTCGAAAATGGAATGAATCGGTAAAAAAACATGGCCACCAGGGGGGGGGGGGGAGCTTTTTCCTAATATTTACATAGTAAAAAAAGCTTGTGAACACTCTAGAAGTCACATTTTTTGCCTAATCATTATGAAATTTGGTCAAAACATTGGTTTTGTGGATATCTCAGACGAGTGCAAAAATGGTCATGATCGGTGGAAAAACATGGCCCCCAAAAAGAAATGACCTGTTCTTTGCAGCCCAAGATATCAATGGAACAAATGTTCTAACCAAGTATCATGAAGAATGAACAACAAATGGCCCCTTGGCGGCCATGTTTTTTTTAACAGACCTGAACCATTTTTTAACTCTTCCAAGATATGTCCAAATTTCATGAAGATTGGGAAAAAAATGTGTCTTCTAGACTGTTCACATGTTTTCACTATATACATATAAAGAAAACTGCCCCACTCCCTGGCGGCCATGTTTTTTCACTGATCTTGAACATTTTTAAACTCGTCTGAGACATCCACATAACTAATGTTTTACAAAATTTCATGATGATTAGGCAAAACATGTGACTTCTAGAGTGTTCACAAGTTTTTTTACTATATAAATATAAGGAAAAAGACCCCCCCCTGGCGGCCATGTTTTTTTACCGATCCAAACCATTATCGAACTCAACTGTCGTATCCAGTTGTGGAAGTGCGGTCTCCTTCGCTTACGCAAATGAACTGGTCACAGGACGGTTACAAGTTATGTAACTTTGTGAGCACTTATGTAATGGGGAAATATTTATTTGACGAACTCTTATATCCGGTCAGGATGACTATACTGACTGGTTGTAATTCAATTAACTAAAGGCGTTAAGTCAGGGACGCATAAATACACTCAAAGAATTTATTTTTAAGTGAAAACCAAGGCAGCTTTAACAAAAATATCTAATTTTTATTCCAAGAACTCGGAAAATGAACAATGACAGAAAAATTAAGAACAGGTACAAGCCAAGTCTAAAGAATCTAAGTATCGTTACAAAAATGAACAACATAAAGCAAATACCTTAATGAATGTAAAAAGAAGTTCAAAATCTGTCAAAAAAAACTGATATAAATATAAGTTACTGTTAGTCTAGAAAGTGCTTCAAAAATCTAGTTTGCAAAATAGGTCTAATTTAATCTAATGAACAATATTATGGAGATTAGGAAACTTCAGTGAATCAAATAAATAAAGTTATTGAAATAGAATAGAGTCTTTCTAATTTAGAAAATGCCAAATAAAAATCTAAATAATAAAAATAATTTAGAAAATAATGCCAAAATGTCTTGATGCTGGTGTTAAAAATAATTTAGAGTTTAATTATTTTCAAAATTCCAACCTTTTTCAAGAGCTGTTAACTTTTCAAGAAAGCATCAAGATGTGTTTAAATCAGCCAAAACAGCTTATTTTATACAGTTCAGAAGAGGTCAAACCAAACTTTACTACACAGGAAACAAATGTTCTGACCAAATTTCATGAAGATTGAGCAAACGAGAAAGTTAACAAGATTTTACTATAGCCATATAAGGAAAATTGCCCCGCCCCTTGTCAGCCATGTTTTTCAAGCCACATTTATTGTCTGATCTTCATGAAACTTGGTCAGAATATTCATCACAATAATATCTTGGACGAGTTCGAAAATGATGCTGGTTGGTTCAAAAACAAGGCCGCCAGGGGGCGGGGCATTTTTGCTTATATGGCTATAGTAAAACCTTGTTAACACTCTAGAGGCCACATTTATTTTCAGATCTTCATGAAACTTGCTCAGAAGATTTGTCGTAATGATATCTTGGATGAGTTAAAAAATGGTAACCTTTGCTTGAAAAACATGGCTGCCAAGGGGCGTGGTTTTTCCTTAAATGGCTATAGTAAAATCTTGTTAACACTCTAGAGGCCACATTTATTGTCCAATCTTCATAAAACTTGGTCAGAAGATTCATCCCAATAGTTTCTTGGACGAGTTTGAAAATGATGCCGGTAAACGGGTTGGTTGAAAAACATGGCCGCCAGGGGGCGGGGCATTTTTCCTTATATGGCTATAGTAAAACCTTGTTAACACTCTAGAGGTCACATTTATTTTCAGATCATCATGAAACTTGGTCAGAAGATTTTTCCCAATGATATCTTGGATGAGTTCGAAATGGTTTTGGTTGCTTTAAAAACATGGCCACCAGGGGGCGAGGTGTTTTTCCATATATGGCTATAGTAAAACCTTGTTAACACTCTAGAGGCCACATTTATTGTCCAATCTTCATGAAATTTGGTCAGAAGATTGGTCCCAATGATATCTTGGATGAATTTAAAAATAATTATGTTTCCTTTAAAAACATGGCTTCCAAGGGGCGGGGCATTTTTCCTTATATGGCTCTAGTAAAATCTTGTAAACACTCTAGAGGCCACATTTAATGTCCGATTTTCATTAAACTTGGTCAAAAGATTCATCCCAATAATATCTTGGAAGAGTTTTAAAATGATGCCGGTTTGTTGAAAAACATGGCTGCCAGGAGGTGGGGCATTTTTCCTAATATGGCTATAGTAAAACCTTGTTAACACTCTAGAGGCCACATTTATTTTAAGATCTTCATGACATTTGGTCAAAGATTTGTCCTAATATCTTTTTATCTCAGGTGAGCGACTTTGGGCCTTTCAGGCTCTCTTGTTTGTTTTGTTTTATATTATTAAAGGGAGGAGGTCAGCCCTTTAATGATGGTGAAATCATTGCACAGTACTTATCATATCAATAGCTTTATGTATCTATTGCCTTTTGTTGCTTCGTTGATGTTGCTCATGATTGGTCACATGATACTTACTCCAGTACAATTTACAGAGCATTTTACAATACCTTATAATAGCTTAAAATATAAATTGGTGGGTCCTCCTGTTCTTAGTGCCACCTTCTTGGGATTTGCCCTATCTCTGCAGAAGTACCGTATCTATATTTTGTTGGCAAGAAGCCAATGTTTTTGTTAAACATTTCTCACAGGCAAAAAACATTGATTTGATTTTAAAAACTCCAATGTGTCACAACTTATAAAGGTCCTCAGGTTTACAAACGGGTTGTGATTGTATAATGCTGAATTGCACTACAATGCCCAATTTTTAATGAGTGAAAAATATAAGGAAAAAAATATAAAATCTGCTCACCCTGTAGATTTGTCCATGTATTTAAAAAATTTCCAGTCCTTAGGGTATCCCTTAGGGCTACCTTGGAAGTATCATCAGCTTGTTTATTAATGCAACTCAATAAATAGGTGGCTTCAGTGATTAACTGCCAAGGTTTATTTTTTCATCTTTTTTTACAGTAATTTTTTTTGTACATTTTTCAGGTCCAAGTGGAATGGTGACAGGAAACGTTTCTGGCCCCTGTATGTCTGGGTTTTATTATGTTACTACACTTCCAAAGACCAATCTATATCTGCTAGTGATTGAAAATTGGAAACATAACAGGGCGTCACTCTTCTATAACTTCAACTGCGCAATCACTAGAAGGTATGAGCCTATTGTCTTGGTGCAAAGCATATTAGGTCCAGTATTGTATGAAATTAGAATAAGAAACTCTGGAAACTGTAAAATCACTAAAAGGTATGCAAAAGATCCACTCTTGTGTGAACTTTGATTCTAAACCTTAAAAATAAACACTGTCCTTTAACTTTAACTGCAAAATCACTAGGTTTAACATTATATACTTATGGAATGAGGTGTTATGTTGGGTTGTATTGCACAAGTTAATATATTTGTTGTCCACAAGTTTGAAGGGCAAGTTGACTTTGATGTCAAGCAATCAACAAGTGTGATACATACCGCTGGAGGACCATAATCATGTAATATTCCCCACTTATGTGATATCTTATACTAATATGAAAAAAAAAGAAAAAACTATTTTATTTGAAATAAGTATATTTTCATCAAAGAAAAATTGCATGTTGCGCATAAACGAGTGTTAATACTTTGTAACGAAGATAAGAGCATTTTGGATATTTTCAAACATAGCACATAGAAATAGTCCACTTTCCCAGTAATTAAATATGGAAAGGTATTTTACACTGTGAAATACAGAATTCCTATCTACTGTTGGTAAATTATATAGAAATAACACCAGTATTTGTATCATATTATCTATACTGAAGTTATATCACAAATATTTGTATTGAATTAGACCTTGAAACTATATACAAAGGCACTGTTCTATAAATATAATCACTGGGAGGTAAGTATTATCTTCTGTAAATAAGCTATGGAAACAATGTAGAGAAACACTGTCCTATAAAATCAAGTGTTGAATCACTTTACGGTTAATAAAATTCCAGTTTTGTTTGAATTTAGCCTAGAATCCTAAAGGGAACCACTGACTTATAATTTTAACCAAAGAATCACCATGAGGTAATAATAAGTTCTGTCCTTGTAAATGTATCCATTTTATGACAAAGTATAACTTGTTTTCGCCCAGTGTGGTGAACTCTGGAGCCTACAGGATCATCAACGGGACATGCGACCACATGGAGTCCTCCACTGTTACGCTTGCGGGCCAGAACAAGTGCCCCTCGCTACGGGATCTCAAGCTACCATGTCGCTTTACCACCGGGACCACTCACACCGCCTCACTTGGCATGATAGGAATAACACTGCTGCTGTCTTATGTACTTTCTGCAACTTAGGTTAAGGAGTTGTGGTATGATTGTATGTCATTTTATAAGCAACATATAGAAAATAACAAGTTACAAGTTACTTCCCTCTTGTTTGTAATATACTGTAAAACAATTTGTATTTATGGGACATTTATTATCCCCACGCTTTTCAGAGAAAAAGTGGGGATTATGTGGTTATCTCCGCCGTCTGTCCGTCCTAGCCACTATCTCCTCCTACACTATAAGCAATAGAACCTCATTACTTACACACATGGTAGCTATGAGCATATTTGCGACAGTGACGGTGACGGAATTTGGATCTGACCCCTGGGTCAAAAGTTATGGGGGTTGGGGTGGGGCTGGGTCAGAGATTTTCCTGAAACCGCGACCACAATTCCAAAAAGGCTCATAAATACTGTGTCCCTTCAGATATTGCTTTCCTATTTGGTATGCATGTGTATCAAGACAACACCTTTCCATGCGCATACAATTTTTTACCACTGTGACCTTGACCTTGAACTTGAGGTCAGCGTTCAGGTTTCGAAATATGTGACCGCGATTCAAAAAAGGCGCATAACTACTGTGTCCCTTCAGATATTGCTTTCATATTTGGTATGCAAGTGTATCTGGACAACACCTTTCCATGCTCATAAAATGTTTGACCCCTTTGACCTTGAACTTGAGGTCAGCGTTCAGGTTTCGAAATCTGCGACCGCAATTTGAAAAAGGCTCATACCTACTGTGTCTCTTCAGAATTGCTTTCATATTTTGTATGCATGTGTATCAGACAAAACCTTTCCATGTGCATGAAATTTTTGAACTTGGGGTCCGCGTTCAGGTTTCCAAATCTGCGACCGCGATTCAAAAAAATCTCATAACTACTGTGTCCCTTCAAATATTGCTTTCATATTTGGTATGCATGTGTATCTGGACAACACCTTTCCATGCACATAAAAATTTTGACCCCTGTGATCTTGACCTTGAGGTCAGCCGTCAGGTTTCAAAATCCACGAAGGCGATTCGAAAAAGGCTCATTCCTACTGTGTCCCTTCAGATATTGCATTCATATTAGGTAGGCATGTGTATCTGGACCACATCTTTCCATGCGCATGAAATTTTTTAACTTGGGGGTCCGCGTTCAGGTTTCGAAATCTGTGACCATGATTAAAAAAAAGCTCAAAACGTCTGTGTCCCTTCAGATAATGCTTTCATATTTGGTACCCATGTGTATTTGGACAAGACCTTTCCATGCCAGACAATTTTTGATCCCTGTGACCTTGACCTTGAACTTAGGGTCCGCGTTTAGATTTTGAAATCTATTATGGTTATCTCTGCCGTCTCTCCGTCTGTCCTGGCCACTATCTCCTCCTACACTATTAGCACTAGAACCCTGAAACTTAAACACATGAGCATATGTGCGACAGTTCACTATTTGGAATTTTGATCTGACCCCTGGGTCAAAAGTGTTTTTTTTGGGGGGTGGGGGGGCCGGGTCAGAGATTTTAACTCATATGTTTAGGTTATTTTACATTGATTTCTTCTTTTCTACACCGATTTACCTCAAATTGATACTTAAACATTTCTTATGACATTACGGTCAATCTCGACTATGCATGGCCCCAATACCAATCCTGGGGCGTGTCTTGGTGAAATATGCGACGAGGGGATTCGCGTCGGACTCTGCCGTGCCATTTCTAGTCTTGTGTTGGTTTCGTTGGTGTAATCCACAATAACATCTGAACATAAGCAATGCATACTCCTCTTTTTTTCGAAAATCAGAAATCAAAGAATTAGCGTGTCCACAAAAAAGTTTAGTTGTTTTTTAAATCACAAAATTGTATGCTTACGAATGTGAATGATTTCACACTGTTAGGTTAAGTTTCTGCTTGTTCTATATGACATTATTAGCACTTATGCATGTATACTTCTTTTTTTTAAATAAACATTTGCTTTGTATTGCTTCTCTGTGTCTCCAATGTTACACATCATTAGCTCAAGTTGTTTGTTTTGTTTAAGCTGATACATGTCTAATAAAACTAATGACTTTATAGTCGAGTATTATCACATACCTCAACACATGGACTTTATAAACAGAGCTGTTCTGATAAAACAATATTTATATATAGGCACCTTTATAACATGCCATTATAAGCATATTTGAATAATTATGAAAGATAATGGAGATTTATATCCTAGTCTCTATAACTTTGCTTAAAAACTGCTAACCTTTTTTCATGAAAATGTTTATTGTCTACCTTTCATGCCATGATGTCAAGAATCACATAAAAAACAAATCAAGCATTTTGTTTGTTTTTCTAGACTTTGAATTGTAAGTTTAGATTTAGATATTTTTATTTTGTGTAATAAAAAGGTAAGAACTTTTTTCTTTTTTGACATTTGCATGAATGTATTTAGAATTACAATATTAATATAAATATGTGACAACCACTGTTGACCTTATTTTTATGTTTGTATTGTTAACAATTGTGTACAAAAATATTTATTTATTAGGTGCTTTTGTTTATTAAATTGTTGTTTACAGATTTCAATTTATCTCAGTGAAATTGTGTTTTGCACTTATTTTTTATTTGTACATGCACTATTGATATGTTGTTACCATATTTTATTTACTTTTTATTCATTTAGTAGTGTTCTATACTGTTGCAGTATTTTTGTGAGCTAAGAGATGCTTTTGCTGATCTTACTTTTGAAAGGAAATTTAAGAAATATTATTAGTCTATTGTTAACATATAAAATTATGTTAAGTTGTAACTTTGTCATGCAGCTTTTTAAAAAGATTTACTACAAATATCTTCCATCATAAGGCAATGCAATAAGGCATTTAAAATCGTCTGCTTACCTGAAGGGCCAATATCAGACTTTGAGGTAGAATGGCAAGTTTGTCAGTAATATATGAGCTGTGCTCTGTGAAAAAGGGGTTTAATGTATGTGCGTAAAGGGTCGTCCCAGATTAGCCTGTGCAGTGCAGGCTATTCATGGACAACACTTTCCATCTAAACTGAATTTTTGCTAAAAAGAGACTTTCTTGAAACAAAAAATATCATACAGCTGAAAGTGTCGTCCCTGATCAGCCTGTGTGGACTTCACAGGCTAATCGGGGACAACACTTTACGCACACTCATTAAACACCCTTTGCACAGAGAGCGGCTCATATGTTTGTCTGTGCTTGTCCTGAATGAATGTAACAATGTCAATAATTATTATGTCAAAAAAATATACTGGTAGATCTAAGATCAAACATTCATTTTCATTCGGGTAAAATGTGTGTACAGTGTATGTTGTTAAAGTCACAAATATATTTGTCAGTTGTATTTTGTTATAAGATAGTGTTATTCTTGTGTGTTGTTTTAATGCTCCTCAAAAAAAAATTGGGGGGGAGCATATAATCGCCGCTTCGTCTGTCCGTCCATCTGTTTGTCCGTCCGTGCACAATTTTTGTCTGGGTTATTTCTCAGCAATTAATGACCGGAATTCAATGAAACTTTATTGGAAGCTTCACTACCAAGAGGAGATGTGCATATTATCAGCTGGTTCTGGTCAGATGATTTTTCACAGAGTTATGGCCCTTTGAAATTTTCCATTGTACATATAGTGCAATTCTTGTCCGAGCTATTTCTCAGCAACTTATTACGGGAATTCAATGAAACTTTATGGGAAGCTTCACTACCAACAGGAGATGTGCGTATTATCAGCCGGTTATGGTCAGATGATTTTTCACAGAGTTATGGCCCTTTGAAATTTTCTATAAACTGTACATATAGTGCAATTCTTGTCCGGGCTATTTCTCCCCAACTACTGACTGGAATTCAATGAAGCTTTATGGGAAGCTTAACTACCTTGAGGAGATGCGCATGTTATTTGTGGGTTCTGGTTAGATGATTTATTTAGAGAGTTATGGCCCTTTTAAATTTTTAAGTTGCTAAACCATCCATCGTATTATTTTGTCCAAAGTTATGCCCCTCAAGACGTTTCCTTTGATCTGAATATGTAGTGCAATATTGTGACAAAAAAAAACCTGTGGGGAGCATCACCCGTCTCCGATGGTTTCTTGTTTAATTTATAATTTTATTTTATGCATAGCTATGTTCAATAGTTTACGTTGAAATGTTAAACATTCCCTTGTTTTAGCTCACTTGAGCACATTATCCTCACCATGAGCTTTTTGAAATCACCATGTGTCCATCGCTTTATTGTGCGTCATCCATAATGCATTGACCCAGGAACCTTGGTTGACCGTATACACATTTACCTTGTCAACACTCTAGAGGACACTTTTTTCCCCTTTTTTGTATTACCGGTAGTCAAAAATTTGTCTAATGATGTTTTGGCTGAGGTCAATGGTGTGTTATGTGGGATCAAAATCTAAGTCATTAGATCATATTAATTTAATTTAAAAATGTGAACACTTTTGTCATTCATCATGAAATCAGAATATTTGTTCATATTATATATTGGGCAAGTTTGACAATTCTTCCAGTCTGTTGAAAAATTTGGCTTCCAGGGGTTTGGGCAATTTCTCTCGCATGGGTATAAGAGACATTCTAGAAGTCAATTTTTGCCTAATCATGGTGAAGTTTGATGTCTCTTTTGAGTTCTTAAATGGTTGAAACATAACGAAACAAAACATTAAAGTTCATTTTAGTCTCAGTGCAGAGATCAAGGCAATTGGCCCTCTTGTTATATTATCTTTATAGACTTGAATTTGTCTTTGTTTTGTCTTATTCTATGATAGCATCAACTGGTGAAACAAAAATATATGTGTACCATTCCATGTGTCATATTTGGCAGTAATAACACTTCACTTTGTACAATAATTTGTGTAGTATACTAATCATTCTAGTCGTGTGCATATTAATTGCGTTATATTTGTACCAATCAGATTTACTTATTTTGAGACAATATGTATGATTTTATGTAGGTTAAAGTTAAACAAATTAAAAATAAAACACCATTCAAGGATTTGTTTTTATTGATGTTTGTTAGATTTACAAAGGTTTTATGATTGTTATTAACAGTCATTCAGGCATACAATGTGGGTAGATCCAGGCCCGTACGCAGGCCATGGGCCCGCCCCCCCCCCCCCAGCTGGCTGTCAAGTTAGGATCTTTTTTAATAATTGGCCTACTGCAATTTGTATCTCATGAAAGGGCCCACATTACACTTTCTCTCAATACAAAAGAGGACATGTGTTTTATTGTCCTGATATTCAAGAGGATTAGCGCTATTTTACTCGCCATTGGAGATAAGCCCCTAGGCAATGTTTTCTTATCGCATTGTACACACATCTATGATCAGTTAATTGACATGACGCCTTATCAGTGATCGCTCCGCCCACTTAATCACGTGGCTCAGCGGGAAGAAAACCTAGACAAGCTAACACCAAAATTGCTTCTTTGCCTATAGACTGCATATAGATTTACGCGATATTCCGGATGATTTTATGGACTTGTTTAACACAATATTACCCTTGTAAAGGGGTCGATGCCATTTAGTTATTCTGCAAATGCAAAAAATATACGATTAAAGAGAACATCAGCTATTTATACGGGCAAAAGCCCGCGAAGCGGGCGTTGACCGTTCATACATATGGGAATTTAGACATAAAATTACATAAGAATACCACATATGGATACGTCTCAAAAAAAATTGCCACGCGACATATATTTTCGCGATGCTATTTATGAACTTGAACAAATCAAAAACACTTTGACATATGCTAAATCACATGTAAATACATACCTCAGAAAAAGTTATATCAATGACATCATAATTGTGTAGCGAATCGCACTAAATATTCTCGCATTATTTGTTTTTCTTCGCAACCGTTCCAGAATTAGGTCATTACTCAATTATCTCCCCTGAATGCTCTTCTTCAGTGGGTATAAGCCGAAGACTGGTTCACTAAATATAGTAACAGTCTTCACCGAACACAATTTAGGGGAACATAACCCGTCTTAAATATATAGCCGAATCTCCGATTTCTGTCGAATTTATTTGCTTTTATCTTTTCGATATCTTATTGTTATTATTATCCTGACAAATCACAAACGCTTGTTAAAAAATTATTTGTTTTAAACACTATCGTTGGCATCTCTATTCTAAGTATTCTCGCGGTATTTCAATAACGACACCCTACTGTTTATGTATCAGAATTTGTGACGCATTTTCCATTCGCTCTCAGAAATAAGTTTTACGTTTGATCATGAGCAATATTCTGGTAAGTCGTCGTTGTTACCCTTCAGAATTACATTTATTTACAAATTTTTAAGATATTCAGATCTAACTTTTTAGTCTTTTAGCTTTTATTTTTAAAGTATTTTCACCTCGTCTGCTCGCACTTTACCGATATCCCAAAAGGTTACATATCACTATAAATAGTTTAGGCCTAAAACCACAAAATCCGATACCGTTGGAATTTTCGTACCACAATCTTACGTAAAAAATCATCCAGATTCGAAATCAACAAAAAACAAGACATTTATAAATTGTCTGCATTATTGATCAAATTTTAAGATTTTTGTTGGTTTTCCGTTTTTAGAAGCTGTTCTGCCAAGGCAAGAGCTGGGCATTATACAAGCCATTATATCCAGCAAAACTGACAGTTTTGGTTTACAGAAATCAACAAAGGAGGGATTCCGGAACTATAAAAATTTCCAAGCTATACACACAGTTATTATCTGTGGTGATCTTTATTGGTTCTGTTTGTTTACTTGGATGGAGCATGTGTGAACTTTTATAGAACTTTGAAGTCTATATATGTCTATCAGTATCTATAAACAAAAATCAGCTATGGTATAATAAGATCAGATGTGCAAACAATGTCAAAGGGTTGTTAAATTAACAATTTGAAGGCAATTATGCTGAAAAAATATGAAAAGTTTCCATGCAAATTTTGTCTGTATATCGACAAGTGTCTGCCGATTATTGTCAAAACTAGTAATACAAAACTTACCACAAGTATGTTAAAGCACTAAGTACCAGTAATCATTTTTAGTAAGATAGTGTAATTCTAAACAGTAGCAAATAGCTTGTTTAGTAAATGCATAATGCAATTAATATGATTTCCGTTCTATTGTGTAATTAATAAATTGGTTGTAACTTGCTAATCCATGATAAATGTTTTATGGCTAGTGCAAAACCAGCAATGTTAATTTTGTAAAAGGTAATACAATAACACCACTTTGTAATTTCATATACGTAAATATTCTTGAAATGTAGGTTGATGAGTTTTACTTATTTTGTAACTATTATTTTATGTGCAAATAAATGATGTGAAGTGTTTTGTATATCCACACAATACCACATATCTTTTTATATATGTACTGTATTATGTGTTATTTGAATGTTTAAATAAAAAAATATGGATGATATAACATGATGCATTCTAATATTTGCATTCAAATTGTAACTGTAGAGCTAATTGTATGCAGTTTAGACTGTGATTTTAGAATTGCTACAAAATGGCTAGTTTTTTAGTGGCGACACAATTTAAACTATTCAACAATAGTTTGCGAAAGAAAATTAGAAACCTTCAAGATACCTGTATTTATTAAATATTTTAATTGCGAAACAAGTATGTTGTTATGCTGTTACACATAATTATACATTGATAATAAATAAGAAGACAATTAGTGGTGTTAACGTTTCCCAACAGTAGAAATCATTCTTCTGATGAAGTCAGTGGTATACAGACGAAAGCTCCAGGTATGGCTTTCAATACGTAGTGTGTGTTATTTGGCAGTCTTAAACTTATTGGATTAAAAAAAATCCTGTCAAATTTGTCAATCAAAATTGATTTGACACATCACATGTACTGTATGCTAAATGCAACTGCTTTAGCAAGCTGTCAAGTTGAATTGAGACATTTGATGAAACAAACTGGTTCCTGGGTAGGACCAGTACTTAGTGTCTATATGACGTACCATGACGTCGAAAGTCTACAAGACCTACTAGGTAGAACGAGAAATGTACTTTGACGTACAGTTTTCACCGACCCTTGAGTGTTAGCCAATCAGAAGACACCTTACATCTGTTGCTTTTAGAGATATTTGACATTGAACATAAGTATTATTATTATTTATACCAAATTATGCGACTATCGACCGCTTACTCATAGATATTGTGCGTATTTATTAAACATTATTATTATTATAATTTATACCAAATTATGCGACTATCGACCGCTAACTCATAGATATTGTGCGTATTTATTGACCTGGCGTGGCGGAATTAACCTCTGACTTATGCAAGTTATGGTTATCACAAAATACGACCAACGGAGAGGTTATAATACATTAATTATCCTGTTAATGCTTGGTAACTGTTTGGTTACCATTGGGAATTTCCTACACAGTAATGCACTGGACGGTCGTGATACTCCGCCCAGCATGATCAATAAATACTCACAATATGCAGATTAATTTTAATTTTAAAAAGGTAAAAAATTGAATTTTCTTCAAAAATGTTTGTATATAATCTATTTCAATGCATTAAATACTTGAAACTTCTATGTGTTGTTTTTTTGCCATTCTGATATTTTTATTCATTTTGTCCTCAATTAAAAAAGAGATTTTAAACATTTATTATGAATAAATCTGAAGGAAAAGCGGCTCAAGAGACTAGTGTTTTGATTGGCTGTTCAAAAAATGTGTACGTCGAAGTACAAACATGTATGTCGAAGTACAAATTGTACTTTGACGTACAAATATATACTTCGAAGTGTATTTTATATTTATGTCGACGTACAATTATTGTACTTTGACGTACATTTCTCTTTTTAACTTGTAGGTCTTCTTGACTTTCAACCCAAATGGTACGCCATAGTATGTCTTTAGGGTTATCTAAAGAATGCTCCCACTTAAGAGATCAATACAGAGACCTCCCAGTGCCTAAGCCAGTTAGCAGACACCCCATTCACTATACCACAGACACCGAACCAGCTATAAATTCCTGTGGCTAGAAAACAAAAAAATATAAGATGCTAGATCTTTAAGCTTGGAACATGTAACTTGTTTTAAGATTGATTTTTTTTTTTTTTTATGCATTACTTAATCATTGCAACAATTATAATATTTTGAACACAATCATGTCAATATATTTATTAAAAATACATAGTTATCAAAAAAACTTAAAAAAGCTTTTGCCCGTAAATTAGGTAGCACCTATAATCATATTAACGGGTAACGGGTATGACGGATACATTAAACACGCTCTCAAACGCTTGCGCGCTTACCGAAATCGAACCCGTTATTACGTGTAATGGTGGTATTTGCAATAAATTAACACTTCACCGGATAATCTCTTGCACGACGGTTACATTACATTCACCTCTGTGTTGGGCTCAGAACTGACTATTCACTCTGGATCCCATTGTGTCACACCGGTCTTACTGACCTGTGTGAATGCGCGCTAAGCATTGTGGGAAACGGACTTTTTTCCATCATGGCGTTGGTAAACATAATAAACACGGAAGTGAAAAATGGTAATTAATTATTATCAAAAACAGGCCCCATCAAACCGGGCCAGCTGAAATATATACATGGATGCAGTTTGTGCTTCAAAAGGAGCCACTTTTCATGTCAGTCTATTGTTTGTAAGAATCACCTAACACGTAACTTAGACTAACTAAACACGTTGCAAGACTGTACTGGTCGTGTACGTAATTCCGGCCTGTACGTAAAAAATCGGCCACCTGTGTTTAATCATTTTCATGATCTAAACACACATGTTTTGATTATTTTTAGAACAATCAACTTGAAAACCAACCCTACTCTCAATATTTTGCAAATTAAAGAAGCATATCACTGTAAACGTCTGCATTAAAATGTCTCAAACATAACACAAGATATTTCTCTCATGGGAAAAGTGACGTCTTAGCCAATGCAAAAAATTATACTTATATAAGAAACAAATATATTTGATAAAATTATTATTATTTCTCTCTGATAAACTTTTATTAAGGTATTTTTTAATTAATTGTATAAAAACATACATTTAAAACAAAAAAATCAGGACCTAAATATAAACTTTTAATATATGAATTACCTCCCTTGATTTGAATACTAATAGTTTACATGTTGTAGAATTAAATATAAGCGTTTACTAAAAATCGACACTAAAGTCAACTTTTTAAACAAAATGTTTTTACTTTCTTAGCTATGTTAGTAAAAATTGATTAAAACTATTGAAAATAAATATTTTTTATGAATTTGCAGTTCCCCATTAACCGTGCAGGCCTGTTAATATTTATTAAAATAGGTAGGGGGAGTAACTGGTATAAAAACGTCGCATATATATTAAGTTTCAAGTCAAAAATTGTGTTTGTGTAATCCTGTATTAATACTCTTAAAATGAGGACATTCGTCTAAAGATATTGCTTTGTAATTGTACCTGCAGATTAAACTGAAAAGTGGCCGATTTTTTAGGTACAATTGCCCTACGAAAATTGATAGTTTATATGTCATTAATTACTGTTCATAAAAGTAACATACACTGATCTAATTCTATTGAAATTTTCATGCTAGGTGAGTTTTGAACCCAGGATTATATATGTGAAGTTTAGTTTCAACCAGTTGCCTAAAACAAAAGATTTTGTTAAAATAGTCCCAAAAGTGGCCGGAATTACGTACCCGACCAGTATCTTCGAAATAGTAAATAAATCAAAATCATTAATAAATATTTATAATTAAATACCTGCTGAAATTTGAGGACGTAAACGATTTAAAATAAACGCTGTAAACATTACAAGGAATCTTACATGTAGGCCTCATGTGTGAAAGGATTAATCAGGGATAAAATAAATGGAGTTCAAAGGATCTAACATTTTGAGGAGGAAGTCATGGTATCTTGGACATTTGGCACTTTCATATATTTATTTAGTAGATACTGAAAATGCTGAATGTGCTAATTGCAACATCAAAGACGAGCAGGTGAGATTTTTACAGCTTTATTTTTCTTTACATAAAGTCGTATGTTTTCCATTTAATTTATATGGCGCTCTAGTCTTATTTATAAGACGCGCAAAGAATTTAGAGAGACTTTTTATATGGGCTAAATTCTTTGCTCCAAATATTACCCATATAAAAAGTAGCTTAATATTTAAGAGCGTCAAAAATTTGGACTAATGGCGCTCAATTTTAGCTCGGCTGTTTTTGGGGAAAACCCTAGGTATTGTCATAGCTCGTCGTCAGATGTCCGCGTCGTGCTAAAACCTTTACATCGGCTCTAAAATCAAAGTGCTTCCACCTATAACATTGAAACCTCACATGTATATGCACCGTGATGATTTCTACACACCACACCCATTTTGGGGTCACTCGGTCAAAGGTCAAGGTCACTAACCTCTAAAAAATTCTTTTAATAAATTTCATTTATTCAAAACTGCACCGCAGCCTAGCTTGGCACCCATAATGTGGTGCTCTTGTTTATATATAATTTTAAAAATGTATTAATAACCAGAATAGTTTATGCATGTATAAATAAAAAGATACAGCCATGAACAGTGTGTTTTAATTTTTAATAAATATGCTTTGATTGCGTATATGCAAAACAATGAAGTCCATATATTGTTAACTGATTTTTAAAATGTTAAATGTCACACATTACGTACCAGTCCGTTTATATACCGAAACTTTATGTACCACTATCTGACACTTTATGTACCATATTTATAATATAAAGAGATAACTAATTTAATATGAATGTGTGTTATTGATGAAATGTATTTTGTGTGATAGTATTTATGAATTTAGACTTATATATTGGCGATAGATTTTATATTTTGTCAGATTGTCTAAGTGTCACTGAGTGTCTTAGTTTAATTTATTAGCCCAAGTACATGTAGTACTTAATAAATGATTTATTAGTCTTACCTGAAATTGAAGTAAATTATAAAAATTCATTTGTCTCTTATCTTATCCTGACTAAGGATTATAAAGTCTAAAATGTTTGTATTATATTGTATAATTGAAATATGATACTTTGAAGAGAAGAGAGAATGACCTTAATGTTCAAACTGTAAAAAAAAATCAAAATTATTTCCTTCTTTAGACTTTAATCATGTTTAGAGAATGACCATAATTCATCAGGACTGCTATGAATGAATGGACAATAACACCTATATTTTATGTAGGTGGTACATAAAGTTTCAAAGTACCGGTAGTACATTAAAGGTCTGGTACATGTACATAAGGTGTTACACCCTAAAATGTTCATGGTATCAGTGTTTCAATAATGTAGTGTTTCTTCAGTGCTCCAGCTAGCAATAAATAGAGGGGCGCTGCGCCCCTCTAAAATTTGCCCCCTTAAAAAGCGCCCCTCTATTTTTCTGTCAAATGCCCTTTTGATCTCTAAATTCCTGCTTTCATGCCGTATAAATCGCCAGAAACATCGACATGAATACACAGATAACACCCTTACATGACAGCCTGGGGTGTATTAATTCAACACATTGTGAACAAACAAGCCCCAAGGGCATGGTTTGTTATCAGAGCACTAATTAGCCTTTTGTTGCAGACGATAGTAACATGCTGTGAAAGATTATCTCTGAGGTCACGCTTGGTTAGGCACAATCACACTCGAATGAAATCAAATTCAGCACTATTGATTTTTTTTAACTTCTGAATTCTTTGGCTATAATTTGTTTGCAAAAATAGTGATTTTTAATTCAAAATACCTATTAACATTTGATAATTAATCATCTTTTTTAATGCGAACATGTGGTTAATTTTTAGTCCGAAATTACCGCATGAAAAACATATTTGTGTTTGGATTTTATTTCTGAACTTTAAAACACTGTCTGTCCCCAATCATGATGAATTTTAACATGAATAGGGGCAGATAGTTGTTAATTCAACAAATAATGAACTTGTTTGGAGGGAGGATTTATCACTCTGCAAGTAAAATTTAATGTTGATATTGTCATATATTTTCGCGACCTAACGAAACTGTCAACGTTGTTGACATTAGTTGAAATAACGAGTTGTGAAATAAATATATCCTATTATTAACAATAACAATGTTTCATTTTAATCTCCAGACTGGATGCTACTTAATAGTGACATTGATCATTGTTTAGACTTTAAATTTGTCAATATAGGTTTTTGTTTGAATTAATATTATTATTGTGGACAAATATTGGCTCAAAGTTATTTAAAGCAACAAATTTAAGTAGTGACAGTCACAACGTTTATTTGACCCAGTGAAACCCCTGAATTTATTTAATGTTTTCTTCATTTCATTTTCTTCTAAAAGGCCACTAATGCTGAAACTGGAACCTGAAAGATTAACATGCAGTTCAATGATGATAGGTGATAAAAAAACAACAAAATTCCCCCCCACCCACACACACACACACCGGAAAGAAATATTATATCTACATATCTCTAATGCGTGTAGTCGGATGCTAGCCCATAGCGGTTAGGAAATTGGCTATTAAGTTGTTTTCCTTAGCGCCAATGTAGATAGTAATATATTTATTGTAATTTCATTACACAAAATGAGGAACAGCATACAATTGGTGAAGTCATCCAATGCACTAATGTTTACGCTTAATAAGTATGTAGTATAACCAAAGTATATACTTAAGTATATTTATAACCAAATGCCCTATTTTCCAAAATTACGCGTGAAATGTGCCCTTTTTGGGGAAGCTCCCCTCTATTTTGAAAAGCTGGCTGGAGCACTGTTCTTATTATGTATTGCTTAGAATGTTTTGTTTCAAGTTTCAAATTTGCATTTATTTTAAAGCATTTTCAGTCACTTTGTGAATTCCATGTTTTTTGTAATAAGGTGAATTATGTTGTACATGGTGTCAAATATTAATTCATGGTCGCTATGGTGTAGAGAATGATGTCCGCTGGGCGTGGGTTCGATCAATACTCTGGGAGTTCTCCTTATCATCTCCATGGACAACAAGTTCTGGTGTACCAAGTAGTAGTAGTAGTAGTAGTAGTAGTGGTGGTGGTGGTGGTGGTGGTGGTGGTGGTAGTAGTAGTAGTAGTAGTAGTAGTAGTAGTAGTAGTAGTAGTAGTAGAAGTAGTAGTAGTAGAAGTAGTAGTAGTAGTAGTAGTAGTAGTAGTAGTAGTAGTAGTAGTAGTAGACTAGTAGTAGTAGAAGTAAGATCAGTAGTAGTAGTCGTAGTTGTTGTTCTTGTTGTAGTAGTAGATAATTAATTAATTAGTAGTAGTAGTAGTAAGAGTTGTAATGGTTGTGTTTGTATTTGTATTGAATTCTGATAATACAACACAATGATGCTGCTGCTAACAATGATGATGATGAATATGATAATGCTGCTGCTGATTGTGATGATGATTATATGATGGGAGTTTGGTATTATAAAATTTGTGAGGTTCAAACACAAAACCTGTTGGATAATAAAACTTCTCATTATATGACAAAAGAGCTAGATTGTAGAGTAAAAAATAAGTATAAAATTCGCTAATAGGAAAGCTACCATTAAAGGACCATGATTTGTGGGCTTCATCAAAAGCAATACATGAAACAGTTATATCTCTTTCAAATGCACTCAATATTGCTGTTCCAATTGATATGCTCAGAAATGCTTCTGGATGGGCATACACCAATGAGTACTTTCCTTCAGTTATTTCCTCTAAAGACACATTAACAACACTGTCGCCCTTAGCAGGAATTCCAGACGCCCCCCCTAAGATGTTCCCTCACCAGACATTTCCCCCATTTTAGTTTAAGTGCTTACATTACCCCCCTCCTCACAATAAATTTATAATGGTTTGGTTGAAGTAAAATCTTGATTTATTATCAAAATGATTTTTTTTGCTTATGTAATCTTATGTAATTAACTTTTATATGAAGCAGCTTGTTTGTTGTTTTCTTTGGATTAATCATTCATTATTTTTGTTAAACTGTTTAAGGAGTGCATGTAAATCATTAGTAAGACGTGCATGTTGGTGTACTAGAGGAATACTAGAGGAATACATGAGATATTCTCAAAATCTTACACATGTTGTTTTTAATATAATTAAATAGGATCAATTGATGAATTAATTCAGTTTGAGTCAACTTGGGCTGGGTTGTAGAACTATAGTTATTTGTTGTTTTTAATCCAATTAAATAGGGTACTATGTAACTGTCAAAGAAAATATGCATTCATATGCATATAAGCCAAGTTTTGGATGTCACTGATATTTTCAATTTTACTAGTAGCTAATTAAGACTAATTAAAACAGAATAGGACTTTCCTTGCAAAGTATTTATTATTAATAATAAAATAAGCTAATGTAATCAAAACATATTGATATTTTAATAATTTAACTAAATGATATTAATAATATTTAAATTTGCCCCAAAAAACTAGGGCAGGTAGATAGGAAGGATTTTTTTTTTGGAAAACCAACAGTGTTGTCAGTGTAAAATATTTGTAAACCTTCTTCAATTTCAGTTTCACATTTTATGACCTGCAACACATTCTATGCTACTTTATTTTACTATGGTAAGTCATTAAAGTGTTATTTATTTTTCAACTATATAATGTGCTAATCTCATATAATGAATTACTACCCCATTTAAAGATGACACCTAATCTAAATTCATTAATACACTAGTTATAATTGTTTTATTGTAACATACTATTCCACTAAAAAATGACCATCATAGAACATCAATGCTGTGCTTTTACTAAAATGTTCATTGATCTCAATTATTTAAAGAAAAAAATCTATCAAGCACTTATAAAAAAATATATAATTAGGGTGTCAAAATTTAACAAATTGAACAAGTCAATTTGAACTTCTCTTGCAATGCAAATGGAGCCACTTGAAATACCAAATTGTTCCCATACTAGTCGGCAATATAGCTTTGACATTGTGTCTATTCAAAACAAGCATCAGATACACCTTCTGAAACTTTTTAAGCGGTTTTGAAAACGCTATTTCATTGCAAACTTTCGTCATTAAAGGATACATGTTGTTATACAACCGAAAGTGAAAGTACAGTTTAAAAAAATGAATAAAGAGCGAAATTGTTGAAAACTTACGAAAATTTTAATTGATACTAACATAAGACCGTAAGACTGAACAAAACTATACATAACTTTTAAATCATAACATGAAAGTTTACTTATAAAGCAAATTCTTCATTCATCCGCGGACTTCTTTGTGTCGTAGTCATAAATGCCTCCAAATGGAGGTGCGTGATGCGTCTAAGTATAGAGGTGACAATAACGTAGTGACGTCACCATTTATGTATAGAATGCTCTGGATCCAACCAGCTTTTTATTGCATAAGGAAGCTACTCTTTACGGAGAATCCGGAGATGGACGAAGTGTTACGATTGCGGACTATTATTATGAAAGCGTCTCATTTATGTCATGATCATTCCAAGCGTTCATCATTGAGGTTACAGAACACTAAACAATCTCTTGCACGTCGGTTACATTGCATTCACTGCATTAAAGAAAACCATCTCATGCCATGCTATCTTATATCAGTCTTAATTCATTATTATAAAATTGATATGGTTTTTTATGTTAAGAAACCAACATACATACACACGTCGAAGCAATTCCTAACGTCACTCAAAAAAAATATGTTCAATTGTTTACATTTGTGAAGTGCGTGGAATGATTCCATCTGCGTAAATGGGCAATAAATTAGTTCCAAAGAGTTGCATTAAAACTCGCAAGTTTTTTGCACGATTTATCGTACATTTAAAATTCATATTTCTTAATTTAATGCATGCGATCTTAAATATCCAATCAAATATACGTTTGCGTTTGTTCGGTTTTATCTATTTTATAGACAAAATGGAGGGCTGAGCCTTTCACAGAGTTGTATGTGAGAGCAAGGAACGACAACTCTGCGTGGAGATTGTTCACCGGTATTTACCCGTGTTATTAACAAAATTATTACCGAAACATTCCCCCCTACCCGTGTATTTGACACGAAATAGCGCTTTATAACTGGGAATTCGGTGAAGTTTTACGCGCTTTCTGACGCCGGGTGGTTACCTCAATCCCACATGTTATTGCGTACAAAAGTGATATTAATCATATTAAACATTGCTCATGGGACATTTATCAATCACTATAATTTAAAGCGCAAAAACAACACAGTAAGTTTGGACATTGTCTGATATAAAATTAGCGTTTTACGAAATTGAATACGGTCAGGCTATTATAAATTAATAAGGCTACCAATATCAGACGCTCGCGCAGGTACCGACTTCCCCGAAGTTACCGCATTTATTGGTTAACTAATATCAGTAATAATAACTCTTTTACAATAGCATTTATCGATACGTCTTTATTAAAATAATAACAAAATGGTTTTCACTTGTTTCTGACACACACAGAAACGCGATTTTTAACGGGGATTTCGTAAAGTTACACGAATTGGGTACCAAAATTCTCAGTTATTTTACATGCACACGTGACATAATACATACTTAATTATGCTAAATTATTGCTTATATGACATTTCAAGTTTGTGAAATAAATTAATGTTCTATAAAGGGGATCTCGGTAATTCTTGAAGCCTCCACTCTCTCTTGTCAAGACCGCATTGCTGCGTTTGAAATGGTATAAATTTAATTCATCTTACTTATCTTTCTGGATACCAAATGTCAGAGTTGCATTAACCCTTTTTACACCGTTTTTGCCATATTTCATTTCCGTTTTATGATCCGAACAAAATATACGAAACTCGTTTAAAAAATGAGATCTAGGCATTCGAGCTCCTAGTGTGGATTAAAAGCGTTTATTGGTGACACCACATGAGTGCAAATTTGTGAATACCGTTAATAAGATAATACATGTATATCACATGTCACCTTCAAATAACATGTATGATGTCAATTAAGTGCATTACTTAAAGAGAAATAAAACACAGCATGAATTAGGCTTCATGCTGGGTTTTATTTCCCTTTAAGTAATGCAGATGTACCTCGCTTCTGACCTAGTAACTGATAAAACTATTTTTAAAAAGTGAAATATTATGTGATAATCAGATCGATAACATAAACTATTTAAATCTGCCAGTATATCCGATAAAAATATGTTATAATTGTCTTTGACAGTGTTGACGTTCAGTTGTTCGTGGTGACGACCGCATGTATTTATACATCTCTTACACTTCTCAAGATCTCTTTTTCTGCTTTGGAAACGATATAAATTAAATGTCACCAACTAATCTTTCAGGATATCGATTGTCCGAGTTACATAATCCCCATTGACACCGTTTAACCATTTTTAATCGTTTTTTAAAGAGGAAAACAAAAGAAACTTGTTGGAATAAAAGTGAACCTAAACATGTAGCTTGTTTAGAAAATGGCGGACGACCTGTCGTTGCTAACGAGTGCCCCCTGATACAGGAGATCGAAGGTCTGAAAATTGCTGACGTTAATAAATTGTGAAAAACAAGTAATGTTGGAAGCAATTAAAGAGGTGATATGGATAATTGGCATAAATATGAACTGGAACGTTTCTTTGTCTAAGTCAAAGGCCAATACTTCCGCCAAAAATCAATGGACCAGAACGCAAGTCATACTTCATCCGTAAGTCATGTAGGTAGACTCACACACCAAATATTGACCTTATCGCGATGACGTCACTGAAGGGGCAGTCCCTTAGCGACGGTGAAAACAATGCCCTAGATACGGTCGATTTACTACGCTGATTGAGCACCTCTGCTGATATTTCGTCTATTGCATTCCTATTGGGAAGTCGATAGGTAATTAAATGTCCTGTAATTGGTGTTTAAAATGTCTTTTGACTATTATGAAGGGTTAGATTGCACTTCGAAAGCCCGATATGATCAGAAAATAAAACTAATTGGACTTAATGAATGTCCATACAAATTGCAAGCTGGATGTTGGAAAAATGACCCGACCAAGTGGCCGATGATCGAGTACGACCACATTCATGATTAACTTTCTCACTGAGACACCGGGTAAATTCGATTATTCTGTAATAATGGGAGTATCCTTGTAGATGTTGATGTAATGAGTATTGTCGTTCTTTTCAGAGTTCATTCATCTTCGAACATTATAATTATATTTCTACCATGTCAATTTATCATGCTAATGTGAAGCTGTAAAATACGTAGGGACATCTGGTACATGAAAGCCTTATTTGTTTTCATTGTAATGAGTACGAGTGACAAATATTAAAATTAACACACATATATCTGTATAAACATTTGTTTTTCAAACATTATTTACCCCCGTTGCTGTCAAAAGTAATTTCTTTTTTATGATGTCGATCGTTTATTGTCGTAACATTAAATCTTAATACGGAATGACGGCTTTTTAATTAACTGAAACACGCTAAATACGTTACTTGTTTTTTTTACGTAAATTTTATAATTATTAAATACTTTAATAAATTAATCGGGCTTGTATCTTTACGGTGTAAATTTCTGATAATCTAAATTGGACATGACTTTTTATTTGACCATATGTCACATATCTAATTTAAGCAAATGTTAAGTACATCGGCGTTAATTATTCATCCAAATGACTGCTTAATACTACCAGATAGAGGAAACATGGTGGCATCTATCGTGTTAAATGACACTGTCTGGACCACCAGGTGTGGTTTATGACACCTTTTTGAAAGTTAAGTTTGGACAATATTTTATCAAAACGAGATAATCGGATTATGCAAAAAACGGGCAATTAAACACCAGAATACAAAAGCTCACACGATTTTAAGACTGATGCAAACAATCAAATGAAAAATATTGCGTTTAATTTAATTAACTGTTTATTTAAGGTGTCAACGTGTTTTATAAAGCAACTGTTTATTCAATTATTTCGGCATTAAAAATTCGGCTTAAATGACTGCTCAGTATGACAAGAGATGACATAGAGGTATCATAAATTGTGTTTAATGACCACATGAGGATTATGCAGAGCCCCAAGTATAGGTCCCCAGCTGACTTTATGACACCGTGTTTTCTTTGTCTGGACAGTATCCGATCATAACGAGATAATCGGTTTGTGATGAAGAAAGGGGCATTCAAATACCTAACATGCGGAAACAAAAAGTGTCGAACTTGGTGTGAATTAAATAAAAACAATAAAATTTATCATGAGAATTTATTTAATACGTAACAAGGTAATAAGGTTACAAATATAGAGGTTCAAATCAGCTACTATATGTTGCAAATATTTAAAATTTATTGGTTGTTTGTTTTCATCCTTATTTGTGTTCGTTCATTAAATTAAATTTATTATGAAATAATTTCTATTTCTGGGTATTTTTATTCTAAAAAATGGTCGCGAAGATGTGCCTTAACTTAAGAAATTTGCGAGCAGTGTTAAATATTTCAATGCAAATAAAATGGCGACAACGCTTTTGTTTTCACCGTCGTCAAGGGGCATGTAACTCTAACTGACGCAAGTGCCCGGATAAGGTGAATAAGGTTAATATCTTAAAGCGTTTCGAAAAAAGTTTGGAAAATGAAATGCCGGCCGGACGGACGGTGCTATATGCCACCCTACCGGTGGCATACTAATCAGCTCAAAAACGTCAGGAAAACGGTTTATATAGAGAAAACAATTAAGTTCAAGGCTAATAAATTCGCCAAATATCAATGGTCCGGAACGACTTTCACACTTATCTGATGGTCATGAAGGTAGACTCACATACCAAAAATCAGCTCAATATCTTAAATAGTTCCGTCAAAAACTTACGAAAAACGGTTATTATAGAAAAAATTCCAAGGTCCAATCTAATGTCGCAGTTGAAGACGAGTTTGATGGTTAATCTGTGTTAATGATGGGCAAAGTAAAACTGTGTAATAGATTATAAACATTTTTTTAGGACTTTACTTTGAACCTTTAGAGGAGGTTTGAATTCAAAGAGAAAATAGTTTAATGGTTATATGTCAGTCAAGCTTTTGAGTTCAGAAAGGTGCTGATTTACTTGTTATATTCCATAAAAAAATATGGCGGGGAGACCCCTCCCGCACCCTCTACTGTTGGGCCCCCAGTCAAAAATTCCTGCGTATGGCCCTGTCTACAGTCAGTGTGTTTACAATAAAGATTACCAGCAATGCAGATTTACACTTGTAAATAACAAACATATGGCTTTACAATTGTGATTTTCAACCGTTTTGATTTACAATGCTATTTACATACAAGTCATGTGGTTTACAATAGTGATTGACAACCATTTTGGCATACACTTGTAATTTACAACCATATAGGTTTACAACTTTAATTTACAAATATGTGGGTCTACAACGGTCAACCATGTGGGTTTATAATTGAATTACATGTATTATTTATTAGTTATTACCGGTCAGCTAAACACGTTTGTTTCGAAACCAAGCAGGTTTACCTTCGTTAATTATCATTTGGGAAATATAATTGTGATTTACCTCTATGTGGGTTTTGCATTGTGATTTTCAACCATATGGCTTCACAGTTGTAATTTAAAACCAATGTGATTTACAAACATGTAGTTTTATATTTTGAATTACAAATAAAGATACGTCATTTACAACCACAGCAAGTTCCATTTTACAGTCTCACACAACAATTAAGTATGTTAATGTACAACCTCAATGTGTTATGGTTCTAAGCAACCACATTAATCTCTGATTGCATTTTACTATAACAAGTTTATGTTTGTAATTTAAACTCGCTTTTCACAGATTGTCAGCCACGAATATTTGTTATGAGCAACCATGTCCATCATAACAGTAACAACCACACGAATTAACGATAAGGTTTTACAAACGTTAAATGGAAAGTTGTTATTTACGCTCGATTGGTCATTGTCGGCTCGGGTACTATTTACATGCAACCCGGGTACTCTTAAGTATACTTATACATATGTACCCCTGGTACGGTAAATATACTAAAACGTACCCGGGATATTTAACGCTAAATCGGTCGTTGTCGGCTATTTTTTTACAATTAATTATGTTCACATGTATGTCAAATTTTCTGTTAAATGGCCTCTATATTATTGAAACTCGTACTCAAAAAGCATTTGATGTAGTTTTTTTAAAAGAGAAGTTTGTTGAAGATAAACTATATCGTTTTACGGTAATCGGTAGCGCGTTTTACGATTTCGAATTTTGGGCGGAAATACAACGCGGGTACAGTCGACCGGGTACGTTTAAGTATATTTACCGGATCCGGAGTACATGTAAGTATACTAAGAGTACCCGGGATACATGTGAGTAGTACCCGAGCCGACAATTTCCAATCGAGCGTAATTAAAACCACGCAGAAATTGTTGGTCCAATTTTTCAGTTGGGTTTTACATTTTTGATTTTAAAAATAAATACTTCACAGTAAAGAAAGATGTAAAGTAAAGTATGTTCAAGGGTTAACTGATGCTATAGACGTTTGCCGTTTTTTTTGTTATCTATACAAAGATCCATCAATAAACAAAGCTCTATCAATAAACCAATACTGATAGATCTTTGAACGGTTGAGCCAACAATTTAAGATGCACATTTATTTTGAAAATTTGTTTTCTGATACTCAGAAATATTGTTTGGCTACTTACTAGATTAATCTACATTGCGTTCCTCGAAACATCTTTGTTTGGTTTGTTTAATAAAACACTTACATGTTAGAAATGGAATAAGCAATCATCGTGGTGCGAACATTATAATAAATAATTGAGATTGCTTAATCGATTTCTACTTTCGCGAGCTATTTTCTGTGTAACGATATTTTAATTGATCTTTCGTGATAGTTTAACAATTATATGGTCCACAAAATTGCATTTCTTAAACTCGCAAATGACCATGACTTCAAGTATTAAATTTATGACGTTGCTATCGGCGTATTTGTTTGAATATCTTAGATCCATATCGGTTTGAATTATACGAAAGGCTATAAATTGTAAAAGATTGTAAAATGTTTTATTACTTCAATTAACAAACATTTGCATATGCATGCAATACAAGCTTGACAATACAAAACGTCAAAATTTAATAAAATAATAGTTAACATGGGTTTACCATCAATACAAAAAATGTTCATAAAGTTTATAGTTTATAGTTCAATTATTGAAAAGCCAAAAAGGTAATACAAATGTTGTGACCCTCGATCGGATACTTAAGAACGGTGCTTGTAATTCCCTTGACAAAATTGCATTGTATTTTTCAAGGCGCGTTAAATAATATTACAAGCAAGACAGAAACCCAAACACTAAAGAGAACTTGGAGTGGGATACATTTTACTGTGCGAGTTGCATCGGCCCGTTTCTTCTATTTTACTGTTTCCTTAATTACAAGAAACTCACGTGTTGCAGTGGATGATTACAAAATTTTATTCTCCACTTTATTAAAAAAAACACAACCTTTTTTATTATAAAAATCTGCTTACAAAAAAAAGACCTGACAAAACCAGCATCGACGAAATATTGATTTGTTGGCGCTTAAATACGTACATGTTTACTTATTTTCCATATGCAGTATACATGGCATCTTATAGTCGTCTTTGTGTTTGTAAAAATGGGTCATTATACAGCAGTCAAGTCATAACGTATGTAGACCGCTATTTTACATTTTAAGTACACAGGTTACCCTTTGTTTTTATACAGAATATTTTTGTATATACCGGGTAGTGTACAAGGCTCTATTTAAAAGTATAGCACGAGTTGCACGAGTGACCTGGTCGATTTCTATTTAGGTTCATTTTCACGAACAAGTTCTTGCTTTTGTAAACGAGATAACCATGCAATATAACTTTTAAACAAAACAAAATCAAAACACGTACATGTACTTTGTCAATAAACGTTCATTTGTTTACATTTTAGCGCTCGTAACATTTTTTTTTTAGCCAATTGGTCTAGTTAAAGTTTCGCACCTTGTCCCCGATGTTATGCAAACATCGGCAGCAAACGAATGTATTCCAAACATTAATATTTGTATAATTGTATGAGCACTCAGGTCCCTTTAAGGAAAAGAGACATTAATATTGATTGACCAAACATTACCAGAAAACGGGCATTCAACGGGTAGATGGTTTCTATGTAATTATTGTTTGTATTTCTGCGTTAACTATTGTTAATGAGAAAATTGATTTATTTTTATTATCCTTTATATCCGGGATAGTATTTTATGTCATTTGATCAAACAACGTTTGTCTTTATTTTGTGTTCATTTTATTGTGGAATATAAAAATAAATCGCCCCGTTTGGTAATTTGTGAAATACATTATATCACACGATCTTGAATGTATGTATGAACTACTTATGCTTAATAACCTTGGTATTTACACATTAAAAACAAAGTAAAGAAAACGTAATCAGAAAATGTGTAAGCATAAAAACTTAAAAGTCATACTAATATGTATGTTGTTGTTTGTTTTTTTGTTTTGTTTTTAAGAAAAGATTCTAATAATTATACTGAATACATTTTCGCTGTAGCATTTAATTTTCGTTATGTGATAATTTATACCAATTACTGGTTTTCTTTTAACATGGTCACGAAAATAAAACAACACCATAATATGTCGTCATAAAAAATAAGGTACTTGTATTTTGAAATTCAAATTTCTTACACATTAGTTTTTAATCCCCGACATCCATCACGTACTGCATGATATAACGACGATATGATTTTATATATGTCAAAGGTAATCTCAAATACACGTTTACGCAATAAATTAATAAATTCTCAACATCACGTCCAGACTGAAGTAATATTAACTATCTTCTACGCGATTTACTCCGCATACACAGCATACACCAGGGCGACACCAAACAAATCTCTGCTTTTAAACGTGGCTTCCGCGAAGTTGTCTACTTTATCGTTCCATATAAACCTACTGGTAAACGAGAGAGACGGGTTCGACGCCTTGAACTGACCGATGGTCACTATGCAAACGATTTTAAACCTAGGGTGCCCGAGCGCCTTCACCTGCTGTTTGATGCGATCAGAAATATTGCGCGACGCTCTCGAGCATTCGTCCTTGTCATATTCCCGCCCTTTCAACTCGGACTGTAAAACCTCGTATGCAATCTTCTTAGCCTCGTAGATCGGAAAGGTCTTATCCGGTTCCGTTTTGTACGTGTTCTCGTACTTGATCGTCGTTCGACCGTCCTTGGAGGCTGACATCGGACCAGTTCTGCCTCCTAGGGAATCCGCCATCGAGTACTTCCGCTCGGATATTGACATCCGGCGACCGGCGATGGAGCCGCGCCGTTCCGATCCAACCGGTATTGAGCCGCTCATTCGATCGAATGATTGCTTCCGTTCGCTAGCGTAGATGGACTTCCGCCGGCCCTCCGTTGGAGCCATTGACTGCTTCCGGATGGACATGTCTCAGGTTCTGAATGTAATTGTAAGATATAAGTTTAACAACTGTTAATTGAGTGTGGGCAAATTTGATAGAGTTATACTGCACACTCTGGTTTTTACGGTATTACAACCTTGTTATCAACTTAATTCTAGGAACAACGATTTTAATCCATTCATGCCCAGTGGACTCTCCCATCCTTCTAAATTGGATCACTTTATTTCCAAAATTAGGTATGTCTAGTATATTTATTTCTATATTGAGAATATTTCTTACAGAAATTCCTTTAAGCAAACAGCGCAGACCCAGATGAGACGCCGCAAAATGCGGCGTCTCATCTGGATCTACGCTGTTTGCCAATGCCTTTTTCTAGACGCTAGGAATAAATGGTTTAAAACGGTGCTACAACTAACATTTTCCGAATTCATTCGGTAAAAAGTGTTTATGTTTGTTGATATTGGTGCTGCAACCCAAATTACCAACTTTTCATTCTGGTGCTACTAAACAAAGTTATGCAGGAAACAATGTGCTTATTCGGTTGTTACAGCTGCAACTCATATTACCAAGATTAAATAAGAAAAACTCCGCTTATTCCGTTGTTACATCAACAACTTTAACTGATCAACACTATATATGTAATTAAATGATAAATATATATGCTGAAATGTTCGCGAGTTTTATGTACAAAATGTGATGACAATAAATTATTCATACCTTTGTGTGAAAATCCTTCTTTTATTTAATCATCAAACGTGGATGAAAAGTGTGCTAATTGTCTGTAACTAAGTCCACAAAGATCGGTACAATCTTCGGATAAACGGCTCCAAAAAGCGCTTTGACTATTGATGGTTCTTCAAGAGATACGCGGGTTTTGCTATTGGCTAGAGGTATCAAAATATCTACATTGTTTCATTTTAAAGAACTCCCATTGTTGTATATTGAAATTTAATTCATGAAATGATCGGCTGCGTTATAGCGCGTGATAGAGCAATGGTACCCACAAAGAATCTATTTACTGTCGTACAAAACGAGGGTTGGTCGAACAGGTTTAATCATAATCGAAGGTCCGTATTATCTAGTTAAATTGATGAATTCAGTTTGAAGTTTGTTGATTTAATTCTTGTAGCATTAAATAATATTATTTATGGTACGAATGATAGGTAGAGCCAGTTAACAAATCGTGACTGCTGCCCAGTTTATAAAAAATCCTGAACCTGTGCAAACACTTCGGGCGGTGTTGGTAAGTAAAGCTATGCTGTGTTTGGATTCGTAGTACATTTACACAATATGTTAAAAAAAATACCTACAATATTAAATGTTATCAGTAATTGTGAAAATGTCTTTTTGCATAGACATGTTTTGTGAATGTATAACATAATATGTTTATTAACATTAAAAAAATATATTTTAAAACAATAACGGGTAGCATAATCTGATGTTCATATAAACGTGTGTTAATCTTTACTTTTACGATTATTGAATTACGTATCTTAAAAATGATTAAATGAAATTAAGCGTTGAAACTGATGTTAAAAATATTCATTATGTTATTTTCCTTTCAGTCGAATTTGTGCAATAAATAAAGTCGTTTGTCGCATGGCCCGGATGTCGTGAGATCTCATCTCAAACAACGGTCTCTCTCTTTAAGACATGTAGAATTGGTTTTACCGAGAAATCCTTCGTAACAACTGTTTCAGAACAGCTGTGGCTAACATCGGGCTGAGAAAGCAATTAACAATTGGAATTATGATCTACTAAAGTCCCATTAAATTTCAAAACAAATATACGCCGATAATTTAAGTGAAGTTTATGTTGTGTAACAGCTATCCGCACACATTGTTGAACCACAACCAGTTGAACGACCCTCGGTCGTGTTAGTTCAATCACGATTGTCAATCCAATCATTACAACAGACCGGATGACGAGGTGATCACATTCAATCTAAGGCTTTTGTAATTAATTCATTCGAGTGTATAAAATGATCGTTTACTTTACCGGATTTTAATTAATTGCTCGCTAAACGTGCAGAACAGAATAGCAAGTCTTTAGAAAAACATCGCGTTAAACTTTACTATCAAATTTTCCTGATCTCGCGTCTTTTCAGTGTTATTTATTCTGGTATTAGTTTACACTCGTTTTTTTATTGTTGATAGATACACTGTTTGTTTATAAAGGAATTAAATAGCGCTTTGCAGGGCGATGTTCATTGAAGACATGGACAATAAGCATATATTTGCATTAATGTTGACAATGGAGACAAGCAGTCAACTAAAATAATTCACAATTTAAGTACATGCGCGTTTTTACTTGTATTTGCTATTATTTTTTCTTCCGACTAAATTTTCCTTTATAAGCGTATCATCATTAATGATAAGTTTAATCGTGTTTCTTATTTTTCTTCCTCTTTATTTTCTTTATCTTCTTTTTCATCATCATCAGCTACTTCTTTCTCCAGTAAAAGCAGCAAAAGCCGTACAAGTAGTTGTAGTAGTAGTAGTAGTAGTAGTAGTAGTAGTAGTAGTAGTAGTAGTAGTAGTAGTAGTAATAGTAGAAGTAGTAGTAGTAGTAGTAGAAGTAGTAGTAGTAGTAGTAGTAGTAGTAGTAGTAGTAGTAGTAGTAGTAGTAGTAGTAGTAGTAATAGTAGAAGTAGTAGTAGTAGAAGTAGTAGTGGTAGTAGTAGTAGTAGTAGTAGTAGTAGTAGTAGTAGTAGTAGTAGTAGTAGTAGTAGTAGCAGTAGTAGTAGTAGCAGAAGTAGTAGTAGTAATAGTAGTAGTAGTAGTAGTAGTAGTAGTAGTAGTAGTAGTAGTAGTAGTAGTAGTAGTAGTAGTAGTAGTAGTAGCAGTGGTGGTGGTGGTAGTAGTAGTAGGGGGAGGAGGAGAAGTAGTTGTAGTGGTAGTAGTAGTAGTATAAGTAGTAGTAGTAGTTGTTGTTGTAGCAGTAGTAGTGGTAGTAGTAGTATATGAATTATATATATATATATGTGTGTTTAAGTCGCAAGATTGCTGTTAAAACAGCAACGAAAATTAACTATATAGAAATATGCACTGCTTTCGATGGACCACGTGGGAATACCGGTACACAAATATAAATCGGAATGTGACAACGGAAAAAAGAATGGAACAGCAAACAGGGGTGGTAACTGTTAACGATCATGTTTATGATATGAGCCGCGTTCTGAGAAAACTGGGCTTAATGCATGTGCGTAAAGTGTCGTCCCTGATTAGCCTGTGCGGACACTTTCCGCTTTTATGGTATTTTTAGTTTCAAGGAAGTCAATCCTTACCGAAAATCAAGTTTAGGCGAAAAATGGTGTCCCTGATTAGCCTGTGCGGACTGCACAGGCTAATCTGGGACGACACTTTACGCACATGCATTATGCCCAATTTTCTCAGAACGCGACACATATGATCATAGCAGTTTTGAAGTGCGTTGTCGAAGGTCTTTAGAACTTAAAGATAAATCCGCTCGGCTAGTTGTCGAATGTGACAAGTTACCTGAATGCGTTGTTTTCAACAACGTGGTTAAACGTTTTTAAACAGGGGTCAATATCTTTGTGTTTTTTTCTGGCGAAAGTCCGACTGCCATAAAGATTGTAATGGAACACATACTAAGCATGTTTTTTTATTAGTGCATCGAAAGTAAGCGATTCTTCAGTTCTTAATGCTCAGATGAAAAGAAAAACATACTGTTAACACAAATAAACGGTATGTTTAAGTTGAAAATCAAAATACATAATTTATTTTAAATATAATCTTCAATAAGCATAACATAGATAACCATCATTCACAACACATCACTCATTCTAAAAAATCATTGACTAACTTGAGCAAAATTGCGACAAACTAAAATCAGCACTTTAACATTATTATGTTACTATTGCAAAAAAGCGCGTCTATTCAGTCCTTTTGCTGAAAACTCTCACGAAACCATGTTGGTGTACAAATGTGTGCAGGCATCCTATGCGCAAAATTGACTGGTTCCGAGCATTCACAAATCGGAACACAAAGTTATGATTATCGAATAAAATGTTGTCCTGTTTTAATCAGTTATATTCCATTATTTACTCTTGAATGCAAATGATGAATAAATATCCGATTTAACTTAATTTAAACAATTAGAAGATTTTACAAACACGGAAGACGTTATTAGCGCGCGATCCATCAATATAGTGATGGTAGTGGTCACTGTTCGGAGCAAGGAAACCTAGATGCCTCTAGCGGGTTGATTTTCATGACGTCTGCTGTCACTTTTTTGAGAAGCAACATAGCGCGACGTGTTTATCGGCGTCAGTCCATATCCGGTTCAGCGCGAAACCGCCGCGTTGGGCGATGTAGCGCAATTGGGCCTCTGTGTACTTGCAGCTGACGTACTCGCCTTCGTGGAGGCGCAACTTGTCGTCTGCATCCAATGTCAGGGACAGGCCGAGATCAGCTGCAAGAGTACATGTAAAACATGTGTGATGAAGCGAAGATGTGGTCTGTCTAATTTAAATGTTCAAAACGGCTTCGCTCTGGGGAAACTGGGTTAAATGCATGCGAGTAAAGTATCATCCCATTAGACTGTGCTAATGTGTAAAGTATCATCCCATTAGACTGTGCTAACATGCGTGTAAAGTATCATCCCATTAGACTGTGCTACATGCGTGTAAAGTATCATCCCATTAGACTGTGCTAATGTGTAAAGTATCATCCCATTAGACTGTGCTACATGCGTGTAAAGTATCATCCCATTAGACTGTGCTAACATGCGTGTAAAGTATCATCCCATTAGACTGTGTTACATGCGTGTAAAGTATCATCCCATTAGACTGTGCTAACATGCGAGTTAAGTATCATCCCATTAGACTGTGCTACATGCGAGTTAAGTATCATCCCATTAGACTGTGCTAATGTGTAAAGTATCATCCCATTAGACTGTGCTACATGCGTGTAAAGTATCATCCCATTAGACTGTGCTAACATGCGAGTTAAGTATCATTCCATTAGACTGTGCTAATGTGTAAAGTATCATCCCATTAGACTGTGCTAATGTGTAAAGTATCATCCCATTAGACTGTGCTAATGTGTAAAGTATCATCCCATTAGACTGTGCTACATGCGTGTAAAGTATCATCCCATTAGACTGTGCTAATGTGTAAAGTATCATCCCATTAGACTGTGCTACATGCGTGTAAAGTAACATCCCATTAGACTGTGCTAACATGCGTGTAAAGTATCATCCCATTAGACTGTGCTACATGCGTGTAAAGTATCATCCCATTAGACTGTGCTAACATGCGTGTAAAGTATCATTCCATTAGACTGTGCTACATGCGTGTAAAGTATCATCCCATTAGACTGTGCTAACATGCGTGTAAAGTATCATCCCATTAGACTGTGCTAACATGCGTGTAAAGTATCATCCCATTAGACTGTGCTAATGTGTAAAGTATCATCCCATTAGACTGTGCTACATGCGTGTAAAGTATCATCCCATTAGACTGTGCTACATGCGTGTAAAGTATCATCCCATTAGACTGTGCTAATGTGTAAAGTATCATCCCATTAGACTGTGCTAATGTGTAAAGTATCATCCCATTAGACTGTGCTAATGTGTAAAGTATCATCCCATTAGACTGTGCTACATGCGTGTAAAGTATCATCCCATTAGACTGTGCTAATGTGTAAAGTATCATCCAATTAGACTGTGCTAATGTGTAAAGTATCATCCCATTAGACTGTGCTACATGCGTGTAAAGTATCATCCCATTAGACTGTGCTACATGCGTGTAAAGTATCATCCCATTAGACTGTGCTAACATGCGTGTAAAGTATCATCCCATTAGACTGTGCTACATGCGTGTAAAGTATCATCCCATTAGACTGTGCTACGTGCGTGTAAAGTATCATCCCATTAGACTGTGCTAACATGCGTGTAAAGTATCATCCCATTAGACTGTGCTAATGTGTAAAGTATCATCCCATTAGACTGTGCTAACATGCGTGTAAAGTATCATCCCATTAGACTGTGCTAACATGCGTGTAAAGTATCATCCCATTAGACTGTGCTACATGCGTGTTAAGTATCATCCCATTAGACTGTGCTACATGCGTGTAAAGTATCATCCCATTAGACTGTGCTAACATGCGTGTAAAGTATCATCCCATTAGACTGTGCTAATGTGTAAAGTATCATCCCATTAGACTGTGCTACATGCGTGTAAAGTATCATCCCATTAGACTGTGCTAACATGCGTGTAAAGTATCATCCCATTAGACTGTGCTACGTGCGTGTAAAGTATCATCCCATTAGACTGTGCTAACATGCGTGTAAAGTATCATCCCATTAGACTGTGCTAATGTGTAAAGTATCATCCCATTAGACTGTGCTAACATGCGTGTAAAGTATCATCCCATTAGACTGTGCTAACATGCGTGTAAAGTATCATCCCATTAGACTGTGCTACATGCGTGTAAAGTATCATCCCATTAGACTGTGCTACATGCGTGTAAAGTATCATCCCATTAGACTGTGCTAACATGCGTGTAAAGTATCATCCCATTAGACTGTGCTAATGTGTAAAGTATCATCCCATTAGACTGTGCTACATGCGTGTAAAGTATCATCCAATTAGACTGTGCTACATGCGTGTAAAGTATCATCCCATTAGACTGTGCTAACATGCGTGTAAAGTATCATCCCATTAGACTGTGCTAACATGCGTGTAAAGTATCATCCCATTAGACTGTGCTAATCAAGGAAGACGTTTTCCACCTAAACTGGATTTTACTTACTAAAATACTTCATTTAATCAAAATATACCATACAGCGGAAAATGTCGTCTGTGATTAGCCTGTGAAGTTCGCTCAGTTTACTCACATTTATTAAGCAAAAGCGATTCCCAGAGCGAGGCTCAACTATAAACAATCGTTTCTCGCTTAAGTGACATACACGTGGCACAAGCCTCACTTGCAAAATGGAAGCAATCAAGCTAAATATAACATGAACATTTTGTATATTACGTCAACTTGAACTGTGCCAGCGTGATATACGATAGTATCACCGACGAAATAGAATTTCTTCTTTACATGAACAAATATTTCATGTCAAAACATCAGATTTGAAAAAAAAGAATACATGTAAGTAACTAGTACTAATACTAGGCAATTTAAAAGGCGTCAGTATGCAAAAGCTGTTTCCCTTTATTTTTCAATAAAAAGTAAAATTGATGCTTAGCCACTTGACACTCGATTGGCACTCAGGTATGTGTATGTTATGTAAAAACATATCGAAGTATAAAACTGTAATCAAACATACGGATATCAATTGTCTGGTGTTTCGTGGAAACCGCCTCAATGAGAACGCCGCTTACAGCGTCGTCTGAAATGTTGAGAACGAATCGCGCATCTAACCGGAAGTTGTCGGTATCGATCTTACTTCCGTAATCACGATTCAATCGCCACAGTGCGTTCAAGTAGAGCGGATCTGCGCTGCCTTAAGGAGAAGACGTCAAGATCATATATTATAGAGTATATATACTGACTATAATTTTTATATAAAATCGAATTATTGATACAATAAAATAATTCATTTAATGAATGGTCATTTTATACTTGATTCATGTAATAAATCGATTTATTGACGTAGAGAGGTTATGTCAAATAACGAGGCATACCACTCATGATGATATTCAGTGCCGAGTTTTACATCGATCACGTTCAAAGCAACGTATGCTTAAAAAAACCCAGCTTAGGCTTATAAAAAATATGTTTTGAAATCTATCCAATAAATCCATCTGTTGTTGTCGACTCGCCATATTTGCAATCAAAGTACTGACAGTACTGGTGTGACGATGCTTTTGAAGAGGATTGATATAAAAGCATCTATTTAAGTTTATCTACATCACCACAATTGTGTATGTGGGTACGAAAATTAAGGGTAGGAAAAAAATGGGTACGAAAATTTTGCGTACAACAATTATGCCAAAAAAATCAAGAACGTAAAAAGATTTGGTTACGAAAAAAATTTGGGTACGAAAAAAATTGGGTACGAAAAAAATTTTGGTTACGAGCAAAAATTTTGGTACGAAAAAAAAAATTGGGTACGAAAAAAATTTGGTACGAAAAATGTAGGTTACGAAAAAAAAATTGGGGGTACGGGGAAGTAGTACCCGTGGGGAACTTGATCCTTTCAGCGGAACTGGGAGGCGGGTTACATTCTCGATCAAATATAAAAAGAAATATCTTTAAAAAGGTATTCGACGTGTATTTTCTGTACCACTTATCTTAAAAAACTGTCTGTTACAGTAAAACATTTGTGGGTAATAACATTACGTTTCAGCATATAAATTCAAAACTTGACATGCTCTTTAATTACACCATGCTCTTTAATTTCACATGTATATAATACCAAACTTAATATTTCGTTGGTTCCTTTCCTAAGTTAATGATGCTATGTGTACGGACGTGATTTCACAATCCCATGTGCATGAACATATACTTTTTCTCTTTTGATTATTGTTCTTTTTCTCTAATTCAATAAGCTTAGGCATGTTTGTTCGTTAAGTACGGCAATAATTTCATGATGATTCCCGATCGAAAGTGGGTATGAGCAGATAGTCGTAAGAGCACTTGAATACGTGAGTTCGCCCATGAACACATGGTAAGGTTAACTAAATCTCCGCGATATGACCTAACACGTGTTTAAAACAGCAAACAATATCCAACAAACGAATGAATTGTCAAACATAGTATGTGCACTGATGTAGCTCTGTAATTTATGTTTGAAAAGTTTATAAAATATGCAAAATGATAAAGCACGCAGAAGAGCGAGTATCACAGATATGATTTGGCTATTATGCTGTTTATATACCATTGTCGCTACAACGTTTACAAATGGCAGGTTCGAAATAATTCGTTTTCTTTACACTCATGATCGCGTTGAAAGTTAATAATACACGTTTTAATTCGCAATTTATTTACTGAATCACGACAAATGTCAAATACAATACAGAAAATGCATAGTTGTTTCATTGATCTATAAACATATAATGGATTGAATATAACTGATTTAAAATTAACGTTTTCAAACTATAATTAAATCTTTTCCCAGAATATGCTGTCCTATTTATAGCTGAGCTTCTTATACCTTTATCAATGATAATCAGCGAGGTATGCCGATTAGAAAAATCGAGCTATCTCAATCGGACTGGCTCGGTCTTTTACATAGGCTGCCATTGTGAAGAATTTTTTCATAATATGATAACTTAGACGATGCTTCGCAGCATCGTCAAAAAGAAGATTACGGCAGGAGTTTGTTTTCAAAGGGGGAACGAGTTCAATTTAAAAAAAAAAGAGAAGAACTAAACGTAACCGGTATAAAATAATGTTTAACGACATATTTCGGGCCTTTTGTGTGTTGTTAACAGATATTGTTAACTTTTTAACTGGGTCGTCCATTATCAGGTATATTAAGCTATTTCTTGACGATCTATATGAAGACCGAACAATTATCAATATATCAAGTCTGTATTTTGATGACAACAGTTTTGATTTAAAAGATACACGGAATTCTTGTTATACAGAAATCGATTCCATGATATAAAGAATAGAAAATATAACGATGGTCTCAATTTAAAATGTCGAACCTACAAAAACACAAGTTTTCAGGAGACCTATTTTAGTTAAACATTTCTTGCACAAAGTCAAATAAAGATTATTTTAAACCTTTTTAAAAGTGTCGCATGATAGACCATGTTCGTATGGAACTAATTTGACGTTAAGTTAATAAATCTGCTGTAAAATGTATCTTCGTCATTTAGACTTGCATTTATGTGATGTTTCGGCAAATTGGACAGCTTATTGTAATAGATTTTGTTTCAATAGAATAAATTTGTCCACTGTTGTCCGTTAGATATAGCAAAGCAATGCATTTTTTTCTGTTTTACACGGTGGAACAGAGGTGACAATCGCAATTCGTTATTTATAGTGTGGCCTCAACTTAGTAACTTGTGGGAACGACTAATAAAGTTGAGGGAACAACATCATAAGTTGTGGCTTCAACTTAATAACTTGTGGAAACAATTTTTAAAATAACTTGTGGAAACAACTACGTACGTTGTCCCCACAACTGTTTAAGTTGAGACCTCAGCTTAGTAACTTGTGGCCACAACTTCATAACTTGCTCCCAAAACTTATTAAATTGTGACCTCAACCTAGTAATTTGTTCATTTAACTTATTAAGTTATTCCTTCAACTAAATAACTTGTGGGAACAACTTATTTATTAAGTTGAGGCCTCAGCTCAGAAACTTGTGGCGACAACTTCATAACTTGTTCCCACAACTTATTAGTTTTTGCCTCAACTAAATAACTTGTGGGACCAACTAACTATGTTGAAACCACTAATTTAAGTTTAACCAATAATATCGGGCGTTTCATCTTTACCGTTTTATCACAATTAGTACCCCTTATTTTACTAGGTGCTCGGGTTCGAGCACTATCCCTGTTAGCTATGGATCCCCCGTTCGAGCCCTATCTGAGCACTTGCCATGTAAGTCATGGATTTCAGATTTGAGCCCCTATCTGAGCGATCGCCAAGTTAGCGACTTGGTTCAGGGCTCGAACCCTGTTGTGAAAACTAGGCACATAAGCGACGGATTCCGGTTGGGAATCCAGGTCTGATACCTCCCTTTTTAAACGATGGGTCTTTGGGTTTTAGCCCCAGTCTAAGGACTTTCCCTGTAAGCGACTTGGATTCCAGTCTGAGCATTCGCACCCTACGTAACGGATCCCGGCTTGGATGCCCTGCTTGAGCACTCACCCTGTATGCTATGCCCCCGGGCTAAAATCCCTGTTTAAGTACTTACCATTTAAGCGAACGGACCCTGATCAAAGTCGTAGTCTTATCGCCGGACCCGAAAAATGCGGGATTTATAGCTTACAGGGCTAGTGCTCAGACCGGCGCTAGAACCCGAACACCCATAGCTTGCGAGGCTAGCTCTCATTTCCGGACTCGAAAGCGGGAAATGTTGCTTACGAAGCTCATTTCCGCAGCCGGTCGCTTAGTAGGCGGGTGCTCAGTATGGTATGTTAGCGACGGCTGTTTGGTTCGAGTCCCTGTGTGAACCCGTAGCTTTCGGTGCGAACGCTCAGGCTGAGGTTTGCAACCGGGATCCTTCCCTTACTGGGCAAGAGCTAAGACACAGGCTTGAACCCGGGATCCATAGCTTTCAGGACTAGTACTCAGACTGGGGCTCGAACCCGGGACCGGTCACTGTTGGTGCAAATTCTCACATCGGAATTCGAGCCGTCGCTTATAGGGTAAATCCTTAAACCGAGGATTGATCTAGAGACCCAAAGCTTTCAGGGCTAGTGCTCGAACTATGATTCGAACCCCGAGGCCGTCGAAAACTCCGTATTAGATTTTCAGACCGTCGAAAACTTAGGCATCTTGCACTCGCCTCGTAAGCGATGGTTCCCGGGATCGAGCCCCGGTCAGAGGAATCGCCCTTTACAAGAAGCGTCCCGGGTTCAAATCCAAAAACCATGGGACTCGAAACCGGGATCCGACGCGTACGTTGCTAGTGCTCAGACCGGGGATGGAACCCTGAACCCAGTCGCAAACAAGGCAAGTGCTCAGACAATTGTGGTCTTAACTTAGTAACTTGCGGCCAGAAGTTATAAAGTTGAAGGAACAACTTACTAAGTTGAAACCTCAACTTAATAAGTTGTAGGAACAAGCTATTAGTTGCGGCCACAAGTTACTAAGTTAATACCTCAACATTTTATATTATTTTGATATCTTTTTGCGTTCATCAATGCTATAAAATGTACATCATTTAATTATTTTATAAGCAAACGTTTACGTTTCTTCAATTTGCCTTAAAATACATGGCTATATTGATACTTTAATATATTAATAAGCTCGCAAAATGCCGACGTAACAATTTTTTTCAGCTTCGTCATTTTGACTTCAAGCAATTGCGGTTCGTCATTACATCACGTGACTATATGGAGCTGTTGCGATTGGTTAACTATTTTGTTGTTTTGGGGGTATATGTGCATTGATTTCCCGCTTTACACAATATCAAAATCGCGAAATGCCAAACATGTAGGTTCGTCATTTTAAATTGGGACCATCGATAAATCGATATTTAGATTCTTACTATAAAAAAATCTGATCGAATTCTTGACATGTTTTCTGTAGTATAAAGAATTCAACTGTCTAATATCGATAATTTTATTTCTTGTTACCTAGAATGAATGTTTTGTCAGTGGACAATACATTTTGATATCCATATGGTTATATTAAATCCAACCCTGATATCAGGAATTTATTTATAGATGTTAAAAAATCTTATAAAAATTAAACGGCTCCCAAAACTAAAGAACATAATGTGACCATGAAGTTGTTTTAGCATCACCTTTTTAACGTTTAATGTTGAATAAATGAGGAATTAATTACAGAAATTGGTTCACTGAATATACGTATAGTTAAAGAAAGCTGAAATGGCACAGTGAGGCTAAATATATGTGTTCGGTTACCGTCTGGGTCCCGGTACGCTCTTTCAACAACTTTCGGTTCCTGTGTGACGTCAACAGCAACTAGCAGACGATCGTCACCTGGGACATAAAACACTTACCTATTGTTTATAAGTTTGGTAATTTAACGCAATAAACACTCGGGTTGTATAAAGCATAATAATTCTACCGTTTGTTCCACAGATCTTCAAAGCAGTCGGAAGTCCAGGCTTCAGTACCCACGCAGGAAGAATTAAAAACAAATTTCTAGAGGTACTTCAAAGACTTGAAATTGCAAAATGGCTTTGAACAATACAATGGAGCTAAATCACACAGCTGTCTCAATACGCTCATGGCTTGAAATGCAACCGCGATCATTTACTGTCTTTAAACTTAACCAAACATACACGGCATATTGATTATGATTGGCTTAAGATAAACAATTTAAGTTGATAGTAAGTTTGAAATCGATGACTATGGAAGTAGTCGGGCAAGGTTAAAGTTTGAGACCTGTCATGGACTGCGCTAGACTCTGCAGTCTGGTGATCTGAGTTTGGTACGCTTAATTCTGGAACCCGCCTCCCATCCAGATGATCAACTTCCGGCCTGGAATGGTCCTGAAACAACCGCGAGAGGAAATCCGTGTGTGTTGCGGATCCGCGCTTAATTAACCCATTTATGCCTAGCGTCTAGAAAAAAGGCCTTGGCAAAAAGCGTAGACCCAGATGAGACGGCGCATGACGCGGCGTCTCATCAGGGTCTGCGCTGTTTGATTAAAGGAATTTCTCTAAGAAATATTATAAATATAGAAATAAATATAAGTTAGTACACATACCTAACTTTGGAAATAAATTGATCCAATTTCGAAGGATGGGAGAGTCCACTAGGCATAAATGAGTTAATCACTGAACACGTATGTAACAAGTCACAGGCTTGAGTCCAATGCATGAAGCGGACACCCGTTTATTGTTTCACTTGTAATAGAAAAACCACTTTGAAGTCAGCTTATAATCAGCTCTTGCAATTGGACTCGTGTTTTGTATAAAGTTTTAAACTAAGGTGCATTTTAATTGACCATTAATGGGCCCTTAATTATGCACTGTTTACGTAGGTTGAAGATCACAGCACACTTCGAGCGTTTTACCAAATTGATTTGATTTTTGTCAAGGGACATTTAATTAAGGAGCACTGAACTAAGCTGAATGAAATTTCTTGAGCCTTGTTCTGACAAAACTGGGCTTAATGCATGTGCGTAAAGTGTCATCCCAGATAAGCCTGTGCAGTCCGCACAGGCTAATCAGGGAAGACACTTTCCGCCTAAACTTGATTTTCGGTAAGGAGGGACTTCCTTGAAACTAAAAATACCATAAAAGCGGAAAGCCTGATTAGCTTGTGCGGATTGCACAGGCTAATCTGGGACGAAACTTTTCGCACATGCATTATGCCCAGTTTTCTCAGAACACGACTCAATTTGTACCATGGCATCGTCTTAATGCAATAAGGATAAGAATGTCTGTGTTCTCAGTTTTACAGACCATTGAAGAACTTAACTTGTTAAATAAATGTATTGTCAAATAAATGCCACCTTACTGTATTTTATCGATGCCTACATCGTAGTCTCCGGGGACGGGTTTCACATCGAGGATCCCTGCGTAGTCACGTGACAGCGATTCGGACGTCTCGCGCAGGAAATCTGGAAAGGGATAGAATGTGACTTTCTAAATTGAGTTCAATTATTATGATGAAGATAGACATATAAACTCAAATATATATGCTGCATACAAAAATCAAACAGGTGTAACTGACATTTAATTCAAACTTGAATTCGTTCAAGTAAAGACAACTCAGCACAATTTTAATGTGTTCTTTTCTACGTTAAAGGGATGTCTAAGACATCGAGGTTGAATGCTTTATCGACGACAATGATATACATATATACATATTTATATATTTCAGGTTTAATTAAGCCAAGTTCACGTGTTTATCTAAGAGACACGTATTCATGACGACTGATACATTTAAGGCATAGGTATATGCCCAAGTGATGCCTTTAGTGTCGCATTTAACCCATTATGCACGATGTGGTGTCTCATCAGGGTCTGCGCTGTTTGCTTAAAGGAATTTCTGCAGGTAATATTCTAAACATAGAAATAACTATACTAGACATCCCTTATTTTGGAAATAAATTGATCCAATTTAGAAGGATGGGAGAGTCCACTAGGCATAAATGGGTTAATTAGCAACGAGAATGTCGCCGGTTCGATGCCCGCTTAGGGAGGCTTATACCACATAATGTACGTTCTACTCAAGCGTCTCGAGATAATCTCAACACGCGTTAGGATTCCATGGAAGCGAGCTTAATAAAAAATGTAAAACATGTACATTAAATCTCAAACTAAGAGTTGCTTGTGCGGTTTCTATACGTTCACAAGATTCAACAGTGTGCTATTTTCTTCCTGCTGTAAAGCAAGTCGTAAACACAGGCAGCAGTATCATAAATTTGCCCCCCCCCCCCGGAACCCTACCCCCCCCCCCGGAACCCTACCCCCCCCCCCCCAGCTTACCCCAGGGGTTCCAGATTGTTAAATGTACACCTATTGTGTATGGTTTGACTTTTCAACAACAAATATTGACAAAAATTCATAGTTTGAAAAAATAACCCTCGTATAGGTATTATATATACACCAAAGGCAGCAGTATCATAAATTTGCCCCCCCCCCCGGAACCCTAACCCCCCCCCCCCCCGAGCTTACCCCAGGGGTTCCAGATTGTTAAATGTACACCTATTGTGTATGGTTTGACTTTTCAACAACAAATATTGACAAAAATTCATAGTTTGAAAAAATAACCCTCGTATAAGTATTATATGTAATATATAATGTGTATATATAATACCTATACCTGGGTTAATTTTTCAAACTATGAATTTTTGTCAATATTTGTTGTTGAAAAGTCAAACCATACACAAAAGGTGTACATTTAACAATCTGGAACCCCTGGGGTAAGCTGGGGGGGGGTAGGGTTCCGGGGGGGGGGGGTAGGGTTCCGGGGGGGGGGGGCAAATTTATGATACTGCTGCCTGTGTGTGTATCGCCCAACTCGACTTAACACAAAATAATTTATTATAAATTTTACCTGCTGGAAAGAACCACCACCCATAACGACTATCAATTGGAATTTTGTCGACGTCGCGTTAAATGATTTTTAACTATACGTAATTATTAATTGCCTTTTAAAATTTACCAGCTGAAATATCAATTGGGACGTAAGTGAGTGTCGTCTGTTTCTTTAACAAGACGTCAATCAGGCTTCGCGTTTTCTCAGAGTTGCCGCTGCCCATTTCAACAAGCAAGACAGGGGTGGTCACTGTGTCGACGATTCCCTGTATGATAACAAGAGAGTTAGTGCTCTTATAATATGTTTTGAACGACACCTCTGGTCGTAAAATAAATCAATCGATTACGTAGCAACTATGTTAAACCATGATAAAGAGTTAAACTACTACATATATCTTGTTGTACAACTCAGTGGTTTTTGCAGCGAGTTTAATGTACACACCGACGGTATTTTTCTCAAATAGAGACAGGTTTAAGTCAATGGTATTGAATGCCTAAATGGCGTACGACTGTGCAAGTGTCTCAATGCGAGAACCATATTTCTGAAGTTCAAATTGCTTAATTTTTTTCGGCGTTAGCTGTATACGCCAGCTTTTCACCTTACCTGACCATTAAAATTCAAATAAAATTTCCCGCGGCTAGTTCAGAATGAATACACTTCAGTTATCCCATAGGCTGATATGAGCATACCATCAGAACATTGGAAACATGTCCGCGTCTTTGTAACACAGTTTTACTGCGTCTTCAGCATGAAACAATTTTATCTCTAATGAAAAGGCTTAATAGATAGAACAATTTTACACTCAATCTCGACATCAATACAGTTTGTGCGTCCACCTTTTATTTTCAGAGGCAACAGCGTTTTTACTTAAAGGCTATGTTCTCATTTTAGTACTGACTTTCATATTCCTATCAACATGTTAACATGTAAAAGTATAAAAAGCAGCGGAAGCGTGGCCTAACTTTAATGCATTGCATTTCAACCCGCGAGTTATCAGGGTTTATTTACAGGTCATCGCTGCGTCCGAAGACGCTTATGTGCTGACCTGAGTTCGAGGCCAGTTTGTTATATAATATAGACCCTATCCGTGAACTAGGTGAACTGAGATTTTCTTTAGACCACACAAGATGTTAAATGAAGATATTCAGCGATATAATTATGGTATGTCAATAATAGAGTCTTCATGTGTTTTCAGCAATACCATGATAAATATTATTTTTAATTAATTTAACAAGAATTATTCCACCATATTGCCTAATGTATTAAGCATGAGCGCGATAATTCTCGATACTGTTAATAATCGAATCAAAAAGCAATGCCCGACAAACCACTAAAACAGGTTTGTTCGAAGAACGCGCGTATAAATTTTTAAAATATGTACGGATACTTAACGTGTGGCCCGTTGACTCATATGTTTAAATTTCACTTCCATTCTTTATTTGGTTTTCTGTTTTGTATTTATAGGTTTATGACCAGCATCCCGTATTGCGTGTGATCCAGCTAAGAATTGCACAGAAAAAGACATTCGCTATCCTTGGTCTCATTTTTTGAACTCTTTACCTTTCACAAACTCAAACCACAATCAACGCCGTATATCTTTTTCGGCGTAAGCTGTATTAAGCCAGCTTTTCACCCTGACTTGACCTTTGTAAGTGTCCAATAATATTCAAAGAAAATTTCCCGCGGCTAGGTACGAATGAATACACTTCATTTATTCCATTGGCTGATTTGAGTATAACACTAGAACATTGGAAACATATCCGCGTCTTTGTAACACTGTTTTACTGCATGAAACAATTTTATCTCTAATGAAAAGGCTCAATAGATAGAACAGTTTTACAATCAATTTTCGACATAAATACAGTTTGTGCGTTCACCTTTTATTTTCAGAGAATTACCAGCGCAAAAGCGTTTATACTAAAGGCTATATTCTCATATTTAGTACTTACTTGCATTGCATTTCAACCCGCGATGTTTCGGGTCAATTCGCGGCCAGTGTGTGAAAGTCAGAGTTTATATACAGTTCATCACCGGAGTTCGCAGAAGGGGTTGCGATCTTTTCATTGAAGGAAAAAATTGGAATCTATGCTATTTTTGTCTGATGGAGTAAATAGTTCGTTTAGTCGCTTTGTCGATCAATATTTTAGGCACAGCTGTTGCCTTGGTCGTGTACAGTTGGCGTAAACAAGCCGTCGTTTCAGCAGCAGAATTGTTACCTAACTTTAATGCATCGCATTCCAATCCGCAAGGTATCAAGGTCAGTTTGCGGTCAGTTGCAGAAATCTTTATATAAACGCCGTCTCGTAAACTTTGTGCACTTGAAGTCTGTTTTGATCAGAAAGATACTAAATAAAGATATTCGGCGATATTATTGTGGTATGTCAATAATCGATTTTTAATATGTTTTCAACATTTGCATGATAAGGACCAATTTTGATAAAGTTAATTAGAAATATTTATCCATTTAGACCAGTTTTAAGCATGAGCACAATAATTCACTATACTATAATTATGCAATTAAATAAGATTCGAGTATTGCCGGCTGACCTATATGCACTCGTTTATTTTCGTGTTTCTTGTGTTTTTCTATTCTGTAAATATAGATATCTGAGTAATAATATCACATAAAGCAAAATAAGCCTCAAAATCTGGCGCAACACCCCGTAATTGATTTGCTTGTGATGTAGCTAAGAACTGCGCAGAAAAAAGGCATCCGCTACTTTTTATCTCATAGAGATAACTTTTGGTCGTTCATAAACATCGACCACTATCAACGCCGTATATCTGTTTTTAAAGATATTTCTTGTTTAAAGATCTTTCTTGTTAGTGTTATCCGTCTCCAAAAGCAACCCACAATTACTTCAAAACAAAAATCTATCAATCAAAACTTCTCGAAGCCATTCTAAGTATTTATGACAATACTTACGTTAAAACTTAACGGGTGGTTGTTTGCATTAAATTAACAAATAGAAATGCATGTCTGTTATGTAACATTATAAATCATTGTTAAAGATTCTAACGATTCAACGATTGTTCGTAAATATAAGTAACCTTCAAATTTGCACCGTTTTGCCGGATAATATACTTTCTAGTAAGTTCTTAAGTCGTTAAAACTTTAAATATATGAATATGTTGACTATACAAACGGCCCAAGGTGGTGCTTACCTGGATGTTACTCGAGAGCACGGTGACCTCGGATCGGTTGAAGTAGTAGTGTTGGTTCTTAAGGCACTTGTCATTGTAGAGGGAACCATGCATATCGTACCGGAACCAGACAGGGAGACGCGGCGGCCTCATCTGCAGCTCTTCCGCAATGACTCTTTTGACATCCATTGCGGCCTCTTCTGGCGAGGGACTCAACTTCCGGTGTCTGCTGGTAACTTCAAAAAGGCGCTGTGCCCCGGTCAATACAAACTTAAAAGTGATGATAAAAGGATCAATACAATTACCCTGTATAGTCGTCATGGTTGATGCAAATTTTCAACGGATTATGAAATATAGTATAATTGCCTATACACACTATATACTAAAATTACTATTTTATTACATTATATAAAAACAAAATCATATTGATAACTAATAACTCACTAATGGATTTAACGGACTTAAAAGTAAATACAAAAATGTATCGGTATATCAAAACATTCATTGAAAAAAAAAAGAAATAACCATCGCATTCCTTAATCATATTAAAATATTACTGCGCAATTATCAATTGTTGGAACATTTAATAACATAGAAACGTTTTACATGCTAACACTTTTTCACTCGAGATAGCGCGCTTGACTTTGCTTACGCCTTCTTATTGTAATGTACATTTATGTCGGTGACCAGATATATGGACATCGAAATATTTGAAGTTAACTATCGGTAGTAGTTACAGAGTTACATGAAAGCTCCTTCTTCTTGTATTACTGTTCAGAGAACATCCTGCGTTCGACTTGAAGTTAACTATCGGTAGTAGTTACAGAGATACGTATAAGCTCATTCTTCTTGTATTACTGTTCAGAGATTCTACTACAATACTGAATACGGTTATCAGTATTGACCGATTTCTCTGCATACGAAACCGTGAACGGACGTGTGTCTTAAACGAATACATGCAATATATACAAGCATGCCTACTTGATGCAGTAGTAGGTATGGTGTCCGCCTAGCAAATGTGGTTCAATCCCCACTGTTGGACTGTTATTTAGATGATTAGATCTTCACGATTCAAGTGATTATCCATGAAGTTTCAGAAATGTTTAATTGTGCAAAAGCCTTATTCTGAAGTTTGGTATTTAAAATGCAGTATTTTTCAGGTTCGCAGTCTAACCCTGATATTAACATTTATTAACGCTTGATTGATCATTGTCGGCTCGGGTACTTCTTACATGTACCCCGGGTACGGTAAATATACTTTAACGTACCCGGTCGATATACTTACCCGAGTTATATTCCCGCCGAAAATCCGATTACCGTAAAACGATATCGTTTATCGTAAACAAACTTCTCTTGAAAAAAGCATCAACATGCTTTTTGAGTATGAGTTTCGATAATATAGAGGCCATTTAACAGAAAACCTAACTTAAATGTGAACATAATTTAAAAAACAACAACCGACAACGATTGATATAGCGTTAAAATTCCCGGGTACGTTTTAGTATATTTACTGTACCCGGGGTACATGTAAATATACTTAAGAGTACCCGGGGTACATGTAAGTAGTACCCTAGACGACAATGACCAATAGAGCTTTATTAAGCGTTATATACAGCCAATACAATGTTGAAGAAATTTCCCGCCAGAAGTCGCGTATGAATAAAAGTCTGCAACTGCATGGGACAAAATAAAAAATGTAGAGCCGCAGCTTTGCGTTTTGCAACAATGCTGGTCGACTGTTAATCTCGAGTTTGTCGAATCTCAGAAATAATGTGTGGATATAAAATATTTTCTCACTGAACATTGCACATCAACAGCAAGAGCGCGTTTACTTTCAATTATGCTCAAATTGTGTAATGTGCACTAATATATTTTACAATATGTAATAATTGCTGTTCCCTGTTGTTTCTATTAAAAAAATCATTATATTCACCTTGAGTGCCTTACTTTTACGTACCAGTATATTTCAATTTTGATGCAAAAGATATGTTTTATGGTTTCTTGTTTGTGTGAGTGTGGATGATAGTAAATGGTATCGAAGATTGAAGACGTGTTTATTCTTTTATTCGTTTCCTGGAAGTTCTGTTCTTTGATTTTTTATACATGATTTATACAGACCGGGAAGTTTGAATGTGCCGCGCTATTTATTCCGTTGCAATTCGCGCATTTTTTTTTGCTGTTCTGTTTAACGTTTCATTGGTATTATTTTGCGCGCAGTGCGGACATTAGGCTTCATTCATACATACTTAATTCTATCCAAACATGTATCAGTTTTCGCACTGAATGTTTGAGTCCTATGATTTTTGTGGGCGCGTTTTCAGTTTTGAATGTGACCGTAGTAGAGTAACTATTTTGTCAACTATAGAAAGATTCAATAATGTCTTTGCTTTTCAGATATTCTTTAATTTTGAAAGGTTGGCATTTTGAGGGGCATAGATTCCGCTATAAGCTTTTAAAGTGTCTGCTTAAATCTCAAATTAAAGACCGTTCATTAATCCTCTTTTATTAAATTAGGATTACAAATAAAAAAATATATAAATAAAGATTCAATTAAAGAAAAATAAAAGCTTTATAAAATCAGTTCCAGACGAACATTTAAATTTAAATTAATACAACACTTTATATTTCCAACTAATTATTATCATTAATATCACAAGGACTTTATATCAATCAAACACTGGATCGAACTGATTAATTAAATTAATTAAATCCTGTTCCAGCGAATGAATACCTCAAAATCCTTTTTAATTTAAAAGCGCAAAATAGCAAAGATAGTTCCAATAATGACAAATATCCAAAAGATTCACAAGCTGAAAAATACAAGCGTCTGTTAAGAAGTTTTCTCACTCATTCAGACCAAATGTATATCCGGAGGTCTTCGGCACACGACTATTGACTGATGGGTATACAAAACGGCGATGGCCTTTTAAAAAACAGCCCCTCGCCGATCTTAGCGTAACATGTATGATAACTGAACATCTGTTTTCCGAATAACAACTTTTTAACGTCGGACTAATATCTTTTTATTATCGGTTAAATAGGACATAAAACAGGACAAAAAGTAGCCCCTACGTAATAATCAATTATTGCAAAATTTAATAACAGGGACATGTTTTACAGGCTCACACTTTTTTTCACTCGACATAGCGTGCTTGACTTTGCTTACGCCTTCTTATTGTAATGTACATTTATGTCAGTCATCGGATATATGGACATCAAAATATTTGAAGTTAACTATCGGTAGTATATATTGTTACAGAGTTACATGAATGCTCATTCCTCTTGTATATAACTATTCACAGACTATGCTGCACTCGACTAAGTTACTGATCACGGTTATCAGTATTGACCAATATCTTAACTTTTTAACGTCAGACAAATATCTTTTATTCTCGGTTAAATAGGACATAAAACAGGACAAAAAGTAGAACACAAGCAAAAAGCATTTTTGCCTCGTGACCGCTTAACACATGTGAAAATTGCTTTTGGAGTGAAATATTCTTGTCGTTGGCCGCTATTGCCATGTGACCGGTATACCAAGGTTATCAACTGTTTTTTCTCGAGGGAATCTAGACTGACCGTTAAAACAAGCTTTACTAAGGTTGGACTGTTATTGTGCTTATTTCCGTTTGAAAATTATTGATAAATTAATAAGCCCATTTTTATATGGGGAAAAATGCTTTGCGAAAATTCTTACTTTGTTGCATATATGCACCAAATAATTAAATTAAATTAAAACGCATTATTTCTGAGTATGTTTGTGTATTTTAATACATATATAATCAGTACACAGTATTTAAATTTCCAACTTCTAGTAAATCAGACAGAATACAACTTTTTAAAGTTGGATTTTTCCAATTTTCTAAGGGGTTAGTTCGTATTTTTCTTAATGAATGAATTGTTAATTTAATATTTTATAAACTGAAATGAACAGATTGCGAGATATTGCTTGGCAAATTTGTGTGCAAATCAGACGTAAATTTACATGTCGTCTCTTCGTCTTCACGACAACTTTTTAAGTACCGACTTGCCCATGTGACCTTTCAGACGAAAATATTTTATTTGAGCCAATGTAGATTAATTTTACCCCGACTGCCCGGTTATTCGCCAAAAATAACTTTGATCCAAATAGACCAGTGCACGATGAGCAATGAGACCTTAATGTGCACTGGTAGAAAAATTATTCCGCCAAGAGAGTTTTGACAATTCGACAAAGATCTTCTCCCCGCTCCTCGCACGCTGCACCGCCTTTAGGGCCGCTCTTGAAGTCACCAGCCGTTGACCCGAACCCAGGGCGGTTTCCCAGCACGTTGAGCGTACTGGGTACCGCCGTCCTGGGACACTTTCTTTGTTTTTATAAGGTCACCCACTCGTAGTCCTGGTCTTCATCGCTGCCCCAAGTTCGCCTAGTCCGACCTTTACGCTGCCACCTCCGCTGCCCCGCTGTTCCCGTCGCTCTTCTGTTGATGTAGTGGCAACCACCGAAACCACTAGTTTATTCCACCAACGGACAATTAGCATTCCGCTTGGGGACCCGATTATCAAGTTCTGGATAAGCAGAGCCGCCCGAAGAAGTTCTTCTATTCGACCCCCTCAGACGATGTAGTGAGAACCACTATCCAGCTACGGACTATAAGCATTCCTCTTTCCGATTCCTCGGAGAGGTCTTAAAGAGAATCTTCTGCGGATGACTCCCGCCCCGGACGCGACGTGCACACTCCAGCTGCTGATCGAGGTTGCTTGGCGAATTCTTTCGACGCAACTATTAATAGTTAAAGGCGAAATATCGTTTTTATAACGAAAATTCAATTTTATAAATAAATATATTCCAAAACGTTTGAAATCATCAAGAAAAGTGGCAAAAAACAGTATGATACTTAAAAACGATGATTTTGTATTCCGTAAACCGCTCGGGTATATCCGCCACCTATTTTGGTTGTGACGTCAACTTGACGCAACGCGCATGACACGGAAACTCGTCTATTGTTAGGCCCTATTACGGATTGGAACTTGAACACTTCGCGCTTAACGTCATCTTGACAATCAATATCATGCTTCTTTTTGTAAAGTTTTATTTAAAGCTTGTGATTCAATTAGTGTTGTGAATGACAAACGGTATTCGACATGGTTCAGTATGCTGCTTTCGGGTGCATCAGCGTCCGGACAAAACTTCGAAATACACACACCGGATTTCATAACTTAAATTGCTTTGGATATATTCTGAAATTGCGATATTCTCTGGAATTTCGCGACAATGGTTTGGTGACAACAACGTTATTTGAACCCTTCGCTTATCATTATGAACTAAAAGGTGAATCAGCAGAACAGCTTTACAAAATTTAAATGTAACATGAACACAATGTAATACGTTGGTATATTTAATAAGTAAGATGATGTGTTCGCAACTACATAAATGTATTATCTTTTGTGTCAAATACATTGTATTTTGGACCTACGGCCTTTATTTACTTACATTGTTTGTATTAAACTGAGTTGAGTTGAGTGAAAAAAAGAACAACTAGATCTACATTTCAACTCATAATTTCCTTAATTTATTTTAAAATAAAAGTGTGTCATCTCTCTGAAATCTTAACTTTCCAAGTTTCTCTACTGAATATCTTCTGATTAACTTAACTCTAGATTTATAATAAAACATTAAATGTTAACGTAGAAATAGAAAAGATGAGGACACAAGCTGATATGAACTTTTAATAAGAAAATCTTCATATGCTTTAAATGTTACATAGATTCGAACCTGTAGGGTGTCAAAAACAGTAATTAGGATACCCGAAAACTAGCTAGATTTATGCAGATTTTAACAAATATTGAAGAGCACTGCGATCTGGGTTTTTGGATGCAGTTGTAAGACATTTTTACTTACTGCCTTTTCATACAACAATGAATAACAAGACTGTTGCCAAACAATATAATCCCCTACAGGCTCCACTATCGTCAGAAATTCCACCATTGTCAGAATTATATATATATATATATATATATATATATATATATATATATATATTTTAGAATTTTTGACGTAGGAACTAAATGAAATGAGGTGCATATTGTCCATATTGCCATCTATCCATGTTTCAAGTTTCATGAAAAAATATGAAGAACTTTTAAAGTTATCGCAGGATCCAGAAAACCACCATTTTCAGCAGTATTTCTAGTCTATTTGTTGCCATAGCGACCATAATTCTTGACGTAGGAACAAAATGAAATGACTTGTATAATGTCCATATTGCCATCTACCCATGTTTCAAGTTGCAATAAAAAATATGAAGAACTTTTAAAGTTACTGCAGGATCCAGAAAAGTGTAACGGACAGACACACAGACTGACAGACAGAGCGCAAACCAAAAGTCCCTTCCGGTGAAACCGGTAGGGGACAATAAATTATTGCTAGGGCAAATGAATAACTCCCGAGATAACATATTTATAAGATCAAACATCAAATAAGATTGACATGCAACAGTTTTTGTTGTTTCACTGGTTTAAGCTCAAAGTGATTTTCCGGAAAAAATAATATAAACTTAGACATGGAAATATTTAATTTGAAATTGAGTAATTCAGTGTTATTAGAAATTTGGGTTGTTGTTCATTTTCTTGAATCAATTACCAATGCAAGCATCATCAACATGACAGAAAACTTCAAAATGTCACTATCAAAGCTATCTGCGACCTGCCTCCCCGTTCCTGGCGCAGGTGAGTTTGGTAGGTGATCAACATACCCGGCAGGTGGGTTTCCTTCGGGCACTCCAGTTTTCCCACACCGCATAATTGAATCAGTAAAAACTAAATGGCTGGAAATTGCTGCTATAATTCAAAACTCGTCCGTACTTTAGTATGTCTAGTAAGCAAATTAGGTAGAAGTGCTGAGACACAATCCAAGTCTTTACATAATGCGGACTTAGACTCGGAAGGACCTTAAATAAAGACAAATAAGGAAAAAATCCCCGCCCAAGGGTTGCCATGTTTTTAAACAGACCGGAACCATGTTCACACTGGGCCAATATATCATAAGAAAACAAGAGCTGTGTTTGTGAAACACAATGCCCCCTACTGCGCTTTGAAGCTGCACGGCAGCTATTTTAGGAAAAAAAAGACCTTTTACCTTGAAGGATGACTTCAACCTTTCAACACTCAAAATGTGCAGCTCCATGAGATACACATGCATGCCAAATAGCAAGTGGCTATCTTCAATATGGCAAAAGTTATGACCAGCCTTCAAGTTTTGGGACAGACACACACATACAATGACAGACAGGCCAAAAAACAATCTACCTCCGATCATTTGATCCGGGGGCATACAAACTTCTGAACAAGTTTCATGATGATTGGACACAATGTGACTTTTAGTGTTAAACAGTTTTCACTACAGCCATTTTATGTATACTGCATTGCCCCTTGGTGGCCATGGTTTTCAACGGACTGAAACCATTTTTCAACTGAAAGGTATCATCAAAACAAAAATGTTTAGACCAAGTTTAAGGAAGTTTGACTTCAAATATCACCCCTGGAGTGTTAACAATGTTTCACTACAGCCATATAACTGCCCGTCCGCATCGAGGCCATGCTTTTCAATGGACCAAAACAAATTTTCTTAAGTAAAATTCATTTTAATTATTAAATACTTACCTGTTATCTCTAGCTTACCCCTTTCCAAGGGAGTTATTTCATCCGGAAAATATTCAAGCGCTGGGAATCGTCCACCTCTATAAGAATCCAAATCAGGTTAAACATAGTATAATGCAACCTAACAGGAAATCAAGAACCACAACTCATCTTTCCTTTACGCAAACATAAAAAGGCGATGAGCGGGGTGGGAGGTGGGACTTACCGATAACAGGTAAGTATTTAATAATTAAAATGAATTTTACTTAAGAAAATTTGTTTTAATATCATAAATACGTTACCTGTTATCTCTAGCTGATTTTGCAGCTGCGGCGGGAAGGTTCGCATATTTTTTCCCATCACAGCAAAACCCATATAGAGGGTTTACAGCCAGAGATAGTAGAATCAAGTCCTCTTATAATCTTTGTTAGTACAGTATAGTACTTAATTCTCGGATGGCACCAGTGTACTTACGCCATAGAAGAAACTACAGTTTGAGCCACTACAAGAGGACCCAACTTATACAAATTGTCTTGTTGGCACTCAAGAGAACGAAGATAAAAAGAGGAGAAGGTGGTCGGATTCCTCCAGAAAGCAGCTTGAAGCACTTCAGATAGTGGGGTCTGATTAATATAAGCCCACGAAGCCGAAAGAGCTCTTAATTCATGCGGTCTTATCTTAAACAGGGATAAATCCCTCGATGAAAGAGAAGAATAAGCTTTCCTTATAGTCGAGGCTATCCAACGAGAAAGAAGCCGCAGACACATCGCCCCCCCCCCCTTTTAATGGAATGAAAAGTCTCTTGCGAGAACCTCGAATAGACTTTACCTTTTTAAGGTAGAACTTCAAAGCCCTGACCAGGCAAAGGAGTCTATCATCATCTTCATGTCCACAAGTTCTAGATAGACTTGGAACTTTGAAGGGTTTGGAAGCCATAGAGGGGAGTTGATTTTTAGCAAGGAATCCTGACTGACACAACAATGTAACAGAACCATCAGAAGAGTCAAAACGAAGATGACTATCCTCGATAGAAAGAGCATGAATTTCACTTCTCCGTTTGGCTGAAGCCATAGTAAGAAGGAAAACGGTCTTCCATGTTAGGAATTGTAATGAAGCCTGATCAAGAGGTTCATAGGGAGCCTTAATAAGGGAACCAAGCACACAAGCTAAATCCCATTTAGGAGCAAGTGTACGAGATACAGGACGACTAAGTTCCATAGCTCGAACAAGTTCTGAAATAGCTGGATCAGCACAGACTTGTGAAGACTTAGTGAAAGCCAATGTATGCGAAATCATAGATCTGTATCCTTTGATGGAACTAAGAGAAAGTTTCTTATCATCAAAAAGATAAATGAGAAAATCCGCTATTCGTCTAGCAGAGGGATTGAGGGGATTAATTTTCCCTCGAAAACACCAATTGGAGAAGAGTTTCCAACGAGCATCATAGACTGCTCTGGTGGATTTTCTCCTTGCCGAAGCAACGAGGGTTGAAGCCCTGACAGAAAAACATTTCTTCTGCAAAGATTGCCTGATAACGGCCAGACGTGTAAGTGGAACATTTTTGGGTCCGCATGTAGTCTGCCGCTTTGAGACAGAAGATCTGACCTGTGAGGAAGATTCCTGGGATAATCGTACAGGAGACTGAGAAGATCGTTGAACCAAGATCTTCTGGGCCACCAAGGGGCAATCAGGAGTATCCTGCAAGAGCTCACCCTGATTTTCCCCAATATTTGGGGAATTAGAATGGGTGGGGGATAGGCGTAAGCGTCAAGTTGGTCCCATGCGAACGAAAGCGCGTCGATTGCCCACGCTGCTGGATCGTAAACTGGACTCACATACAGAGGAAGTCTGTGATTGTGTCTGGTTGCAAATAGATCGACCAGGGGATAACCGAACTTGAAAAAGATCTGGTTGGTCACTTCTTGATGAAGTGTCCACTCCGATGGAAGTAACTGGTGTTTGCGAGACAAACCATCCGCCAGGGCGTTGAGGCGACCTGGTATATATTTTGCCAGCAGATGAATGTTGAGTGTTTTGCAAAGAACAAGTAATTTTCTGGTTTCCAGATACATGGATTGAGAATGTGTTCCCCCCTGTGCCTGGATGTAAGCCACCACAGATGTGTTGTCTGTTGACACCATCACACAAGAGTCTCGAAGATGTGATTGGAAATGAGATACAGCTAGAAATACTGCTCGCATTTCTAGATTGTTGATATGAAGGTGAGATTCCTGATGAGACAACAACCCTGAAATTATCAGACTGAGAGGTTCCAGGTGAGCACCCCACCCTTCCTTGCTCGCATCCGTTATTAGATATAATGACGGTTGCGGGGGAAGAAGGGGTACTCCTGCCAACAGAGTCTCCTCGTCTAGCCACCACTGAAGATGAGACCTTAAGGAGGGAAGGATTGGAATCTGTGTTAATAGATTGCCTGGAGACCATTTCCAACAAGCTGAGAGATAGTGCTGAAGAGGACGTAGGAAGAGACGTCCCAACTGCACAAAGTCTGCTACTGAGCTCAGGATACCGTTGAGAGAGAGGAATTCTTGAGCTGTTATATGAGATTGGGACAAAACCCAGTTGACCTTCATCAGAAGGTCTGATATACGTTGAATAGACACTCTGACCCGATTGATGTGGGTCAAGAAATTCATTCCCACAAACGTAAAGTCCTGTGAAGGAATGAGGTCTGATTTGTCTGCATTGAGAAGGAGCCCTAACGAGAGGAGCTCCTTCCAAGAGAATTCTAGGTTGTACAGAAGCAATTGACGATCGAGCTGGTGTAAGAGCCAGTCGTCGAAATACTGAAGAAGAATAATCCCGTGAACTCTGAGGTGTGATCCGACTGCCGACATTAGTTTGGTAAAAACTCGTGGGGCTGTCGCCAACCCGAAAGGCATAGACCGGAACTGGTAGACTTGGCCTTGAAAGGCGAATCGCAAGTACTTTCGGTAGTTGGGATGTATAGGAACATGGAAGTAAGCATCTTCCAGATCCAAAGACACCCCCCAGTGCAGGGGTTTGATGGATTCCCGTATGAAAGAAGGAGTCTCCATTTTGAAAGTTGGTTTGAGGAGATACATGTTGAACACTTTTAAATCTATTACTGGTCTCCAGGAACCATTTTTCTTTTGAACAAGAAAAAGACGACTGTAAAATCCTGGAGAATAAGGATCTTGAACCCTTTCTACCGCCTGTTTTTCCAAGAGCCCGAGAATGGACTCTGGAATATGTGGATGCCGAGATACCAGCTCTATAGGGACGCGAGAAAGTGGAGGCCTTTTTTCGAATTGAAAAGTCAGGCCTTTTGTCACAAGAGAATGAACCCATGCGTCTGAAGTAATTTGAAGCCATCGATTTGAGAAGTGGAAAAGTCTGGCCCCGACTGGTATTTCCGGCATCGGAGGTTGTGGCGGTAGATAGGGAAGGGACCTAGGGCTGATAAGCAGGAGGTGCGCCCCTGCCGGTAGAAGGTTTGAAATTCCTCTGTCCCGGCTTGGGTTTGCCCTTTTTCCAAGAATCTTTATTAGAAGACTTGTGTGACAAAGAAGGTCTGTTATAGAAAGACTGCCTATTAGGACCTGACCGTGGATTAAAAGAAGGCTTTTTAGAGAAAAGGTTATTTCTCTTAGCCGTCTTGAATGCTGGAACTGCTGGTGGCCTAGAAGCAGGATGCTTAAAGACCCCTTGGCGTTGTCCAGAGTTGTTTCTAGCTAAAGAAGCATGAAGTTGGTCATCCTTGTCAGCTGTGATTGCTTCTTGTATCCTTCCACCAAAAAGAAACCCTGATGTGAGAGGAGCTGTTCTGAGCGAGTTCATACCAGGTTCCAACAGAAAATCTTTAGGTAAAGAAGTAAGGATAAGATCCCTACGAATCCTTAGCATCTCGGACATTGAAGAAGCAGAAGTGTGAGATAAGGCCAGTGTGGTCCGTGAGAGATGAATTAACAAATCACGGAGTTCCTCCGGAACAGATTCCGACCAATCACACACCATTTGTAAAATTGTCGCTAGCATGAAGTCAATTTGGTTAGTCAAACCTAATGATCTACGTTCCCTCATTTCCCAAGTTTCCAACATTGAAAACGGAACAGAAACTGAATTGGAACCACTTGGCATTACAAGAGATAGCTTGCTTATGTCCGGATCTGGAACCGGAAGTTTTGAAAAATCCAACCCAGATGTTGCATGTGGTACAGGAGGTTTGTAACTTTTACTACCTTCCTGGTGTTTTGGATCAGCTAGTTCCTTAGGAATTTTCCATGTTTCTCCTCGTTTGGAATAGTCTTATTAGCTGATTCCAATGATTGAAGAACAGATAGAACAGTAGAACCAATGGGAAGTCGTGGGTCAGGACGAGCCGTCGACTTAATAACCCTGTTGGGATCAAATGTACGAAAAAGTTGTTCTGTCACAGAAATCGTCGCATTTGAAGACAGTTCAGCAGGTCTTGGACAGTAATCTACACCAAGAGTACGAAACATCAGTTCATAGATCTGACCAATCGGAGCTAAATATTGATCCGTCTCAACATTAGATTCTGCATCTGAATCAGCCTCACTCTCTACAACACCAGCGGTTTGTATAGAATCAGCAGGAACAGAAGTGAGAATATCTTGTACCGGATTGTAATTGTCTGGTAACAGCGAATGATCATCCCCGACGTCAGTAAACTGATAATGTAAACCGGAAGAAGGTAAATTATCAGCATTGACCGGTACAAAATGTCCCGCCGAATTCTGTATCCATAGTGTATCAGGATTCGACAGGGTAGCTGTAGGGGGTACACGACTAGATACTGTAGATGATACCCGTGGTGTTGACACTGACGCCGTAGTAGTGAGATGAGCTCCTGAAGATGCAATACGTGTGGCAGTCAACGTTGGAACCGACACATTTGGCATGGAAACATGCGATTCCATAACGGAACACGATGGTGAACGACTATACGTATGGTAAGTCCGATGCTGTCTACGTGAACGTTGCCGACGTCCTCGTTTCCTGCAATGTCGAGATCTGGATCGGCTGCGCTGTCGAGATGTGGATCGGCTGCGATGAGATCGAGATTTTTTGGAATACCGTCTCCGTGAGTGACGACGTGATCGCTTATGAGCGCCGCGACGATGATAACTGCTCGACGAAGAAGAGCGTGTCCGATGTCCACTCCTTGATGAAGACGATGTATTCGACGACGAATCGGATGTAGAAGAATACGCCGATGATGAAGACCGAGTTCTTCTTGACCGGCGATTGGTGTTATCGGTGGCAGGCCCAACTGATGACTGTTGACCGGTGACCGGACCGGACCGGACCGGTGATCAATGACCGGACCGGACCGGTGACCGGACCGGACCGGTGACATGACCGGACCGGACCGGTGACATGACCGGTGACCGGACCGGACCGGACCGGTGACCGGCCGGTCATATTATGACCGGTTACGTCACCGGACAAAGACCGTAGAATGGCGGCTGCCATGTGGACTGACATTGATCCAGTCGTTCCATGATCAATGTCGCCGGTATGCATGGTGTGAGTCATAAGATCTGATGACGATCGACTGACAACAACACCATCTTGCCCGGTACCCAGTGACTGACAAAACCGCTGGTCATCCTTGACCAGTGGAGTCACCGGGTAATCAACGTCGGATGGAGGTTCGTTGCGTTTGCGGCTGATCGACGTCCTCCGGCGACCTGCTTTTGTCCATACGTCGTTAGCCCACAAATCGCAAACCGCACATTTGTTATTAAATGTGCAACCGGTACATGCCAAGCAAGTATCGTGGGAATCCCACCTTGCTTTGATATGACCACAAGAACCTCTATCCTGTAAGTTCATTCTGAAATAAAAGAAACAGAAAGAACCTACAAAAGACAAATTAATGATTATAAATTCAAATAAAAAGTTAAACCACAAAATGTAAACACAAAGAACGCTGTCCAATTGACCTCAATTACTTATTGGGGAATAGGCACGAATTCCTCGTGGTTCACGTGCTCATGACGTCATGTACATGAGCGACGATGCAAACAAAGAAACCCAGCAAAAGCAGAAATATGACAATTACTGCAACAAAAAGTATAGAAATATAAACCGAATGATACAAATAAAAGATAAATAAACTTTATCCTTTTAAACTCCGCCAAAAACACAGTGAAAAGAACACATAAGTCCTGAGCCTAAAATAGGCGTGCACATGGTTTTATCCGGAAAGGAAAGATGAGTTGTGGTTCTTGATTTCCTGTTAGGTTGCATTGTACTATGTTTAACCTGATTTGGATTCTTATAGAGGTGGACGATTCCCAGCGCTTGAATATTTTCCGGATGAAATAACTCCCTTGGAAAGGGGTAAGCTAGAGATAACAGGTAACGTATTTATGATATTAAAACCATTTTTGAACTCAGCCGAGATCAGAACAAATATGGTGACCAAGTATCATGCAGAATGGACTAGTTCTACTTTTAGATTTACTACAAGGTTTCACTAAAACCATTTTAAATAAACTTCCCGTCCCCTGGCGGCCATGTTTTTCAACGGACTGAAACCATTTACCAAATCAGCTGTGGTATCCCTAGAACAAATCTGAACACGTTTCATGAAGATTGTACTATAAATGTGGCCTCTACAGTTGTAACAAGGGAAATATTGACAACAGACACAAGGCAATCCCCAAAGCTCACAATGATTGAGCATGTTGTGCTAAGGGGAGCTCATAAAACAGGTCCAGTTTTTTGCTCATTATTATGTTTAAAAGAACGACAAACGCAGTGTAATTTTTGAGATTCTTTACTTATGATCGGTAGAGTCAAGCATATATCACTCCGCCATTATAATAATCATAAAATCATACACTGCTTAGCAATTTGCAAACAATACAACCAGTGGCATATTTTAAATTACAAATTTTTAAGTAGAAATGTATTTATAAATACTTTCCATTATAAATATTTCACAATAATATCCACACCTCTGATGTACAATATGTTGATATACTAACAGTACAGTTAAATCTATAGTATCACCCATTCAAGCCTATATGTGTATTACATTTACATTTACTAAAATATGTCAACACATTTCATGCAACATGATTGCATGCGTTTAATAAATTAGATATACAGTCAAATTCTTCAAAATTCAAAATCACGATAATCACACAACCTTAATTCATGGCATCAGACTATAAGAACACAAAACCATATCGAGAGAAAAGAAGAAATTCATTGTCAAAATTTAGCAAACTATACCAACAAGTCACACTGACTTACAAAAGTCCCCAAGTAAATCAATGGGAGTTGTTAAGGACAGCCAATCAACATTTCCTTAGAGGAGTCAATACCGGTATTAAAAATCATCAGGTAGATAACAAGTGTCCCCGCTTGTTGTCAACCTCAGTGAAGAATTTTTTCAAGTTTGCGATAAATACATGCCTAATTAGAGAACCAAATTAATATTTCAAGTGAAGCCACAATATAAAGAAAACAAAACATGGAATAAAACACAACATAACATTGTAACAAAAAAAGGCATAATATAATTGAAAAACCGTAAGTATAAAGCGTGAAAAGCTATACAAAATGAGCAAAATGCATAGTACAGTAATAAATCTACAAATAGCTATTAACGTATCAGCACCAATATTGGTGCAGTAACACCAACTAGCCTTGGGGTTGCAGGTATTTGCAGGTTAGCATCAATTAATATGTATATAAGCTCCTACTTAACATGTTTGATGCAACAATTTATGCAAAATAATATAACCCCGTACAATAAGTTGGCCACAACATGATAACAAAGAAAGCAATTCGGCAAAACAACTTCTGGGTCAGTATGATATAACATTATCCTTAATGTTAGTAAGTTACCAATAATCATATTTGGTCCCAGAAATAACTTCCAACATTTGCAGCCAAATATAAGGAAAACAAATGAACATACAACAAAAGTCACATATTACTGGAATGCATAAATGCCTTAATGTCAAGACGATGTCATGTGTACTTCTCTGTAGACGATACAACTTATTCAGTCTGTGCAATGTTCATCCACTTTTCATGAAATCATATAATCTATATAAAAAATGACGGGTATATTAATAAACATAATAAAAGAAAAAAATTAAGACTTCCGTTTATTATAAGTCACAGCGTAAATTCCCAAATCACTGAATTACAACACTGTCCATCAGTTTTTAAATGTGAGAAGTCAAAGTGAAAGACTGCAGATCCTTTTGAATTTCAAGTCTCTTGTTCGTTATCATCGCTTCTTAGGAGTCATTTTTGGTATTTTTGACATTTTAGTTGGTGTGCTGGTGTTTGATCGACTGGGCCCCGGAACGGTTCTTGTCTGCATGACATGTGTCTGGTATGTGCGTGTTGTCTCGTTACGCCCACCAACGGTCCGAGTCTCGCTTTGAACAGTGGTAAACACTTCAGGCTCACTAATCTCTGATGTTTCACTTCCTGTTGGGCTAAAGGGTCGACTTCCTGTGCTTGCCCGGCTCGAACTGCGACTGGCTGGTGTTCCTAGAAATAAATTTGAGATCTGGTCTGAGAAAAGGAGGGTTAAATGCATGTCAGTCCACACAAGCTAATCAGGGAGGGCACCTTCTGGTTTGATGGTATAACTCGTTTCAAGGAAGTCTCTGCATAACAAAAATTCATTTAAGGCGGACAGTGTTGTCCCTCATTAGCCTAAAGGAATTAAAACAAAGTGGTTTTATATAGTCTGCAATATTCACACTTCATAAATTAGGGTTACACACTTTCTGCATTAATAATAGGTATATTAATAATTTTTAATTTCATAAAATTCAATTTATTTGCAAAAAAGGAGATTCAAAATCCCAACAAAATTGAGGGTTTTCATGAGAACTGTAAACAAATTGTATGCATTTCTCACCTGGGCTGTACAGGGTGCGCGGACTGAAGAGGTCTGGGCGGTGAAGACGTGACTTGGGCGTGGACAGGATGTTCTGGACCTCCCCGTCTGGACCCGGCCGCGCCATGTTGGTCCGCCAAGGGGCGCTGTATACTGTCTTTTCACGCACCTGAAAATGGAAGACAATGTAATTTAAGACAAAATAAAGGGAGGGGGGGGGGGGGCTTGATGATATTAAGGATGTTACACCTAATAAAAATGAAACTTCGTATATTATTTTATGCTGCTGATTCATATTACAGTTTACAAAATAAATGTGCAGTCCCAGCGTGTGATAATAGGCTTCACATCAATGTTTTTATATGCTCATATTTAAGTATCAAGTGAAAAATAAACAATAGCTCTGTCACAGAAAAATCAACAGTCCCTTTCCTGGTTAACATGTTCGGAGTAAGAACACAAACCACTTCAGTCTGATTAACCTAGATTAAATACTTATGTCTTTCTATAAGGCAGACTGTAGATCTTAGTTGTCTTTTGTTTATGTAACAATAGTAACCGCAATTTCGGTATGATAAAAGAGCATAATACACAATATGGCCATCATATCAAGCACACCATTGTTTGCATAAGTTACCTTAAACAATACTGTTAAAACATTAAATTTTCCAAAACATTTTGTTGGCAAATAATTATAAGATGTGCAAATAAATAATGCCATCAAAGTCAAGCAGAAAAAATTAAATGGACTTGAACAATTTAAATCAACATTGTAAAAGACCACAAGAATATAGCTCTTAAGACCACCACCAAAGTTGAAAAACAAACGTGTTCACGGAGACATTGCAAGTAACCTCCCTTAGACAATTGTCCTTATCATACCAATAAAACAATGAAAGAGAAGTTGAAAACACAATCTTAAGGTGACAAGTGGGGGAAGGGTTACATCCCAGCCACAAAGGCTCATACTTACCCAGTATGTTCTCGGATGTGGTGCTAGACACACCGGCTGTGATTTCCTCCTCTGATTGAGGGCAATAATGTACAAGACATGCACAACATGAAAAATATTGATCACTAAGCATGTGGACACATGTTTGCTCTAAATTGCTTACTCATAGCTGTGTGCTTAGATTAATATATTTTAAGTTGATTTTGGTTCTTTTATTATGTTATGTTATGAAAACTAAAAATGAAGTTATAATCTGAAATGAAACCCAAATGAAAGCTTTTTTGACCAACATTACAAGATTTTTCACAACACAGCACTATTTATTGAAGGCATCCACAATCAAGCTTTCGGTACCACACACATATTTATTACTCCTTACAAAAATTAAATGTCACCCGACCTTCATGATTGGTCCTTGACTGGCGTTGCTAGGTGACCGGGCACTCCCGTACGGTGACGTGGCCCCAGAGTACGTAGAACTGCCAGAGTATGAGCTTCCTCCGGGACTCTTTGATGTAAACACACCCATTGACTGACTCACGCCAGTTGCCAGAGTGAACTGTTCGCGCAACTCTGTGTTTGTCCGACCTTTTGCTGTAATTGAAGAAAAGTTGTGAACATGATACAATGCACAGTTGTTCATGCTTTACATTGGGTTTATGATTTAGTTATTTAATTTGTTTGGGACTTTAATAAATAATAATTGTGATATTTATAATTATTCATGGTCTTTTAACTGCATAAGAGAAGTTTATGTCAATGTAATAAGGCCCAATTTAAGCAAAATGTATCTGAGGCATACAGATACATTTGGATTTTTTTTTTTAACAAGTCTCAATTTCATAAAGATTAAAGTCCATGAGCAATCAATATGCATAAATAAAAAAAACAACCAAATTGCTGAAAACAAATATTTTTTTCAACATCCACTGTGCAGCAATGTAGTTAAAGAAAATAATTTAGACTAGCTGTTGATTTAAATTTAAAATGCAATACAGAATAGCTGACTGCTGAAATGCATGAATATTAACACAGCACACTCATTCTATAAAACAAATAGAATTATTTACAGAAGTCAAATAAGCAAATATTTCTGCAAATAATTTAAAAATATACAGCAAAAAAAATATAAATACTGTGAAATTAAACATTAGCAACTGTTCCAACTGGGTATAGCATGAAGCTTATTTTGCACTTACACACAATTACAATACATTTTTGTATAAGAGTAGTACATGACTGCACAGGCCAATCTGGGACAACACTTGAACCCCATGCATTAAGTCCTGTTTTACAAGAGTGTCAATCATATGTAAATGCTATGAAAATTATGTGTAGGATTCTTCCTCCTTTCATTTATTTATGATGAATTTCATATACGTTTTATTTTTACTTTGGGGCATACATTGAATCATATCATCTATTGTTAACACATATCTGTCAAAAGGCTAAAATTTTATCAAAATACATACGCCTGGAGGGTAAAACAAACTTTAAACCTTCAGTAAATGTAAGCAAGAATTTAAAAAATAACAAGGGCTGTTTGTTAAACATGAATGCCCCCCATATGGGCTGTAAATTGTAGTGGCAGCCATTGTGTGAATACGTTTTTTGGCACTGTGACCTTGACCTTTAACCTAGTGACCTGAAAATCAATAGGGGTCATCTGCGAGTCATGATCAATGTACCTATGAATTTTCATGATCCTAGGCGTAAGCTTTCTTGACTTATCATTCGGAAACCATTTTACTGTGTCAAGTCACCATGACCTTGACCTTTGACCTAGTGACCTGAAAGTCAATAGGGGTCATCTGTGAGTCATGATCAATTTACCTATGAAGTTTCATGATCCTGGGCATAAGCTTTCTTGAGTTATCATCCGGAAACCATTTTACTGTGTCAAGTCACCGTGACCTTGACCTTTGACCTAGTGACCTGAAAGTCAATAGGGGTCATCTGCTAGTCATGATCAATGTACCTATGAAGTTTCATGATCCTAGGCATAAGCGTTCTTTAGTTATCATCCAGAAACCATTTAACTATTTCGGGTCACCTTGACCTTTGACCTAGTGACCTCAAAATCAATAGGGGTCATCTGCAAGTCATGATCAATGTACCTATGTAGTTTCATGATCCTAGGCCTAAGCATTCTTGAGTTATCATCCGGAAACCATTTTACTATCTTGGGTCACCGTGACCTTAACCTTTGACCTAGTGACCTGAAAATCGATAGGGGTCATCTGCAAGTCATGATCAATGTATCTATAAAGTTTCATGATCCTAGGCATAAGCGTTCTTGAGTTATCCGTAAACCATTTTACTATTTCGGGTCACCATGACCTTGACCTTTGACCTAGTGACCTGAAAATCAATAGGGGTCATCTGCGAGTCTTGATAAATGTACCTATGAAGTTTCATGATCCAAGGCATAAGCGTTCTTGAGTTATCATCTGGAAACCATTTTACTATTTCGGGTCACCGTGACCTTGACCTTTGACCTAGTGACCTCAAATCAATAGAGGTCATCTGCCAGTCATGATCAATGTACCTATGAAGTTTCATGATCCTAGGCCTAAGCGTTCTTGAAACCATCTGGTGGACGGACGGACGGACATGAGCAAAACAATATACCCCCTCTTCTTCAAAGGGGGGCATAATAAAATCTCCACACACAAGCACCACATCAAGTAGATGTTTATTGAATTGCAAAACTCTGTATAATGAGTTGAGGACTAAACTCCATGCTTGGATGGGGCAATAAAAAAGGGAATAAGGCCATCACTCCAATTGGATGGGGCAATAAAAAAGGGAATAAGGCCATCACTCCAACGGAAATACTAAAATGCTACCATTCGCAAGTAGGATGATTTTCTGCTTTGAAGAGTCAACAGTCTTCAGTCTCCAGGCAACACAACCATCAACAATATTACAATTAACACAATTATTAAAATATAAACAAACTGGATTGACCTCCAGAAAATTGTGTATAATACAGAAGCAACTAAATTTCTACATGCTTACAATCAAAACAAAAATGACAAAATTCCTGGATACGAAATTCAGAACAACAAAAATGAGCACTTAAGGTAGCGCACCTCTAATGATTTCTAAAGAATACTTATTTCATCTTGTTTAAATTTAAAACCTTTACTGCATTTGTACACACCAACTGCATGTCCATATTTGGAAATTTGAATGAATTATGGAACTTTTATATATCCTAGGGGTGAAAATAAACTGGACAAAAGCCGAGCGTGAGGGTGGTTTTGAAAAAATCGGTATATTTTTTTTTAAAGCATGGAAAGCCTACCTACAAATTTGCAAGTAGTTCAGTGAAATGATGCAAATTAGGAAATTAATTAATTGAATTATATTTGGATATGTGCCCATTAGGGGTGTGCTACCTTAAGCCATTCAATATGCACTTAAATTTTGTAACAATACAGGCAAACACAATTCACAGAACTGAAAAATGCTTCAAACTGTAACTGAAACAACATCAATCACAAGAACAACATTCACAACAACAAGAACAACACAATTTCTATGGGATCAAGCATCAACCGACCCTGGGCCAAAGCTGCGCGATATTTGAACCGAAATCTGTTCTTGCGCCATACACCAACTGTTGAGGAGAAAATACAATAGATTGTGTCTCGTTTTTCAAGTAAAGTCGGAAACTAAAGATAAAGCTTTCGTGAAAATGCATGGACGGATCACTAACAAAGATGATGTCATAACAGATACAAATATTCCTTTGCATGGCTCAACACTTTAACCCTTTGCATGCTGGAAAATTTGTCGTCTGCTAAAATGTTGTGTGCTGAATTTCTAAAATTAGCATTTACTGCGATTTTTTTCAAAGAATACTATCAGAACAGTAAACAGTTTGGATCCTGATGAGACTCCATGTTCTGTGGCGTCTCATCTGGATCCAAACTGTTTGCTAAGGCCTTAAAAATTCGAATCCAGCACTGAAAGAGTTAATGTTTCTTTTGATACATGGTAATGTTTACATCTTGCCTGTGTTGGACAAGAGAATAGAAATGGCATCTGAACATTACCAGTTATCTCTGAAACAAGACAAAGACAATACTAAATAGAACTTTAAATTCATTACCTAGATCATTACATAATATGTGTTGCTAAAGATTGTAAAACATGGAGGAAAACAACTTCTTAGCTAGAACTGTCAACTGTATACCCCCTTTACAAATTTGTTGTGATATAATAAGGAACTTCCTGTATCTGTATGGACTGTGAATTGAAAACACTGCTGACAATGAACAAAACGACACATTAAAATGATATGAAGACAACATGTAATATGGAAATATCTGGATATTTCACAAACCAACAACTGAAATCATGTAAAGAACAGAATAATGAATTGCTGTAGATTTTTTTTTCATCAACCTTTCAGAAATTATGTGTGCACAATAAATTTTAAGCAAATGTCAGGGGAAAGTGCATTAATTAATTAATTTAAATGTTGGTTTGTGACACAGAAGAATGACCTTGTACACAGAACATTGTGAGTTATCTATCATTATCTATTTTAAAGGGATCTTTTCACAGTTTGGTAAATTGACAAAATTGAAAACAGTTGTTTCAGATTCGCAAATTTTCGTTTTAGTTATGATATTTGTGAGGAAACAGTATTACTGAACATTTACCATAGTCCAATATAGCCATTATATGTATCTTTTGACGATTTGAAAACCTAAAAATTATAAAGCGTTGCAACGCGAAACGATTGAATTATTTGGAGAGTTCTGTTGTTTTCGTTTAAATTTACGAATCTACGAAGATTGCTTATATAAGGTATAAAATACTTAAACTGTGTATACCCGGCGGAATAGCTGAGAGGGCTGAAACGTTTTTGCTTCAGACTAATTCCAGGACTCCGGGGGTCACTGGTTCGAGCCCTGGTACCGGCTACTTTTTTCCCCTTTTTTAATTTTTTTTCTTGATTTCTTACTGGAGCTTTTAAGATCCAATGTTTACATTTATCAATATAAAGCATTTAATGACAAACTTCAAAATATGCCAAAACCTGTGAAAAGGCCCCTTTAAATAAATATTTCACTTGGATTTTTATCTAACAAATGAATTAGAAATTAAGAATCTTTTACATGCACTGCACATTAACAACAATATATGAAAGTTTGATCTATGCTTTAATACCCAAAAAGAAAATGAGCTAAGTTTGTAGAATGATAACTGATGTGTAACCCACAACAGGTTTGCATCTGTGAAAGCGCATACCAAAGAACAACAACGTCATGTCTGTATAAATTGATGATAATATACTTACTGTTATAAAATATCTTGAGCAACAATCCGTAATCTAAAGAATGCAAGGATGGACATAACATGATGAATTGAAACTAGACACAAATCGAGCGATAGGGCTGTACAAATACATGAATACATGATAAATGAGAGGAAATACAATGAGAGACACAAGACAGGACATACACAAAATAAAGGTGCACAAACAAAACAAATTGATATGATTATATATAAATATTCAATGTTTATCACTTCTTTTTTTGAACAACATATCTGGCACATTTAACCAGCATAATCTTCCACGAAAAAGCCACTAAGCATAAACCAATAAGTCAAAACTTGACAACAAAATTGCGTGTTTTACAAAGCAAACAATATTATCTTTGGGAAAAAACAAAACAAAATATATTCCGGTTCTTTTTAAGTCAGTTTCCCAATCAACAGCTGTATCCACAAATTTCTTAAAACAAAAGTATAGTTGAAATACAGTTTTATTACAATGAGATTTGTTCATTATGTTACTATACACATGTAGTTGTTCACATCTTTCACAAAGGTTAGCAGCTGTAATTGGCCTTTACCCCAACAGAAACATATCATCATGTATCAAAAGCCAGAGGGCTTATCAGCCTTGTTTGCAGAAATGCTGATGCACCTTGTGGCTTTTCAGAAACAAAACATTCTAAACCCAAGGAGTCCAGGAGGGATGAAAATACTCAAACCTTCTTCAATCAGTATTTCTAAAATTGGCCAGTCTGCAATAGCATTGGAAACATTATTCATGACTGTTAAATAGATGTCACACCAATAAATGAAGAATGAAGGTGATTTTTATCTGAAACAAGCAAATGTGTTGAAATGATATCCCCTGTTAAACATATTTTGTTTATAGATGGGTGCCAATCTCTGTAAACAGTAAATGCCTAAAAATAATTAAGAGTATGGTAATTGTTTTCATGCATTGCAATCCTCCTCATTGATATCTATACACCCATGAAGTTTCATGTTGAAATTGTGTAGCTTATCAGAGAAATAGCCCTGAATAGTTACATCACACAAAGATAACAAAGCGCAATAACTATTAATTAACAAAGTGTAGGTTTAAGGTTCTTATGCAAGGCAAATCTCCTTATTGATATCTAAACAACCATTTAGTTTCATGTTGAAATATTGTATTGTATCTGAGATATAGCCCTGAAAAGTTACATCATACAAAAACAACAAAGGGCAATAACTCCTATTTAAGAAAGTATAAGTTTATAGCTCTTGTGCCTGGCTCTTCTTCTCATTGATCTCTACACACCCATGAAAGTTTCTTGTTTTTTTTTTTTATTGTCACTGATATATAGCCCTGAAAAAATACATCACACAAAAACAACAAAGGGCAATAACTTTTATTTAAGAAAGTGTAGGGTTATAGCTCATAGGGATGGCACGTCTGCTCATTGATATCTATATACCCATGAAGTTTCAAGTTGATATCCTTTATAGTTTCTGAGATATAGCCCTGCAAATTTTGTGACAGACGGACTGACAGATGACTGTCAGATGAACAGATGCTGGCAATACTATATCCCTCCGCCTTTGGTGAGAGATAATTATGAGCTTACCAAACACAGCAAAGATAAGTTCATTAAATGAAAGCATCATATTCATTAAAATAAGAATGCTATAATATTGATTACTGTGATTTTCTGACCAATAGTTCATAGAAATGGCTATATGATCTCAACAACACGAGGATGAAGAAGTGTTTCACAAATATAGTAAATATTTTGTAATTTTTGTTTTTATCAAGTTATTTATATTTTAATATAACAAATATGCATATACTGTACAGGAATAAATAGATCAAAAGTTATTAATAACAAAGATATTACTAATTAAGTTTTATTCAGTAAATAATTATACACACATTGTTTATACAAGTATAATTAGAGATTACATTAGTCTGTTACACTAAAGATACATGTAAGGTAAATATGGTAAGAACTATTAACTTGTTACACTCATTATATAAATAGCTAAAATAATATATAAAACTTCATTAGCTTATTTAGCACAGAGACACAGGCAATCAGTGAGAGAGAAAAGGCAACTCATACCAAGGTCTTTAGCTATAAAACACATTGCAATCTCAATTTTATGGGAAACAATAAACAGTAGTTAACTTTAGGTGGGTTTCAAGTGTAATACATCATAATGATTCACTTCTACCAATACATTAACTAGTTGTTAATTATCATAAGCATATTTTTAGTACTTCAATTTAACAAAAACATAAATAACCAATCTATCAATAAATTGTTTCTCTTCTTTGAAGTGACGGGTGCCAAGTCAGTAAGTGACCAAAAGAGAGTTAACTCAGTAAGTGAACAACATAAGCAAATTGGGTTGTGACTCGGTGATTTTCACAACAGGTAGATCAACTGATGGTGGTTTGGATATGAATGGAATTTGTGTCTAGTTTGAAGACTGGATAGGTCCCAAAATAATCCTTAACTCTTTTCATTATATATATATATATATATATATATATATATATATACAACACTACCAAATTGTTGTATCCAATGGGAATTGCATACATTACTTTAATATTTTTATGTTTAATACACAAAACATCTTTTTGTTACCAAATCAATTATCTTTATAATAATATTTGATAAGCATAATTGAAATTGAAAAATAGACGTTTAACAAACCCCTCAACTAAGACAAAAGGGCAGTCCTAAGATAACAAAATATGATTGTATTCCTATCAAAGTATCTGCCCTAGTACACGTATAGTACATTTTAACTCAGATAATCATCATCATCTTAGCATCTCTACCTGTTTAACAAAACACATGTCAATCACAAGTCATAGGAATTCTGAATTAGAATCCAAGTGATGTGAATAGATATCTAGATGACGTCTGCATCTTGGATGCCACTGCAGCAAGATTCGTCACTATGAAAACCTTCACCCTATAAAACATCAGTGCAGCAGGACAAAGACGGCATCCAACTAATGATCTGCTATAGCTTACCTCTGCATGGGTCGTTCTTGACTAGAAACTCATCCAAAGCCATCCATCCGCCGCCCACACGCACCATGACAGTGCTGCGAAGGATTCGCACAAGACGCAGCTTCTGGGAGTCACCAAACTGGAAACAGACACAGATTGGCCTATGAATCATCTTGAAGATACATAAGACTGGCCAATTATAGTCTTTGCCCACATTCAAAAAGATCCGTACAAACTTAACAAAATTCTTTATATTTATATAATTTGTCACCACTCCGACTATTTCGTGTTTAGGTCTTTTTACATTCATATGTATAACCCTTTACCACTTAGATAAATATTTTAACGCATTTGTAGTCCCTAAGAAAGCTTAATGTTATTAAAGACCTTTCTTACTATATTCAAGTTTTAAAGGCTTCATTTCCAACCCTTAGTTACTGATGAGCAGCAAACAGCATAAAACCTGAACAGACTGTGAGATACTCACAGGCTGTTCTGCTTTTATGCTGTTTGCACATACCCATTTTCACTTTGCTTCTGAGTAGGAAAGGGTTAAATCAAATTTATAATATAAAATGACATTTTACTTTTAACGATGAGAGCTGAACACAAGTTTTGTTTTAATAAATATTTTATCTAAAATGTGAACAACACAAAAAAAGTTTCTCTCTTAGGATGCAAGAACTTACCCTATATTTTCCTTCCCCAATCTTATGGATGCGGTACTGCTTGACACACGTGCACTTGTGGACCTGGCGCTTCACTTCATCATTAATCATCTCAGAGTCGTTAACTGGCTCAGGCTGCAATGCATCAAGGTTACACAACACTCAAACACTCACATCGGCCAGGGAACAATAGAAAAGAACTTTGATCACCAAAATAAAGTTATGCACACAATAACTATTTAATTTATCAGAAATAGAAAAATACTTCACATACATAAACAATGACCACACAATAAATAGACAAGCATGACACAAAATGATTGAACCATTACCAATGTAAACTTTGATGTTTAAAGTGACCACTTTACAACATAAACAATGCAGAAATATTAACCATAATTGAAAATAAGTAAAACATTAAATTTGATACACTTTTGATCACTCATGATTGGTGTATTCATGTTATCTAATTTCAAAAAATGCAAAATAAACACAATATCTGAAGGTTAAAGTGCATTTTAGGTGCATTCACACTATTCAGTTAGGTGCACAAATTAACATTACAACATATTTAGGTATCTAACTCTACATCTATAAATCATTCTATGAACATTCACTGTGCAATTACATATAAATTGTATTATAATGGGATAAGCAGGGCCAGAAAAGTATAATATCTCAAGAATAAACCTTTCCTGCAGCAGCTGTTTACAGTGAACATAATCGGTATGATACAAATCTGACTACAAGTTTAACAAGCAATATTTTGTTTAACATAATTTTTGTTTGGCAAATAAAACTCATTATATTTTGGAAGCAAATAAAATAAATAAACAAGAGCTGTCACCATAGGATGACTTATGCCCCCTATAAACGCTTGATAGAAGTTTTGAGCTTTTTTCGAAACCTAAACGCAGATTCCGAAACCTAAACCTCAGTTCAAGGTCAAGGTTACAGGGGTCAAAATTTGTGGGCATATGAAAAGGCCTTGTCCAAATACACATGCATACCAAATATGAAGGTTATATCTCAAGGGACATAGAAGTTATGAGCATTTTTCAAAACCTATACGCAGATTTTGAAACCTAAACGCGGACCTTAAGTTCAAGGTCAAGGTCACAGGGGTACAAAATTTTGTGCATATGGAAAGGCCTTGTCCATATACACATGCTTACCAAATATGAAGGTTATATCTCAAGGGGCATAGAAGTTATGAGCATTTTTCGAAACCTAAACGCAGATTTCGAAACCTAAACGCAGACCCTAAGTTCAAGGTCACAGGGGTAAAAGTTTTGTGCGTTTGGAAAGGCCTTGTCCATATACACATGCATACCAAGTATGAAGGTTATATCTCAAGGGACATAGAAGTAATGAGCATTTTTCGAAACCTAAACACAAAGTGTGACGGAAAGACGGACAAACAGACATACAGACGGACAGACAGACGGACAGTCCGATCACTATATGCCCCCTTTTCTTGGAAAGGGGGCATAAAAATAACACAAGCAGAATCAAACAAGGCAAGGTGGGACAAGAACAGGAGAAAAAGCAGGGATCAAGTATGTGTATCTCACATGTACACTATACTTAATTCATATAAGTTAATTTGAGAATACAAATTACATGAACCTTTTGTATTTTGTAACAGTAACAATTGTTGGATATAAAGTAAGATCTTTTCTAACCCTACGGCCCATAACATGCAGCGCTGTAAAAATGCAAATTGCTAATTCAACAAACATGTGTTAAAAGTCAATGCTAAAGCTAACTATCTACCATGTAATTGACTGACCCTATCAATTCAATAAATTTATTGTTAACAGTAATTTTTTAAGACAACAATCCATAGCTATCATGCAATTAATTGATGATTAATTAACACAAAATTAAGAACACACTCGGATCACTACAAAAACAACATACTTGACTTGAGTAATGCAACATTTTTGAGAGAAAATCCTAGACTGTAATGACTTTGAAATTCTTTATAAAAAAAATATTTTTCTCCCAAAATACAATAGACTCATTACAAATAGTAAAACCTGATATTTATTGATCATCGTATAAAATTCAAAGTCGGCTTGTGCATCATACTTAGTGAGAAATACTGAAGTTTATATTGTAGATGAGATAAACTGGAGGTGTGCAACACAAGAAAAATCAAGTTCAAACATGCAACATGGGGACAGCAGGATGGCTGGCCAGTACATGCAAGACTCTGTCGGAGATTGGGAAGAAGCAAAGGGTTTTGTGACACACTTTTAAAAGATTTGTTTTTCTTTTTTGTTGTGCAATCATGAAATTGTTACCTTTTTACTAGAAGCGCCTTTAGTCGTCTGTGGAAAAAGATGGCATTTCTTATATTGGTCGCACACTTTTATACTTAGTGTTATATTGGTCGCACACTTTTATACTAAGTGTTACAGTTATGTGTTTGGTCGAGGTTCTCAAAGAAAGGTTATGAATGTAAAGATTGTTAAATGTCAATAATACATTACAACATACTTAATGGCATGTTCACACAGTATTGTAATAAAAACATCCATGACAACAGTAAATCTTGTCATTATTTTAACATAATTTTTTCAGGAGCAACGGTTGTCATTTTTAGTACATAAATTAAAAAGTTCAGTTTGCATCAGCAAGTAACATTCAGAAAATTGTCAAATCTGTGAAGAGATGTTATTTTATTATTTAACAGAACAAATAAGTCAAGTAAAGAAATTTTATGAAAGATGACTTCCAGCCAAGCGATTGTTGAATCAATGGGCAAACATGGTACGACGACATGATAAGCCATAAACAAACAGGACAATAAACAGCCATTCACAGTGCTTGGTCATTTACTGGCAAAGTCAGCAAACAAAATACACTGAGTAACGGACATAACATGCTGCACTGTGTAACAATTTGGGTCATGCAATGTCGCAAGTACATGGATTCAAGTGTTTTTTGCGCTCAGTTGAGCTAAAATGCTTCTTTAGCAAAAGTTAGTAATCTGTTGGACAATATTATCTGTTTAAAAAGTAGTCCAAGGATGAAAATGATGTTTAGCACCAATAACAATGCAAGCACGAACACGATCTTAGCTTTAAAAAAAAAATCATTATGTTAAAAATTCTTCATTTAATACAATCACCATATTATTATATGTTCTTATATGTATATGCTTGACCATGTTATTGAAGCTAAAACAACACTTGCATACCACATATTTGTGTTAAATTGTGGCCCAAGAGTGGCCATAAAGCAAAAAACTTATTATAAAAATTTACTTTATTAAAAAAAAAGATATTGTTACAATAGAAGTTTTTTGGCTATTTGTTTATACTTTACTTAAGACAGTAACAAAGAAATATGTTTTCATATTTAGATCAAAGTATAGCTAAAATATGTCAACATTTCATTTTATAGACCGATATGCTTTACTTAACCAGATCATTGTTTCAGTGAAACATTTGAAGATACTTACATCTCTATTGGGTCGCAGTGCTGACACAAATTCCTTGTAGTCAATAAAGCCATCTCCGTCTTTGTCAAAAATATTTGCAACTGCCTCCATTTCCATCGGTGTAGTCTGGAAACCTGATGGAAGAACAGCCATTAATACATTACCTCAATCAAGTTTTCTTGAGAGATTTATTCCAGAGGATAAACTTTAAATGTAAAACATTACAAAAATTAAAGAGTACCATGTGTTTCAAAATTTGAACATAAGGACTATGTGTGTGTGAGGAATAAGTAATTTATAATGTGTGGTATGTAAGTGTGAATATTTTTACTTAAGTCAATGGCAGACAATATCAGGGGTATTACCAACTTTATTAACCCTTTGAGCGCTGGAACCGGATTTTGAAGGCCTTTGCAAACAGTTTGGATCCAGATGAGACGCCACAGAACGTGGCGGCTCATCAGGATCCAAACTGTTTGCTATTCTGAAAGTATTCTTTGAAAAAAAATCGAAGAAAATTGCTAATTTTAGAAATTTAGCAGACAACATTTTAGCAGACGACAAATTTCCCAGCATGCAAAGGGTTAAATCAATACTTTATGAGAAATAACTTCCATAACTATACCAGTCTGCACAGGCTAATCACGGATGATACTTTCCAATGTTATAGAATTTTTTGTCAAAACAAAGTCTATTTTCAATGAAAATCCATTTTAGGCAGAAAGTGTCTTCACTGATTGTTAAGTCCAATCTGGGACAATACTTTATGCCATTCATAAAGCCTGGTTTTCTGAGAGTGCAGCTCATGTTTTCAACTGACAATAGAATAATATTTTACTTTAGATGCTGAGCTCAAGCTGTGGAACTTGGTCTGGGTGATTTGGTGGACAGTTTTACATTGACACTTGGTCTGGGTGATTTGGTGGACAGTTTTATATTGACAACTTGGTCTTGGTGATTTGGTGGACAGTTTTACATTGACAACTTTTTTTTTTTTTATTCAATATCATACATACAATGTAAACATGTATATGATCATACAACATAGTGATTTACAAAGCAATAAAGTTCAGACATGTTTTACAAGATATGCTAATATATATTTATTTTTTTATAGAGAAAAGAAAAGCACAACGGAGGAATAGTTATGAAAAATGATGAGTTGTATAAAGTCTGAAGAAATCATACTGGACTTGTGTTTTTTGTTTTATATTCACAACGATCTTGTCAGATTGAAAAATTAAAATTAAAAAAAATAAATAAACAAAACTATTTAAGAGAGATAAACTAACATTAGAGTGACATGTATATAAGTGGACAAAACATTATGAGAATTTAATCCGATTCCATTTTTGTTCAAAGATTTGTAATGTGTCATTACTGAGGGCTATCTCTTTCTCAATCTGGATTTTTAGTTTAAGACTAGCGACAAAGCAATTAAAATTTGGTACTTGTTTTTTGTACTTCATGTTTAAGATAAAATATTTCATCAATATAACCATAAAATTCACAATATTATTACAGTCTATTGATTTCAATGAGTTAATTCCGAAACTTACATTTAAGAAAGATAGTTTAACGTTTAGTTGATGTTGTTCAAGAAAAGATATTAATTGATTCCAAATAGGCTGTATGTGTTTGCACTCCCAAAAAAGATGTTCTATAGTTTCAATGTTTTCACTGCAGAAGTCACACAGATTTGAGTTCGATAATTTGCATTTATAGAGATATTTATTTGTAGCTATAGTTCTATGGATGTATTTATATTGAAAATTTCTCAGTGTGATTTCAATAGTTGCTTTATATGGCATGGTAAATATGTGTTTCCAATTAAGTTCATTTTCTCCAAAATGGACTTGCCATTTATTTTGGATTTTGTAAAATATTTTATTTGTTTAGTTTTTTCTTCCAAGTATGTTTTCTACAAATGTTGTTTGAGTACATGGTGTATTATTTGTATTGATTTCAGATTGAATATGTATGGGTATGCTTTTGATTAGTGTGTAGTACATTGACAACTTGGTCTGGGTGATTTGGTGGACAGTTTTACATTGACAACTTGGTCTGGGTGATTTGGTGGACAGTTTTACATTGACAACTTGGTCTGGGTGATTTGGTGACAGTTTTACATTGACAACTTGGTCTGGGTGATTTGGTGGACAGTTTTACATTGACAACTTGGTCTGGGTGATTTGGTGGACAGTTTTACATTGACAACTTGGTCTCAGTGATTTGGTGGACAGTTTTACATTGACAACTAGCTGTGGAACTTGGTCTGGGTGATTTGGTGGACAGTTTTACAGTGACAACTTGGTCTCAGTGATTTGGTGGACAGTTTTACATTGGCAACTAGCTGTGGAACTTGGTCTGGGTGATTTGGTGGACAGTTTTACAGTGACAACTTGGTCTCAGTGATTTGGTGGACAGTTTTACATTGACAACTAGCTGTGGAACTTGGTCTGGGTGATTTGGTGGACAGTTTTACAGTGACAACTTGGTCTGGGTGATTTGGTGGACAGTTTTACAGTGACAACTTGGTCTGGGGGATTTGGTGTACAGTTTTACAGTGACAACTTGGTCTGGGTGATTTGGTGGACAGTTTTACATTGCCAACTTGCTGTGGAACTTGGTCTGGGTGATTTGGTGGACAGTTTTACAGTGACAACTTGGTCTGGGTGATTTGGTGGACAGTTTTACAGTGACAACTTGGTCTGGGTGCTTAGGTGGACAGTTTTACATTGACAACTAGCTGTGGAACTCGGTCTGGGTGATTTGGTGGACAGTTTTACAGTGACAACTTGGTCTGGGTGATTTGGTGGACAGTTTTACAGTGACAACTTGGTCTGGGTGTTTTGGTGGACAGTTTTACATTGACAACTAGCTGTGGAACTTGGTCTGGGTGATTTGGTGGACAGTTTTACAGTGACAACTTGGTCTGGGTGATTTGGTGGACAGTTTTACAGTGACAACTTGGTCTGGGTGATTTGGTGGACAGTTTTACATTGACAACTTGAAAGTTTGGTCCAATCAGCAACTATCATCATACAATATTGAAAATATAAGACAGTTTAGAATGATGCACAATACTTACGTGATGCCATTATTCCTTCAATGAATTCCTGTCGAGTGACCTTGCCGTCCCTATCACGGTCTTGACGACGGAAGAAATCCATGATGCGCGACTTGTTGTGATGCATCCAGGTAAGGTAGCGTTTACGCCAGTCATCGAATTTGAAATTCTTCATGCGTTCAAGCTATAAATACATTTGAAGAGGCTTAGATTGTTATTATAAATTGTTTCAACATGATTTAGAAACTTAAAATAAGGATCAAATATTACAGTCATTTTGTTGAGCCTTTAAAAATTAGTGAAATAATTATAAACCACATGCAGGGATGATGAAATTAAAAGTTTGCATTGTCAGTGTTGGTACGGAGCATGAACATAGAGTAAAATATTTTTTAGAGTTTTTTATACGATTGCTTAACTAGTTGCAAAATGTTTTGTTAAATAATGGAGTAGTCAGCCCAAACATGATGATGCCACCACTGACACCTTTGTCTGACTGACATTTTTAAATAGTTGAGATATTTGTGTAAATACTCAAATTAACAATTTGTAAAATGTCTTGATAAGAACGAGTTTTAATAGTTTGTGAACAATATTATATTCTCTCCCTTTTCTCTTCTTTACCTTGAAGATTTTTGTAAATGTTAATTAAACATGTGTGCACAATCTTTGCTGGTATTTATAACCTATCTTACCTAAAACATAAGATATTTCTAAAATAACAACACAAATACATTTGCTATTTTTGCTAGTTTTGGAGAGATGAAAGGAAAAAAGAAATTGACATAGACTTGGAAATGAAATATCATAAACATAAGTGATTTCAAGAGTGGCTTAAGTCTCTTTATAAATTCTTGAGTGGCTTAAGTCTCTTTATAAATATCAGCCCTAGTTATTGTAATTTACAAACCGTTGAGCGCGGAATTGTTGTCTCTTCTTGATATTCAGTTTTAGATGCAATTATGCCTTTGATCTGGGAAAATTATGCTCTGTGCCTGTGCGTTAAATGGTGTCCCAGATTTGCATTTAGCCCAGTTTTCCCAGAGCAAGGCCCACTAGTTTATATGATTCCGTACCTCATTGAGGTAGTCCAAGGCCTCCTGTAGACGACGCTGCCTCTCGTAAGCCGAGAACCAGACCTGACGCCACTTGATGTTCAGAGCGCCAACACGAGGGTTCTTGTAGTTGGACTCTGGTGTGCGCCGACCATCGTCAGTTACACTGCGCCTTAGAAAGGTATTAAACAACATTAATATCCCATCTACTTTGTTGTTTAATATGACATGAAGAAGAAGTATAAGAATAATATAATGACTAACAAGAGATGTGTTTGTAAGAAACACAATGCCCCCTAATGCGCAGCTTTGAATTTTTTATTTCTTTGACATTTGACCTTGAAGGATGACCTTGACACTTCACCACTCAAAATGTGCAGCTCCATGAGATACAAATGCATGTCAAATATCACGTTGCTATCTTCAATATTGCAAAAGCTATGGCCAATGTTAAAGTATCAGATGGACGCTCAGACTGACAAACAGACAAACAGGCGGACTGAGGGACATTGCAACTGCTACATGCCACCCTACTGGTGGCATAAAAATAGTTATGTAACCAAACAACAGATTTGATTCTTTTTTTAAATTCAGAATGCACCCAAATCGTTAATTGTTATCTTCTTATGTCTACGAAAAAGAAAATCAATTAAATTTGAGACGCCCTTTCATAAAACAAGGCTTAACAATGGTGCATATAGTATTGTCCCACGTTAGCTTGTGCAGTCTCCAAAGGCTAATCAGGGCAAACACTTCCACCTTCCTTTAAAATGAAAAGTCCATAATCGTTTAAAATCGCGTCCTTGATAAGCCTGTGCCAACTTCTTAGGCTGTGATGACTCTTTATGCACATGCATTAAGTCCGTTTTTTCCACAGTATAGCTCATTCAAATTACTTTACAAACAACCTTAAGACAACAGAAAAGCACTGTTCAATTTTTCTCTGTATAGTTCAATTTATTGTTCCCAACACAGACTTGCCCGTACCTTCCAGGGCCGTACTTCACAGGTGTGGGGGTACGTCTGCCCGACAACCCCTTGTACAGGGGTATCTGGGATACAGACTCCCCGGCAACCGAAGAGGTGCGTTGACGTCGGTCTGCCTTCGTGACCTGCTCTATCTCTGGCTGTTTGGTTGACATTTCATTCTGGAATTCCTGCATACAAAATGGATACGATTACTAGCATTGCATTTAATGCCTTTGTGTGGAGGATTTTCAACACTAACAATACAATCATATAAATAGCATAATTAATCGTTTAAATAACTGCCATTTCAAATACAACAAAATCAAAGATAACTCCCAAACCTGATGGTCGGTAAGAAGCTTATGGATAACATCCACGTCGTCTGGAATGGGCTCAGCATTCTCATTGAAGAGTCTTGTCTCCGCTCCATTGAGCCAGGCTATCAGCTCCTCCAACAGCTGGTTGTTGCGGCGTAGAAGGGCGAGGCCGTTACGTAGTCGGTCACCTCGCTGCTTGCTCCAGTTGCTCACCTAGGGAACGGATAGGCCATTATATGAGCCACATTCTGGGGAAACTTGGCTAAATTCATGTGCATAGTTACATCCAAGATCAGCCGGTGCAGTCTGCATAGGCTAATCAGTGACATTTTTGGCTTTTAAGGTATTTAAAGGTAGTCTCTTTTTACTGAAAATCCAGACTGCACAGGCTTATCAGGGATGAAACTTAACCCTTTGCATGCTGGGAAATTTGTCGTCTGCAAAAATGTTGTATGCAGAATTTCTAAAATTAGCATTTTCTTCGATTTTTTTTCAAAGAATACTTTCAGAATAGCAAACAGTTTGGATCCAGATGAGACGCCACGTTTTGTGGCGTCTCATCTGGATCCAAACTGTTTGCAAAGGCCTTCAAAATTCGGTTCCAGCACTGAAAGAGTTAATGAATATGCAATGATTCAGTCCAGTCTTCAAAGATCCAGGCTAATATACATGTACAGTAACTCTGTTTTATAATGATTAGAAACAAATCATGTATATCATTATAGCTCACCCAGTAAGCAGAATAAAAAAATACTTGAGAACAAATATTTTGGGTCATAATTGTACAGCTGAGCAGGATTGTGGTTATTAAGACTCATTAACTGAACTGATGATTTCTTCAATAGGTATTATTTCATTTATTTTATTTTAATCTTACAAAATTAAACATATACAAGGCACCAATAAAAGTTGCAGGTTCTAAGTGCAAAAAATGTATCTTCTCATTATCTATTTATCATACCACCGCATTGATATCTGCCCGATATCCTGTTATTCTCTATATATCAGACACAATAGTATGATGCTCAAACCTCAACAGGCTTTAAAACAATACAATAAGAATGTCCTTTTTTGTTAAGAAATTGTCATAATTATCTAGCCAAGTCTGAAAAAACCTAGGCTGCACATCTTGTTCAGATGTCCTAATCAACAACACAGCATTCACCAAACCATTCTTTGATTAGAGAATAAAGAATAGTCTTAGACTTAATAAGAAAATACTTCAAAGTTTGCACATATTCAGGCCGACAAGTGTGCTTACATCATTATTATAGTGTTCTTAACACGAAAACTGCACAATTATAAGTGTTTACATTCAAGTACTCTAAGTACATTACAATTTTAAGATATTTCTCTATTTTGAGACTAAGTCTAGGAATATGTTGGCAAATATGGGCCCAGAATCAAGCCATCCCCCAGCGTGGTACATACCTCCTCCCAGCGTGACCGCAGCACAGACAACCAATGTTTGAGCGTGGAGAGAGCATCAGGATTGCAGCGTTTCATGATGTCCTGCCCGATGTTCAGGGTCTCCCTCAACACGCCCTCCTGTCTCAGGAATTCCTCCTCGAACGCCTTGTGCTCTTCTATCTGCTTCACGATCTCGCCCTCATCGTCTATTAAATATGTTGAGCACAATGGCTATATGCAAACATCATAAAACTAGAACAACATGCAAGTAACTCACAGTCTGTTAAGGTTTAATGCTGTTTGCTGCTCATCAGTATCTTCGGGTTGGAAATGAAGCAATATAACAAATGGTCATGGTCATTTGTTTTGAACAATTGATTAGCGGATTACACTAACTTCTATCCAGAAAATTTTGCTATATTTTATTGTTCCCTTTTATATAACATTTTAAATGCTGTTGGCTTTGACAATCAATTGCAATGCAACTGGTTAATTTAACATCGTTCACATTTACACTTCATCTCTGCTATTAATATCAATTGGAGAGGCATTTACGTAACAAATTGAGGAAAAATACTACGATTTCAGTACTGAGATTTTATACCTGGCAGTGGCCCCTTGTAGCGCAGTTGGCGCTCAGCAGATGCCAGCCATGCGATCAGACCCTGTGCTTTCTTGTGGAACTCTTCAGCCTGATTAATTACAATTGATCCTTTTTTAATTTTTTGAGTATATTTCAACTTTGAAATTTCATAACAAACACTGTCAAAAATTGGATTAAAACTGGGGATATGTACATTTATAATTAGAATGGTAATTTAACATGTATCAAACTTATCTGTACCTCAAAATCGATTATCTGCTCAGCTTCACATTCAATTGAATTAACTAAAATCTTTACAAATTCATTTTCATGAGATATTTGCCGGACAATTAAAAAATTTCACCATAATAAACAAGAGTGCCAAACTGTCACAAGATACGCCCGTTTTAAGACTTTGGACAACTTGATAACTTTACCATGACCCATATTTGAACTTGACCTACATATCATCTAGACACAACTTCTGACCAAAGTTGGTGAAGATCTGATGAAAACTACTTCAATTAGAGAGCAGACACCATGCTAAATGCTTGAAATGCACTACGGGACCTCGTGACCTAGTTTTTAACCTGGCAAGACCCATATTTGAACTTGACCTACATGTAGATATTGTCTAGACACAACTTCTGACCAAAGTTGGTGAAGATCGGATGAAAACTACTTCAATTAGAGAGCACTTGCTAAATGCTTGAAATGGTTTAAGTGACCCTGTGACCTAGTTTTTGACCTGGAATGACCCATATTCCAACTTGACCTAAATACTGTCTAGATACAACTTCTGACCAAGTTTGGTGAAGATTGGATGAAAACTACTTCAATTAGAGAGTGGACACCATGCTAAATGCTTGAAATGCACTAAGTGACCCTGTGACCTAGTTTTTGACCCAGCATGACCCATATTCGAACTTGACCTAGATATTGTCTAGATACAACTTCTGACCAAGTTTGGTGAAGATCGGATGAATACAATTTGAATTAGAGTCCGGACAAAGTGGCGCCGTTGAAAATGCACTAATTGACCCTATGACCTAGTTTTTGACCCGGCATGACCCATATTCGAACTTGGCCTATATATCAACTAGATGCAACTGCTGACCAAGTTTGGTGAAGATCGGATGAATACAATTTGAAATAGAGTCCGGACAAAGTGGCCCCTTTGAAAATGCACTTATTGACCCTATGACCTAGTTTTTGACCCGGCATGACCCATATTCGAACTTGGCCTAGATATCAACTAGATGCAACTGCTGACCAAGTTTGGTGAAGATCGGATGAATACAATTTGAATTAGAGTCCGGACAAAGTGATGCCTTCCGCCCGCCGCCCGCCCGCCGCCAAGGGGTTTCACATAATACGTCCCGTATTTATACGGGCGTATAAAAAAAACTAAAGAAATTAACAAAGCTTTTCAAATATTCACAGCATTTAAAAGTCAGAAAAATGAACTCACTTCTTTAAGGATTTCTCAATCAACATGAGCATTTTTTTTAAATATTTGCATGCTGGGAAATTTGTCGTCTGCTAAAATGTCGTCTGCTGAATTTCTAAAATTAGAAGTTTCTTCGAATTTTTTTTCCAAAGAATACTATAAGAATAGCAAACAGTTTGGAGACGTTCTGTGGCATCTCATCTGGATCCAAACTGTTTGCAAAGGCCTTCAAAATTCGGTTTCAGCACTGAAAGAGTTAAAATCTCATTTTCCCAACACAGCCTGATTGCACTCACCAGCCTCTGGGCCTGCTCAAGCCTCTCTTGCTTGTAGACAGACAGCTTACACACGCGGTCCCACATGGTGGCCAGCTCTATCAACTGGGCCTGCTGTTGGGACGTGTCCTCCTCAGACTTCTCCAGCATCTCCTTGGCACGCTTGCGCACAAACTGGACGTTGTTGGACCGCGCTCCTAACTCTTGCTGGAAGGCCTGTGGAATACAGAAAGGAGGTATTTGAATTGTGTCTTGTGGATTTTTGGAATTTGGCGCGAAACTATTGTTTTTCTTAAACCTTTATTTGTTAAAAGAAGTAATGCATATCTGAGTACATGTAACAGATGAATACAAGACACAATTAAGAGACAGATGGAGGTCTCAATTCTCTCTGGTATCTGCATGAGGCAATTACATATGAGCAAAGCTCTGGGAAAAAGGAGCGTAGTGGATGCGTAAAGTGTCGTCCAGTCCACACAGGCTTATCAGGGACGGCACTTTACGCCTAACATGGATTTCCACTAAGAAGAGACTTACTTCAAACAAAAAATATAATAAAGCAAAACATTTTGGTCCAGATAAGCCTGTTTAGTCAGCACAGGAAAATCAGGGACAGCACTTTCAGCCAAATGGATTTCAGCTCAGACTTCTTCTGAGCAATTGTTTTTCCATAAAAGCGAAAAGTGTCGTTCTTGTTTAGGCTTGCATTTAGCCAAAACCCCATTCCCACATGCCTTGTGTTCCTCCACGAGGTTATTGACGGTGTCAATGTCTCCGTGCACCATCTGGTCCTCTCCCAGTCCGGGCTCCACCTTGGCCAGCCAGTCCAGCAAGGCCTGCAGGGCGTCACTGAACTGACCAGAGAACAGCAGCGCCTCCTCCAGCTTACGTTGCCTAGCAACCATAGAGACAGTGTATCATTGAACTTATCCAAGAAAAGCAAGGCTTCCTGGAGCTTTAGTGTGAAAAATGAAATATGAACTGTTCAAATCAATGCATGAATCAACATGAATATGGTTGATTTTGTTGAAATGAACTCACTCACCAACAGTTAAATCAACATCTCATAAGATATAATATTCATGTAACTGCATAAAACAGTTTCAACACACATAACCCTCTTAACTGTAGCTCTGAAATATTTTTATATGAAAAACATACCTGTCCACAGATTTTCCGCACACATTGTTCCAGCGATGTTTCAAGTCGCTCAGCATCCTGTCTAAGACGGGCATGTCCTGGTCCGGGGAACGCTCCTTCAGTGAGCGGCCTGTGCGGTTTACATTGTCGTACACAGGCTGCTTGGAGCCAAGACTCTTCTGGAACTCCTGAATGGTAAAATGGGCAAAGATTTGTGAAATGTCAAGTCAAATGTTGCAGGCAATAGTGAATGCCTTTGGAAAACAAACTAACTGTAAAAGCATACTGTTAATACAAGTTTGGAAAAGTAGAATTTTTTTACATGTTTTAGCTAAAATCTAACAACTTTCACAAGTTTGAAAACTGTCGCAATGACTATGACAAAAGTTTTACTATTGTGATTTTTAGCAAAAGACTACTAAGGATAAAAACTCTTCCCCTTTCAACCTCCCCCAAAAAGTTAATTTGACCCAAAATAAAATCAACTAAATAGCAAAACCAATATCCAAAAAACACATATGACTAAACATCACCAAACAATAGTGATATTTCAGACACTATGTCTGTACCTTGTGTTTGGCAATCATGACCTTGATCTTGATGGGGTCATTTCCGATGGTCTGAGCATTGGTCAGTGCCTCCTCTGCATCGGTCAGCCAGCTCATCAGGTCTCCAAGCATATCACTGAACTGTTAATGGGAAAATACAGCCGTTGCTGGGGTGAATAAGTAGGGTCATTGAGTTCATACAATAGAGGTCAAAGAGGTTATAACTGGGAGTCCCAGAGATTTGCTAAAACTTATTTATTTAAGTTTGACTGCTTCATTGCATCAAAAGCCTTATTGAAACACTCTCGAGTCAGTTTCCTGGAAAGTATCACTACTTGGTGTCTTTGGGGAAATCTAAAGAATGCTCTCAAAGTGGGGGAGGCAATAAAACCAGTGACCTGGTGGTTGCTAGGCGGACACCATATTTAAGGTAATTAAAACAGAAGTATTACAGGTGAAGAAGATAGTAGAATTTCACCAGCGATTTTCATGTTATTTATCAGAAAATGTTTTGATTTTTTGAAACGATAGTGAAGCTGGTAATATGCCATGGTCAACCAAGCTTGGAGTATATTTTGGGCTTGTTAGGTCAAGGCACATATTATTTTCTACCTGTTTAGCCTCCTTGTAGCCGCGTTCAAGATGTCTTGTTCTCTCAGCGCTGCGTGATACAATTTTCTCCCAGCGCTGTTGTACGCTCGACAGAAGGTTCTTTATGATAACCACATCAGGTTTCTGGCTGAAGTACTTCAGGTGGGTACCGGTCTTGTCCAGTTTGATCATCTGGTCTCGGTGAGTAGCTATGTCTTGCTGCAAAGTCTGAAACATTGCAAACGAGATGGTGTTCGGACTTTATTTTATTAAACCAGCAATATTTCCAAAGGTATCATTTTTCTTAGGGATGTCAAAGAATATCTGAATATCTGGATATTGTACTAAACTTTTGGAAGGTAATTTAGTATCCAAATATTTGAAAATATTCTTTTGTTGTCAGCATTCTGACATAATTTCATTATTACCATTTTGACTATTCTATTTTCTCCATTCTTCCCTACCTTGTGTTGCATGATCTGCTCGGACACGTGCGGTATGACGCGGCTCACAGCAGACATATTTTTAAGTGTATTTTCAGCCTCTAGCAGCCAGGTCGTGAACTCACTCAGGTCGCCATGGAAATTGTTGGCCTGGTTCACAGCCTGCTCCAACTTGTCCTGGATTGTGCAGAAGTATGAGAATCATGGTTTAAAATGGTTATCAGAATAATTATATTTATTTGGAACTTAGTGGTTGAATTACAGTTCCCTTCCTGGATATAAACTCTTTTTTTTCTTAAAAACAATACAATTATAATGAATATCTAAATCGGATATCAAACATATTATTCATAAAAATAAAATTCCAAACACTAAACATAAATTTTAAAGCATCTAAAAACATAATTAAACGAATTGAATCTAGTATGTAACCTTGCGGTCCACTGAACGCGTCTTCACATGCTCCCAGGTGGCCTGTAACCTCTGCAGGTTCTGTTTAATGGTGCCAGAAGCTGGGTCCATGCTCTTGGCTATGAGCCGGGCACCGTCCTGCTGTAACCTAGCAACTGCTGGTTCCATGTCCTGCAGCTCATTGTGCACCTCCTGTTGAAGGAACCAGGGAACCAGAATTATTACAAGACAAGGAAAAGCTTTAGACAAGTGTTCTATCTCAATATGAGAAACATTAATGAAATATTTTCACTACCATGACTTCTCTAAATTAATGAGAAAAGTGCACTTTTTGTTTGTAGGTTCAGTGCAACCTAATTGAAATAATTTTGACAGAAGAAAATAATCTATTAAGCATCAGAAAAAAAATGAAGTCCAAGGCTTGTAGTTTGCCTAACAAATCAGTTTGGAAAGTGTTATGAACAATCATCAAGTGGAAAGTGTTATGAACAATCATCAAGAGGATCACTTACATAGAATGTTTAAATAGTACCCAATTTATTTAAAATATTTTCGATGCAGCAGCATCTGTTACATTGGAAGACATAGGAATGTTAGTATATACCTCCACCATCCTTTACAACAACAATTAGGTCAAACATTAAACTGCTGTAATGGCGTTATGCAACACAATCTCTATATTATTTAGAATCAGTTGAGAGTTGAATCAAGAGGCAAAAAAAAAATCACAAAATATTATTAGAGAAAAGTATTTTATCCAGATGAATATATAATTCACATTGTAATATAATACTAAAATTCAGCATTTTAAATATTGTTTACGACTTTAAACCTGGGTAGTATAACATTGTTTATATGCTATGAATCATTCTTAAATAAGACATCAGATTGTACAAATGGTTTATTTAAGGGCTATTATATATAGCAGATGTGTGTTTGGTTGCTTACAGCTGAACTTTCTCTCTATAAAGGCAAAATATGCATATGTCAAAGTCGCAATTGCACACCCCAAGACTTCAAGGTAAAAATGTTAAGATGTATATTGTTTGGAATTGCATCATAATCGAGTGAAAACTAGAGAACAATGAAAGTGTTTTTTTCTATTATAATTTACTTTGTTTGACACTTGTTTGTTTTTCATTGTTTTGACTTTGTTCTACACTGCAAGTAATATCTTAAAAGGCATGTGAAACAAATCATGCATTAATGTAAAACAGGTTAGAATGTTCTTCTATTTAAGTGATATTCCTTATTTTGAAGTTCAACCCATACACAACACTCTCACCCAACAGCCTCACATGTTAAACCTAAAACAAACCAATCCAACCACCACCCATAATATAACACTCAATCAATACTTGAACTTTACCAAGAACAAGAGATGTGTTTGTCAGAAACACAATTCCCCCTACTGCGCCTCTTTGATTTTGTTTTTCTTTGTGATTATATCCCTTCTAAAAAATATTACTTCCCTTGTGAAAATGATCTGTACCTGCCAAATGATAAATAGAAGTTATCTCCCTTTAAAGCTTGTTACTTCCCTTGGATTAGTTTTTTTTGTACCTTTGATCTTGAAGGATGACCTTGACCTTTCACCACTCAAAATGTGCAGCTTCATGAGATACACATGCATGCCAAATATCAAGTTGCTATCTTCAATATTGCAAAAGTTATGGCCAATGCTAAAGTTTTCGGACGGACGTACAGACTGACGGACAGTTCAACTGCTATATGCCACCCTACCAGGGGCATAAAAACAATTGACAGTCCCAGGCATTACACTTCAGTTAAATTTACTAAAATTTTTATGATAAATGTTCTATACATCATTTCTTCCCAAAAAAAATTTTCTTAAAATAAAATTCATTTTAATTATTAAATACTTACCTGCTGTCCCTAGCTATACCTTTCTAGGTGGGTGAGCTTCTCCAGAAATCTTAAAGTGCCGAATTTGGCCACCTCTCCTACTGAAAACAGATTCAGGTTAAACATAGTACAATGTAACCTAACCGGAAATCAAGAACCGTAACTCATCTTACTTTTCATACAATTATGAAAATATAAAATGATGAGCGGGGTTGGGAGGTGGGACTTACCAATAGCAGGTAAGTATTTAATAATTAAAATGAATTTTATTTTAAGAAAATTTGCTTTAATGTCATAAATACATACCTGCTATCCCTAGCTGATTTTTTTAGCTGTGGAGGGAGGTTCTCGTTATATTTTCCCATCACAGCAAAAACCCATAATCAGGTTTTTCAGCCAGAGATAGTAGAAATGTGTCCTCATACAATCTTCGTTAGTACAGTATTGTACCTAGTTTCTGAACAGGACCAGTACATTTACGCCATGGAAGAAACTACCGTTTGAGCAACCACAAGAGGACCCAACATATATCAATTGTCCTGTTAACACTCAAGAGAACGAAGATAGAATTCGGAAAAGGAGGTCGGATTTCTCCAAAAAGCAGATTGAAGCACTTCAGAAAGTGGAACATTATTAATATACGCCCACAAAGCCGAAAGAGCTCTTAATTCATGCGGTCTGATCTTAAAAAGGGATAAATCCCTAGATGAGAGAGATGAATATGCCTTCTTAATAGTCAAGGCTACCCAACGAGAAATCGAAGTCGCAGACACATCCCCCTTTTAACGGAATGAAAAGTCTCTTATGAGAACCTCAAATAGACTTTACTCTTTTAAAATAGAATTTAACGCCCTGACTGGGCAAAGAAGTCTATCATCATCTTCATGTCCACAAGTTTTAGAAAGACTTGGAACTTTAAAGGGTTAGAAGCCATAGAGGGGAGTTGATTTTTAGCAAGGAATCCTGGCTGACATAACAAGGTTACAGATCCATCTGAGGAATGAAAACGAAGATGACCATCCTCGATAGGCAGAGCATGAATTTCACTCCTCCTTTTGGCTAAAGCCATAGTAAGAAGGAAAACTGTCTTCCAGTTCCATAGATCGAATTTGTTCCGAAATCACTGGATCAGCACAGACTTGTGATGAAATCATAGATGTATATCCTGTAATGGAGCTAAGAGAAGGTATCTTATCATCAAAAAGATAGATGAGAAAATCCGCTATGCGTCTAGCAGAAGGATTGAGGGGATCAATTTTCCCTCGAATATACCAGTTAAAGAAGAGTTTCCATCGAGCATCATAAACTGCTCTAGTGGACTTTCTCCTTGCAGAAGCAACGAGGGTTGAAGCCCTGACATAGAAGCGTTTCTTCTGCAGAGGTTGCCTGATAACGGCCAGACGTGTAAGTGGAACATTGCTGGATCCGCATTAAGTCTGCCTCTTGAGACAGAAGATCTGATCTGTGAGGAAGTCTCCTGGGATAATCGTACAGGAGACTGAGAAGATCGTTAACCACGATCTCCTGGGCCACAAAGGGGCGATCAGGAGTATGCTACACAAACTCACAAACAAATGTTGCTGTGGTGTAATGGATATGGTGTCCGCCTAGCGACCGGGAGGTCATGGGTTCGATCCCCACCATGGGAGCGTTCTTTAGATCTTCCCCAAAGACACCAAGTACTGGTTCTAGTCCCAGGAAACGGACTCGAGAGCATTTCTATAAAGCCTTAGGCTTTCGATGCAATCGAGCTAAAATAAATAGGTTTAAACTAAACTAAACTCACCCTGATTTTCGCCAATATTTGGTGAATCAGAATGGGAGAAAAGCGTAAGCGTCCAGTTGGTCCCAATAGAACAAAAACGCTTCCACTGAACATGCTGCTGGATTGTAAACCGGACTCACATACAGAGGGAGTCTGTGATTGTGTCTGGTTGCACATAGGTCGACCATAGAATAACCAAACATGAGAAAAATCTGATTGGTCCTTCCTGATGAAGTTTCCACTCCGATGGAAGTAATTGGTGTTTGCGAGACAACAATCCGCCAGGGTGTTGAAACGACCTGGAATATATTATGCTAGAAGAAAAATGTTGAGCGTCTTGTAAGAACAAGTAATTCCTTAGTTTCCAGATACAGGGAGTGAGAATGTGTTCCCCCCTGTGCCTGAATGTAAGTCACAACTGATGTGTTGTCTGTTGACACCATCACACAAGAGTCTTGGTATTAACTCTGGAAGAATTGGAATCTGCAATAACAGATTGTCCGGAGACCATTTCCAACAAGCTGAGAGGTTTGTAGCTTCTAGTCCGTTCATTATGCTTAGGATTAGATAAATCCGGCAGTATTGAAAGGTGACCAGTCACTGTTGATAAATGACCATCGACCAGACCGGTCCCCGGCAACCGGTACCCTGGACCAGTGACCAGACCGGTCCCTGGTGATTGGAACAGTGAGCGGACTGGTCCCCAGTGTCCGGTCTGTTACCCGGTGACGTACCAGTCATGCTGTGACAGGTGTTGTTACCAGGCAATGACCGTATGGCGCCTGCCAAATGGTCCGGCATTGGTCATAGTCCTTGACCAATGCCATCGGGCATAGACCGGCTGACTTTTGTCACCATATGGTCTGATGTTGATCGACTTTCTAAAGAAGTTTGCATAGTACGATCTCCATCTTGCCCTATACCCGATAACTGATGTTGCCAATTCTCGACCGTAGTCAGTGGTAGGAATGATAGGAGGATTATCATGCACCAAATGACGATTCTCTGGTAACGAAGAATGACTATCTGCAAAGTTGACACACTGATAATTAAAACCGGAAATAGACGGTGAATTATCAGAAGTGACTGTTACATATTGTCCAAAGGAATCTTGACCCCATGTGTCACGCAAAGATGGAGTAGCAGCCGGGGTTTTCCGACTATGAATAGTAGTAGATACCCTCGGTGCCGACAAAACAGCCGTTGTGGTGAGATGAACACCAGAATTGAAGGGCTGTGAAATCGAATCAGTCAATGCAACATGTGTTGACATAACACTGGGAACTGGTGCATAGGGTAAGGAGACATTACAATCAGAAATAGGATAGTAATGTGATCGGTCATAAAAGCCGGAACGACAATGCTTCAGTGAAGCTTGTCTACGACCTTTATTCCTGTGATGCCCAGATCTAGAATGGCTACGACGCCGAGAGCTAGAACGGCTACTACGGGAAAAACGTATCCTCGACCGGACCGGTCTCTGTTGACCGGTTACTTGGACCGCTCCCCGATGACCGGTCATTTCCTGGACTGGTCCGGTACCCGGTGACATACCGGTCATGACATGACCAGCGTTGTCAATGGAAATTGACCGTATGGCCGGTGCCAATTGGTCTGGCATTGGTCGATGTCCTTGACCAATGCCATCAGGCAAAGACCGGCTGATGGTTGTCGCCATATGGTTTGATGTTGATCGAATTTCCGATGGTAAAGTACGATCGCCAACTTGCCTGATACCCGGTGACTGATGCTGCAATATGTCATCTGTGGTCTTCAAAGTCACGGGGTATTAATCCACTCTTGTATCTGCGACCATCATGTAGTCGATTATATGAAGGACAAGAGCAAAATATATTCAACAATAAACTGGTCACAGACCAGATTATCATACAGTACATAAAATCATTATTTAGATGAAGGTTCATCTGCACGTTTTCTGCTTAGAAAACGTTCTGCGACGGATTGCTTTCTGCCACGTCGCATCGTCTGATGCACTACAAACAGAGCATTTATGTTCAAAGGAACAATTAGTGCATGACAAACAAGTCTTGTGGGAATGCCACGAAGCCTTAATGTGCCCACACGAATCGCTAGTTTGTAAACTCATTCTTATTCTGAAAGTAGAACAAGAAGAGAATCCGCGTAAAAAGAACAAAATACTGTGAAACCATTTATTTTCGTCGGCAAAAAATTTCGCCCTTTTCATAAAAATGACTATTTCGTCCGCTCTTAAATTCGTCCATTTCTAGTTTCGAAAAAAAAAAAAAAAAATGTCCTATTTGTTTGTAATACATGTAATACGCGGTTGCGAAAAAATAGTGCTGGGGAAAGAGAGGTGACACTTGGTAGTCACTTGCAGGAGGTAGGCCTTGTTTGGCATATGCCAATTAACAAGTCTGTTATTTTAGGTGATAGTAACTGTCCCTTATTATTTTATGTCATTGACACGTTCTTTGTTATGATTAGCGGATAAGTGGGACTGAATAATAGTTAACGAGTGTTTTAAACAACGAAGCCAATTGCCAATTAGTCATTTTCCACTACTATCATGGTCAAACTGATAACAATCTTACCTTTATCGGCGCCAATTAGAGAAGGTGCAAACATTATGGGTTATAATTAGCGTATAATTAAATGTTTTTGTTATTAAAAAAACAAACGTACAGGTTTTTATGTATATGTACAAAAATAGTAGATGCAGTTAAAACCAAACAACCAAACACAAATCAAAAATGTTCTTTATTAATTTGTAACAAAGCGCAGAATATATTTCAGTCAGGTGTTGATCACACATCGTCTTATTTTAATTTCGTTTTATAGTATTGTCTTTAATCCGGATTCGCCGCGTGTAGGCTGTATAATCTGCAACACCCCTGAAAAACACAATACACACAATGGGTAATAAAGTTGTTACAATTAGCGCTAATCAACACTATTATACCTAAACGAAGTCAACGCATTCGATACAGCCTTATTGCATTCGCGTTTTACAGGAAATGTCAGTTGTCAGTACACTGTATAATGAACACCTCTTTGTGTCAAAACCGGATTTAACTTGAGTGTGAATAGTCGACTGTTTCATGTTCTTTGTATCAATACCATCTGTGTATCTGTATTATAAGTATACCAGTCAACAAACAAGGTGCGCGCTTCCGCATATGGGTATTCGGACGGTCAAAAAATTGACCTACGGTTTAGCGTTCACGCCGTCGAACGCATTATAAGCAATATAACTCGTTTTTTTTCACTATTTCTTTACTTGCAAAAAATACTAGTGGCTTATAACTTACCTTGCAATCTTTTTTTTGCCGCATTTTGCAAGTGTGCGAGTGTTAATTTCGAGCCCTGTGTATATGCGTGGATTACGCTGTATTTAAATGCCTCATGCCTACGGTAATTCAGTCTTATTTGTTTCAAATATGGGACATGATTGTTCGTTAGGATCTTGAATTTGTCCATCGATCGAAGGACGAAAAAGGCGAAAATTAATGTCGGACGAATAATAATGGTTTCACAGTAACTGAAATAATCAGTTAAACAAAGTATTTACAATGTACAAAATTGTCAATAACTTGTTGACAAAAATCACGAAATACTCGTGCTCAAATCATGAGCACATAGAAAAACCCGGCAAAAAGTGAAAAACAATAAGTTATCAACAAAATAATACAAGAAAAGATTTCAGAATGAAGCAGAAACGATAAATTATACAATTCATCAATTTCAAACCCAATTCCACCATGCAGAATTGAACTTAAAGTCCAAATTTAAAGCCGATAGAAAATGGCGATCTGCACGGTGGGTCTCCAGAAAAGTAAGATGAGTTACGGTTCTTGATTTTCGGTTAGGTTACATTGCACTATGTTTAACCTGAATCTGTTTTCAGTAGGAGAGGTGGCCGAATTCCTGCACTTGAAGATTTCTGGAGAAGCTAACCCACATAGAAAGGTATAGCTAGGGACAGCAGGTATGTATTTATGACATTAAAACTAAAAAACATAAACCAATGCATGTTACTTCTCCTTGAAATAATTTTAAGTCTTTTCATAATGAGATCTACTATTAAATGAATATTCCAAACTAATACCATAACCAGCATCGTACCCTACGCAAGTAGACCAAACTAATATCACCAATATCTAACCCATAATTTTAAAATCAAGTGCTGAAAGCCACATATGGTTTTGGTTTGAGTACTACATATATTAAGTGCAGTGCTCAGCAGTTATTAAAGGCATTATTATCATAGCATCACACACACATGAGCCGTCACAAGAAAATGTCTTATGCTATATGTATTGTGTTCTGTGAAAATTGGGCAAAATGCATGTGCGTAAAGTGTTGTCCCAGATTAGCCTGTGCAGTCCGTACAGGCTAATCAGGGACAACACTTCCGCCTTTTAATGGTATTTTTTGCTAAAAAAAGTCCCCATTTACTGAAAATCCAGTTTAAGCCGAAAGTGTTGTTCCTGATTAGTCAGGACGCTAATCTGGGACGACACTTAAGGCACATGCATTATGCCCAGTTTTCTCAAAACAAGACACATATGCAGCCAGCATATCTCTAGATCAGCCTACAAAATTGCACAGACTAGTTAGGAGCTTTGCCCTCTACTATAAGGTTATGTACAGGTTCATGGTCTTATCAGAGAACAAGGTAGCTCCAGCCTGGGCGAATGCGCAGGCTTGCCTTGAGCTACACTGGCTGCATATGGCTAAAGACACAATTTTGAATTATTCGGCTCATACAGCACACAGTGGTCTTTGCATCCTTACCAGCCAGTTAGACCACATCTCTGTATACGAGAGGGGCCGACCTACTTGGGCATAAACCCGGGACAAACCAGTCATGTCCTGGTCCAACACAGATTGCTGTAATGTGCGCGCATCCAGATAAACTCTTAAAACTTCTTCAATATTAATATTGCGATTCTCTATCCAAGGGACTATTGCTAAATAATAGGTCTTTTATCTACTTTCGGTTGACTCAGGATTATTTGTTAAAGTATCCATGATGACATGCTTTGACTCAATGCATAACAATATAAGAAAATAAAGTTCTTTTTGCTTAAATGAAAATGTTCAAACCTTAATAAGAGGTATGCATGATTTATGGAATAACTAGTACAAAGTCTTCTATGAACAATTTAGTTTTTTCCTGTCAAAACAAAATGCTGACCACAAGCGCATAACGCAGGGCAGACGTTTACCCGCCACCAACGTTGAATGCATGGAGCTTCATGCCAATAAATGTTAACAGTTTTGAAACTAATAAATGGAAACTCCTAACTAACATAATATCCACCCAAAATGAAGTTCAAATGTTTCAGGCACTGTGTATGAATGATTTTTCCTAGAAGGGGCCAGCATTAACAAATATCTTTAAAGAAAACTTATTTGAAAGACTGTATTCCATAAAAACAATTTGATAAATATTGCTATAATGATTATTTCTGATAGATTTTGGAAGGTGTAAAAAATAATGTACATGGCCAAGAAAATTTTATGAGAAATGTTGACTCAAGTACACTTTTCCCTAGGGAGCATTTAGAATACCGATCAAGTTCAATGAAAAAACTGTGTCGTAGTTTTCTGCATGGCCTTTAAACTGTCACATGCCTGCCTGTCACATGGGGATTCACATTTTGAAAAAAATGTTTGAGCTCATCTAAGTTTGAATAACTGTATATAAAACCTCTTGGATTTAAGTCATTTATGTTATGTTCCCCATGTAAAATAGTAAAAAGTCAGATTAAAGAAATAGATATTTTTGCAATATCTCAAAAAGTTAGTCTCATTAGAAAATAGAGTGAGCAATTTGGAACCCTGCACATTTGAATCTGATCAGAATGAACATTACATATAAAGTAGAAAATTCTATTTAGTAAACTAGAGCAAGTAACTTGGAAACAGGCAGTGTCCAGATTCAATATGAATGAATATGGCAATGGAACCCAAGACATGGTAATGGAACCCAAGGGATAGCAACCAAAGGAATGACAGTCCATTGAACCCAAGGCATGGCAATGGAACCCAAGGCATGACAATGGAACCAAAGGCATGACAATGGAACCCAAGGCATGGCAATGGAACCAAAGGCATGACAGTGGAACCCAAGGCATGGCAATGGAACCCAAGGCATGGCAATGGAACCTAGGCATGAAGCTCCATGTGGGGAAGAGAACATTTAGCGTGCTAGCTAGCAGGAGGTGTTACTGGGCTAGGGGGGGCAGAATGGAAGAGCATACCACGTCACTCTGTCAGGATACAAGGTATGCATATTATTTCTATGTACTATTGTCCATATGCATAGTAAAGGATATATGTAGATACTAAAAAGAATGATATATGTTGCTACTGTGTCATTTAAGTACATCTTTATACATGTATATATACATAATAACATCAATATGATGATTATATAATATTGTCAAGCAAATGACATCATGAGTACATTATGTATGAGTATAATGTACATATTATGAAATCAATGATGGTAGTTTCTAACAAAATACACACATAAGCACTGAACTCTGCATATTCATGATCTAAATGTAGATATTCAAAATCTAGCCAAAGTTTATAGAAAAAATCCATTTTCTAGTTGCATCATGCATACAATAAATATTAATATAAAATATATGATAATTTTAAGGTAAACACGATATAACTCATAGTTTAAACAACTGCTTGACATGCACAATTGCTCACAGTAATCTGTCACATAATTTCTAGACATGCAAATCAGTTAATCTCAAACAGCCCACAATCCTGGTATTCCATATATATGCACGCAAACGAACAGACCAGTGCTTGTTTCATTCTTTTTACCCATAGCGTGTAGTATGTATTACATTCTGGTTTGGTTATCAACATTTCTCTCACTGATCCCATCTGCAAATGCAGACCCTATATTTCAGCTTTCTTACCCTTTATTTCTGCTTACCAACCCACACCTTTTGCTCCTAGATCCTATATTTCAGCTTTCTTACCCTTTATTTCTGCTTACCAACCCACACCTTTTGCTCCTAGATCTTAGGTTTCTAATCCTAGTCCAAATGATTCTGCAACCCTACTGAAAATTTTCCCTCCATAACACAATATTTCTGGTCTAAACTCAATATTTCTACTTCACCTCCTTTTATATATTTATATTCATGATCCCACAATGTATTCAATGCAGCCTGACATTGCATGAATTCCTGCTAGAATAATTTATATTCATCTCCTTCCTGAGCCCATAATTATTAACTTGCTGCCTGACTTTTGATTTCAAGCTTCCTACATTGCTATTTATTCCTTTTCCCTGGCCATATAATTTGTTAACTGGTCCCTTCCTTGAATGCCAGCTCCTTAAATTCATATTTATTTCCTCATCCCTGGTCCTATTTCCTCATCCCTGGCCCTATATTTTATTCACTGCTCCCTGACCCAAAATTTATTAACTGCTCCCTGACCAAGAATTCCAGCTCCCTGACCGGCCACCTACCATGAATCTGTCTAGCTGATCTCTGGCAGTGTCTGGCAGGCCCCCAACCGGTCGAGACGTGATCAACATTCCCTCAATCTGTCCGAGTCTCTGAATCATCTTCTCCATGTTGTCTGAGAAGGACTTGGCCTGAAGAATTTAATAGTATAAAACTATAATTAATATCAAAACTTTCAAAATCTTTGAATAAAAGCACACATTCAGGCGTACAATTGCAAAATCTCATCACTGTTCCTTTCGAGAATCTTTTTTATGTAGACAGTTCACAAAACATTTCTTACAGATTTGCTGACAGGAAATTCCATTTCTGAAATTTTGCCTATTTCAATTAAGCTGATTTTAACAAAAAAATGGACAATTACAGTTGTTTATTTGGATTAAAAGAAACAAACAATTTAAAAAAAAAATATAATTCTTGTATCAGTCTTCCTCTACATAAAGACTTTACATGTACATACATGGTGGGCGAAGTTATCACGTAACCAGGGCAACCCACCCTGCCTGCTATTGAGAAGTGGTAAATTAATATTCAGAAAAACTGATTTTGAGATATTTTATGAGATTTTTTTTTTGCATTAAACAAGCCAACAACCCATTTCAGGATATATTTGAGCACAGCTCTGGGAAATTTGGGCTTAATGCATGTGCAATCAGCATACTGGTCATGTACGTAATGCCGGCCACTTTTGGGACTATTTAAGAAAAATCTTTAGTGTTAGGCAACTGGTTGAAACTAAACTTCACATATATAATCCTGAGTTCAAAACTCACCTAGCATGAAAATTTAAATAGAATTAGATCGGTGAATGTTACTTAATGAACAGAAAATGATGACATGTAAACTATCCATTTTCGTAGGTTAAATGTAACTAAAAAATCGGCCACTTTTCAGTTTGATCTGCAGATAAAATTACAAAGCAAAATCTTTTGACTAATTTCCTCAATTTCAGAGTATTAATCAATGTTTATACTATTAAAATTTTTGACTTGAAATTTAAAATAAATGCGAAATTATTATACCAGTTACTCCCCCTACCTATTTTAATAAATATCAACAATGGGAAACTGCTAATTCATTAAAAAATATTTGTTTTGATTGTGTTTAATAATTTTTTTCAAACATAGCTAAAAAAGTAAACACATTTTGTTTGAAAAGTTGACTTTAGTGTTGATTATTAGTAAACGCTTATATATAATATTAAAACATGTAATCTAGTAATATTCTTATAAAGGGAGGTAATTCATATATAAAAGATTTATATTTAGGTTCTGATTGGTATGTTTTGAATATAAGTTTTTGTACAATTAATTGGTAAAACTTTAATTAAAGTTTATTAGATAAAATAAAAATAATTTTATCAAATATATTTGTTTCTTATATGAATATAATTGTTGCAACTAATGATGACATCACTTTCCCCATGAGCCAAATATTTTCTGCTATATTTGTGACATTTTAACACAAAAGTTTACAGTGATATGGTTCTTACATTTGCAAAATATTGAGAGTGGGGATGGTGTTCATGTTGATTTTTCTAAATAAAAACAAAATATGTGCGTTAAGATCATGAAAATGATTTTACACAGGTGGCCGATTTTTTACGTATAGGCCGGAATTACGTACATGACCAGTAGGCTTATCAGAGACAACAACACTTTCCACTTTTATGAGTTTTTTTGGTTTAAAGGAAGTCTCTTCAAAACAAAAATCCAGTCAAGGCAGATTATAAAGGCTAATCTGGGAAGACATTTTATGCACAAGTATTTAGCCCAAGACCATGTGAAGACAGGAGCAGTCACCTCTTTAAGGGCCTCCTCGAGGGCTTGCTGTCGAGCCTTACTCTTCCCCTGTACTGTGTTCCACATTCGCATCATGTCGTCCACCTTGCGGCGTGACGTAGCCGATCGTTCTGACCCCATCTGACACGCCTCACGCACTGAACGCACGCTTGGCTCACGGGAATGAATGTCGTTTTGTAAGACCTGAGATTACATCAACATTATTACAGATAAATCAAGATACACACTTGAGACTAAGCAATTACACGTGGGCTAAAAGTTTAACTGCCATATTAACTGACAATAAACATGCATCACAATCAGAGAAAACTGCAGTTTTGTGTTGCATAAAGGTTAGCTTTTTAATGCTTATTGTTCTTGCTGTTTTTGTGATGCACAATAAATATTATGAATGTTTGCCATATAATATGCACTTAAAATTCACAAACGTTTATGTCATGCTTTATTTTACTGTGGTATGTTTTAAACAGATGGCTAAGCTATCTGTATTTTTACTATTTCTCACAATTATTATGACTACAAAAACAAGAAACCGTCGGAGACGGGTGATGCTCCCCAAAGTTTTTTTGGTCACAATATTGCACTATATATTGAGATAAAAGGAAACGTCTTGAGGGCACAGTAGTTGGGGGGACAAGATTTTTTTATAGAAAATTAATTTCAAAGGGCCATAACTCTGTGAAAAATCATCCGACCAGAACCCGCTGATAATATGCACGTCTACTCTTGGTAGTGAAGCTACCCATAAAGTTTCATTGAATTCCGGTCATTAGTTGCCGAGAAATAGCCCAGACAAAAAGTGCACGGACTGACACAAACACAGACAGACGAAGCAGCGACTATATGCTCCCCCCAAAATAAATTTTGGGGGAGCATAATAATTAATATAACAACATAATACACAAACAAAGCCAATTTGTTTCGCTATTTAAAAAGTACTACACACATTTTAGGGAAACAAGCCAAAACCAGCTCTAACCTTGTGTTTGGCCAGTTCAATTTCTACAAGTTTCCTATCTCCAAGCACTGGTGAGTTCTCGTCAAGCATCTGTTCGGTCTTGTCAAGCCAGGCTAGCAGTTCGTTCAGTGCATGCTCAGTCTGTCCCACGTTTAACATGGCCAACTGCAGCTCTCGTTGACTAAAAGGAGAGTATAAACATGCGTAATTACGCTGTTACGTTCATCAGCAGATTTAACAATTCAAATATCCACATAGGCTAATTATCAAGAATTTTACATGCAGCAACTGCATCTCCCATTGCCTTGCAGGAATATTTGTTATGTAATTGATAAAAAAAACACACATACCTGTTAGCTTCCACAGCATGTTTAACTAATGGTTGTATTGGCAATTCATTTCAGTGTTTGATAATTGATTTGGCAACAGCTATTGTTGTTAAGCTTACAAATCATATTACATTTTATTAAATGTTTCATAAGGGAAAAATCGCCATTTAATATTATAAACAGTGATTGTATGTCTTGAACATCTTTTCATAATGCTGACCAGCTAGTTACTATGGTAACATACCGGTCACTGATGCCCTCCTGCAGCCCCTCCCAACGCTTGTTGACCGCGCCCACTGGCTCTTTCACAATGACCACCTGGTCTGGGCTGGAGTCCTTTACAAGTTCTTCAGCTTTCTGGTTCAATGCTTCAATGTCAGCATGCTTCGGATCAACCTCAAGTTTGAAGTTCTGAATGATGAAGAGAAACTCCCAAATATATATTCTGACACTACACACAGCGTTTGCTATACACAAATAACACCATTTCATGTTGTTAAGACATCTCCACCAAATTCCCATTAAAACTTAACTAAAATATGTTTAAACAAGACTATTGTCAAGCAATATAAGTCCCCTACCGGCTCCACCATTGTCAGAAATTCCAGATTTTTTATATATATATTTGTTGCCATAGCAACCAATTTTTTTTATTTAGGAACAAAATGAAATGGCGTGCATAATGTCCATATTGCCATCTATCCATGTTTCATTTTTCATGAAAAAATATTAAGAACTTTAAAAGTTATTGCAGGATCCAGAAAACCACCATTTTCAGCAGCTTTTCTAGTCTATTTGATGCCATAGCAACCAGAATTTTTTACGTCGGAACGAAATGAAATGACGTGCATAATGTCCATATTGCCATCTATCCATGTTTCAAGTTTCATGAAAAAATATTAAAAACTTTAAAAGTTATCGCAGGATCCAGAAAAACCACCATTTTCAGCAGTATTTCTAGTCTATTTGTTGCCATAGCAACCAGAATTTGTGACGTAGGAACGAAATGAAATGACGTGCATAATGTCCATATTGCCATCTATCCATGTTCCAAGTTTCATGAAAAAATATTAAGAACTTTTAAAGTTATCGCAGGATAAAGAAAAGTGTGATGGACGGACGGACGGAGACAAAACCAGTAGGGGACTAATTACAAATAATTTTAAATTGAAATTTAATACACAAGACATACATTAATGATTTTTTAACATACCAGTACAAATGACTCATTAATTGGTATTTCAACATTATTAATGAAAACTTATTTTACTTGTTATAGTTAAGTTATATTGTGCCTTTACAGAAAAATATGTATTGTCTCTATATTACCTTGACTTTATTCCACTGTTCTTTGATGGTATCAAAGTCTCCTCCAATTGGTCCCATGTCTCTCAAAGTGTCTTCTCGCTTTTGGAGCCACACAAGGTTTTTCTGAAAATGCAGATGATAATAAATAAGAAACATCATGAACAAAATCTAAAATTAAGAAATGTAAATAATTGAAACAAATAACAAATGTCTAACATAAAGCTTGAACAGTTATCTTAAAAAAAAAAATCATGTTCAATATAAAATGAAAATTGCATTGAAATTTTAAACAAAACAAATAGTTCACCAAAAAGTCATCTACATAGCAAAATAAAAGATCATAAAAATACCAAGTTAACTTTACACTCTTTTCTACCTCAATCAACTTTGAGGCAATGTGATTGACTACCAGTATCTGTGTGCCTTTTTTTAATTGGATTTCTTCCAATGGTGAGCAATAGATTTGACAATTGCTAGGTTGAATCCCCAAGGGTCGATAGCTTGAAATAACGCAGTTTAAGCACAGCATATGCACAACAACAGCTTATAGCCTACGATACCTTACAACAGACCAATATACAGTAAAACGTATAATAGAAGTAGATACAAAATATGGTAGGTAGGATAATAACAAAATACTTCATTCATCCATTTCAATCACTACCAGTACACCTTACCATGAGCTCGTCCTGAAACTGCAGTGACCTCTCAAGGGCGTCCTCCAGTGACCTTGACCTCTTCTCAAAGTCGCTGTTGATAGTGCGGAGGTTGGTGTCAAGGTCATCAATGTTTTTCTGCACCTCGGGCCGGTCTGGCTCCCCACAGAGGTTCATGAGCTGTTCCCCAGTCTGCTGCACCTCCCCAAGGTCAAACTGGGTCTCTTCTATGTTCTCACGTAAGGCCTGTCAGAAATATGAGGAGGGCTTTGACATTTGAGGATTAAAAAGTAAAGTTTAACCCATTTATGCCTATTGGACTCTCCAATCCTTCTAAATTGGATCAATTTATTTCCAAGATTAGGGATGCCTAGTATATTTATTTCTATATTGAGAATATTCTTACAGAAATTCCTAAAAGCAACCAGCAAACCTGATGAAACGCCGCATCGTGCCAAGGCCTTTTTCTAGACGCTAGGCATAAATGTGTTAAAACAATTTATTTATGCTTAATTGTCTCTAAACCGTAGATTTGTTAATAAACTCTTGAGTCCCCAATAATAAGAAGATCCAGTACTTGTTCTCAATGGAGAAAATCTTGAGAATGCTGTAAGGGTGGGTATCAAAACCAGGATCTCCTGATGACTAAATGAACACCATAGCCATTAGCCCACCTTCAATTTTAATGTTTGTTGTATTTTGAACATTTAGATAGTTTACCTAAAACTTAAAATTAAAGACAAATACTTACTATGATTTAGAGATCTAGCCTTCTATGGAAATGTTACCTGGATCTATGAATACCAACCTTCTACTATCTTTGCAAAGACTCAAGTTATATTTTAAGCTTTATCTTAGAAGTTTGAGATATTTCCCAGTCCAGGGTCCTATACCTAGGCACATATTCAACAATCCATTCTTTTACTTAACAAGAGCACCGCATAACGGGTGCCAACGCTCCGCTGCGGGTGCATTTTTTAATAAATGAAAGCTTGTCAGAATATTTTTTTTTAGAGGTCACAGTGACCTTGACCTTTGACCTAGTGACCCAAATATGGGTGAGGCGTTTAGAACTCATCAAGGTGAAGCTACATATGAAGTTTTAAAGTTGTAGGTGGAAGCACTTTGATTTTACAGCCAATGTTAAAAACCTTGACAAAATGTTAAGGTTTTAGCACGACGCGGACGGCGGACACGACGAGCTGGCTGTGACAAAACCTAGGGTTTTCTCTGAAAACAGCCGAGCTAATAAAGAATAGATTTAAACCCAGAAAAATATAAACAGCATTTGAATATATACAGGCGACCACTGGTGATCATGACATTAACAAAATGTTCCTCATTGAGAATGATGCAGATTTAGACAGCTAATGCCAAGTCCAAAACTAAAGTAATATTGTTATATTAAAATTTAAAGAATATTCTTTATAATAAGACTTAAGTTTAAGAATTATTTGGTGACTATGGGCCCTGCTATACATAAAACTCATGCCAACCTCGAGCGTCTCCTGCTGCTCCTTAATGAGGCTCGGTTCCAGGGCTGGGGGTTCCTGGGAGGCCAGCGTGTCAGACAGGTCCTTCAGGGAGCGAGTCAGCTGGTGAAGCTCGTCCCAGAACCGGTCCGACACCTCCAGCGTCTCCTCCAGGCGGTTGTTGCGCTCTGCAGCTGCCGCATTGATTCTCTCGTATAGGTCACAGAGGTCCAGCAACTTTGCCTTGACATCTAGATGATAAGAGTGATTTTTTGGATGAATTGTATGCAGAATATTTGGACATGTTTTTCAGTCATCACAAAAATTCTGATTTCAACTTATTTTAACATCAACTAATATGTTTCGTAGAACCTATTCTCAGAACTGTTTTTCATTTATTTCTTTATGATAAATAACAATAATGATTTGTAATAAAGCAATTTTACATTTTGTGAGTCATTGATATTTTTTACTGTAAAACCACTCACAGATTCAACAACATTTGTAAGTTATACCTCATGTACATATCAAAATGAAATGCACAAATTACAGAATAAAACCTTAGCAACATCAATACAACACATTTGATTTTCAAATATTGTACAACATGTAGATTAATTTAACCCTATACCATTTAGCTCAATTGAATAAAACGCCTATGGTTTTAGAGACACCCTTCAACCTTTTTTGGGGGAAGAACCAGACCTTGGTGCCTTTGACAGCTATAAAACTCCATAAGTGGGAATGAATACCACGACCTCAGAATCACAAAGCAGACATTGTACTATGAACCCGAGCACCAAACACCTAACTGAAATACACACCTTTCACTGCATCGTCCTGTGAGTCTGTGGCCTGCTTAATCAGTTCCTCTGCTGCAACCTGCACGGACTCCAGTGCAGACAGTCGCATGGTCATCTCCTCCATCAGAGCCTGAAAGGCAATAACCAGGCCTTGAAATATCAATCAGAATGAATTATATATTATAAAATAATTGTATTATTTGTAATCCATTCTCATACATTTGTTCACCAATATTCAAGAGCATAGAGGAATTTTTTAGCTAAAAAAAGAAAGTATTTTTTAAGGATAAAATTAATTGATGTTTCCACTTGATGTCATATAATTGATGTTTCCACTTGATGTCATATAAATTAAAAAACTTAAGGTACATACTATTGATTCCGGATTTAAATAATTTGTCAATGTTAACATTTTTTTCTGTTTCTTCAAAACAGTTAGAGCAACCATATTATGTAAGCTTAAAATACTTTCTAATTATAAGCTTACTTTCCTGGTGCAGATTTGATTACTGTCTAAGTTTACTTTATGGTCAAAGATCCTGCCAATAACTTGTATCTATATAAACTATATCATATCAACTTTTTTTTTACCCAGCTCAGGTTTTCATGTGAAACTGCTATAGACTGAGCTGCATGTCATTTGAAGGCTTACATTATTGTCTGAGATCTGGTCTCGTATCTTGTCTGGGTGTGCAGACACTGGCTGGGCATTGGTGACCTGCTCCTCTGTACTGGTCAATGCCTCCAACATGTTTTCCAGCTTGTCTGTGAACTGGAACAATTACAAGACAAGAATAGCACTGAAACTCTACCTGATGGAGGGAAACACAATGATTTTCTGAGACATTTATATTAAAATATTACTTTGGAGGGAGGGGCACTTTGCCCAAATGGCAGATGTAAGGTCACTGTGACAATGGAAATGATTTTTTGAGATGTTCATATTACAATTAAAATTTGGAGGGACAGACCATAGGCCAACAAATTACAACTACCCTTTCTGGCTTAGGGGAGTAACAAACATTGTTAGATCACAACTAAAAAATCAAAGCAATGCTAATTCAATTTATACTTGTACACATATTACAAAGTGACTAAGGATTGTGCTATTAATCATTGAAAGCAAAATTGTGGTTCGCAAATATAAGAATCTTAAAGCAAACTCCTTTTAATACCTCAAAAGAAATACTGTACAAATTCTAGCTCTCACTTTATACAAAGGCATTAAAATCAGTTTTTCATTAATAATGATCATTTAAAAACCACTAAAAACCTCTGCCGACTGTTGCAGGGCCTCGTCTATGGACATGGATCGCTCTCTGACTCCCCGCCGTATGTCCTCCACGCGCCTGTTGTCATTCTCCATGGTCTCTTGAAGGAGGTCAACATCTACAGGACTCAGGGCCAGCTTGGTAAGGGCCAGACCCGTCTTGTTGAGCTTGTCCATCAGGGGCTTGTTGTCCTGCAGGTCCTGCTTCAGGATCTGGGAAAGAAAAAGTTGTTAATTAACCCATTTTTGCCTAGTGGACTCTCCCATCCTTCTAAATTGGATCAATTTATTTACAAAACAAGGGACAAAATTGTCACAAAACCAGGTTTTCATTGTGAAAAAAAAATCTGATAAAGGGAGAAAACTCAAACTGAACTTTTGAAATGAACAAACAAAATTAACCCCTTTGTAAGTTTGTTTAAAAAAAAAATAATCTATTTTTAGTCGTGGCGACCTTGACATTGGAGATATTGACGTGATTCTTTCGTGCGACACACCGTACCATGATGGTGAACAAATGTGCCAAATGATTTTAAAATCTCACAATGAATGACATAGTTATGGCCAGGACAAGCTCATTTTAGGCCATTTTTGACCTTTGAACTAAAAGTGTGACCTTGACCTTGGAGATATCGACGTAATTATTTCGCGCGACACACCGTCCAATGATGGTGAACAAATGTGCCAAATGATTTTAAAATCTGACAATGAACGACATAGTTATGGCCCGGACAAGCTTGTTCCGCCAGCCCGCCAGCCAGCCAGCCAGCCCGCCAGCCAGCCAGCCAGCCAGCCAGCCAGCCAGCCAGCCAGCCAGCCAGCCAGCCAGCCAGCCCGCCCGCATTCGCCAATCTAATAACCAGTTTTTTCCTTCGGTTAATTAGGGATGTCTAGTATAATTATTTCTGTATTTAGAAAATTTCTTACAGAAATTCCTTTAAGCAAACTGCGCAGACCCTGATGAGACGCCGCATCATGCGGCGTCTCATCATGGTCTACGCTGTTTGCCAAGGCCTAGACGCTAGGCATAAATGGGTTAATGTGAAGATCATAGAATGGGTACCAACAGGGTATAAGATCTAGTCATCTCTTCAAATCTTGCAAAGTTTGCAAATCTTATGACCTGTGTCATGCTAAAATGGGTCTGGTATAGAGTTTCACTATCCATATATGGCATAAGACCCTTTCCTATATGATGTGGGTCATATATCTGACCTTAGTTCTACATATTTCTTTTAAATTAAAAAGGACATCCTAACTTAATTTTAATCTACTTGGTTAAAACTGATACTTTTAATCACTTTAAATAACATTTTTGCACATTTATTAATAGACAAAACTCTTTCCAACAGGCTAAAAAACAAGATGTGTGTAATACTAATACCTAACTGAAAATATTGATCAATAAGAATGTTTGATACTTTTGTTTGTTACTATTTACTTATTTGGATTCCCTAATTAAAGAGTGCATCTTATATAGATTGTACCTTATAATGTTCATAGTAGTGGTTCCAGCCTAGCCATGGAGACATTACCTACCTTAACAACAAAACATCTGATAAGCAGAGAAACCCCTCACCTTGATCTTGTCCTGCTGTTTCTTCACAGTGTCCTGGTTAATGGACATGACTGCGAGCTCGGCGATGATGGGTTCCACTTCCTGGAACCACTTCACCAGGTCCTGGTGCGCGTCTTTGAACGTCCTTGACATGGGCAATGCCTGCTCAAGCTGTACCAGTCTGTCGGTGCCCAGCTTGGCAACTGTGTCACTCTGTTGCTTAAGTTGCTCCATTTTCCAGTTGAAACCAGTCTCGTCCTCCACGGAGCCCTCCCGAATTAGGCGTTTTCCCGTTGCTATGGTATCGCGGGCCTTGGCTTTCTGGGCATTGATGTCGTCATTGATTGCCTGCAAGGAGGGAATCAGTTACTGTATCAGGCTTTATTGCCTGCAAGGAGGGAATCAGTTACTGTATCAGGCTTTATTGCTTTCTTGTTGAAATATTATTTCATGTTGAAAAATCATTAATTTTCAAGTTTTTGTCGGATGTAATGAATTAATCAGCTAAGAAACATGAATAGTGACAATTTTTCTTAATGAAATTTAAAGCAATATAATATGTCTTATTTGGAACTAAACCAAAGTAAACACTATTTTGCCAGAGTTTGAGTTAAAGAATATTCTCATGCTTCTAAATTACAAACAAGAATCATCCAAACCACTTTTTTTAATGGCTGCAGTCTAAATGAAGGGCTAGACATCTGTGAGAAACATATATCTTTAAGTGCCAGTACTTTATTGAGACCCAGTTACCAACTCCCTCAAGCTTGACTGACATAATCAAGTCCCCAATCACCAACTAATTAACTGTGCTAGTGCGTACCTTCTGTTCAGCCAGCTGTTTCTGGATATGCGCAGGATCACAGCTGATAGACTCACATGATTGCAACAACTTCTGCTCATCGGTGAACCACTCAAAAAGGTCGTCTATTGTGCACATCACCTGATATATATGGGAAATACTTGTTCATTAAAAACTTTCATCAACATTATTGAAGCTCCTCCCCTGTAAAATAAGTGAAATAGTTACAAATAAACAGAGAATAGACATTAATTGTATGACATAACAAAACATGATTATTTTAATCTTGGCTGCAAAATTGTCTGCCAGGTTGCTTAACCAATGTGCTTTATAATAGAGAGACAGTACAAATGACATAAACCCAATATGTTATTAACAGCATTGTCTTTTATCTATATTCAAAGACTGCTTTAAATACTTCTCAACTGAATAAACATACTTCTGCGTTTTTCAGTTTCGAAGCGCGGTACTTGTCTGCCTTGGCCTGCACGGCCTCATTGATTGCCTCGAAGCGTTTCTTGTCCTTGGCTACAGTGTCCTCAACCTTGAACCCTGCGTCGCCTGGTGCAAGGTCTGACAGCTTCTCCCCTACTTCAATCATAGCCGTCAGAAGTGGCTCGATTTCTTTCATCTCTTCCAAAAGTTGCTAGAAAAACACAGAAGTTTCCAGAAAAATATAGGAGTTGGTAGAAATTTAAAGACATTCACTATTTGTCCATTAAATTTTTTCAAATATTACTTAAAAATTTCAAATAATATATATTAAAGCAGTTACATCTTGCCTATTACAAACATTAAAACAAGAGCACCGCTTTGCGGGTGCAGACCGCTCATCTATTTTTCTTTTTAAAGGTGTAGGGACCTATCTCAATTTCAATCACAAAGAAGGGAGGGGTGAAGTGGAGAGGGGTGTATAGTGTGGGGTGTGGTCATTTATTACATTATCTTCCAACAAGGGACAAAATTGTCACAAAACCAGGTTTTCATTGTGAAAAAAAATCTGATAAAGGGAGACAACTCAAACTGAACTTTTTAAATGAACAAACAAAATTAACACCCTTTGTAAGTTTGTTTTAAAATAAATCTATTTTTAGTTGTGGCGACCTTGACATTGGAGATATTGACGTGATTCTTTTGTGCAACACACCGTCCCATGATGGTGAACAAATGTGCCAAATGATTTTAAAATATCATAATGAATGACATAGTTATAGCCCAGACAAGCTCATTTATGGCTATTTTTTACCTTTGAACTCAAAGTGTGACCTTGACCTTGGAGATATCGACGTAATTATTTCGCGCGACACACCGTCCAATGATGGTGAACAAATGTGCCAAATGATTTTAAAATCTGACAATGAACGACATAGTTATGGCTCGGACAAGCTCATTTATGGCCATTTTTGACCTTTGAACTCAAAGTGTGACCTTGACCTTGGAGATATAGACGTAATTATTTCGCGCAACACACCGTCCAATGATGGTGAACAAATGTGCCAAATGATTTTAAAATCTGACAATGAACGACATAGTTATGGCCCGGACAAGCTTGTTCCGCCAGCCCGCCAGCCAGCCAGCCCGCCAGCCAGCCAGCCAGCCAGCCCGCCCGCATTCGCCAATCTAATAACCAGTTTTTTCCTTCGGAAAACCTGGTTAAAAATGAAAAAAAAAAAGCAATATTTTAATTTTTTTTTGGGGGGGGGGGGGGGGAGGGTGGGATCTTGGGTGGGATGGTTGGACGGTATTTCAAAAATAAAATAATTAAAATAAATATTTGTGTTTTTTAACCATGTTTGAAAAAACAAGAGATGTGTTTGTCAGAAACACAATGCCCCCTATTGCGCCGCTTTGATTTTTTATTTTTTTTTACCTTTGACCTAAAAGGATGACCTTGAACTTCCACCACTCTAAATGTGCAGCTTTATGAGAAGGCCGCTTTGTAATTATTATTTTTTTGACATTTGACCTTGAAAGATGACCTTGACCTTGAAGAATGACCTTGACCTTGAACTTCCACCACTCAAAATGTGAAGCTTCATGATAACGCCGCTTTGAAATTATTATTTTTTTGACGTTTGACCTTAAAGGAAGACCTTGACGAATGACCTTGACCTTGAACTTCCACTACTCAAAATGTGCAGCTTCATGAGAACGCCGCTTTGAATTTATATATATATATTTTTACCTTTGACCTTGAAGGATGACCTTGACCTTGAAGAATGACCTTGAACTTCCACCACTCAAAATGTGCAGCTTCATGAGCACGCCACTTTGATTTTTTATATATTTTTTTTGACCGTGAAGGATGACCTTGACCTTGCACCACTCAAAATGTGCAGCTTCATGATAACGCCGCTTTGAATTAAAAAAAAAATTTGTTTGACCTTTGACCTTGAAGGATGACCTTGACCTTGAAGGATGACCTTGACCTTGAACCTACACCACTCAAAATGTGCATCTTCATAATAACGCCGCTTTGATTTTGTCTTTTGACCTTTGACCTTGAAGGATGACCTTGACCTTAAAGAATGACCTTGACCTTTCACCACTCAAAATGTGCAGTTTCATGATAATGCCGCTTTGAAATTTTTGATTTGTTTGTTTGACCTTTGACCTTGAAGGATGACCTTGACCTTGAAGGATGACCTTGACCTTGAACCACTCAAAATGTGCAGCTTCATGAGATACACATGCATGCCAAATATCAAGTTGCTATCTTCAATATTAAAAAAGTTATGGCCAATGTTAAAGATTTTGGACAGACAGACGCCAAATATTTGACATTTGACCTTGAAGGATGACCATGACCTTTCACCACTCAAAATGTGCAGCTCCATGAGATACACATGCATGCCAAATATCAAGTTGCTATCTTAAAAAGTGAAAATGTTATGGCCAATGTTAATTTTTTTTTTTCGGACTGACAGACAGACTGACTGACATACTGACAGACAGTTCAACTGCTGTATGCCACCGTACCAGGGGCATAAAAATTATTTTTTTGAGGTGGGGATGGGGTATAGTGTGAGGGTGTGGTGGTCATTTATTAGATGATCTTTAATTAAAAAAATAATAATGGGGGGGGGGGGGAGATTGAGGGGGGATATGGGGGGGGGGGGGGGGGGGGCGGGGGGGATGGTTTGGACGGAGTCAATTGTGGTATGGCAGGTAAGAGTTGTTTTGTCAAAGTATCAATCAAATCTAATCATAAATAAAGAAGTTATGGCAATTTTAGCAAAATTAAATAATTTGACCTTGAGAGTCAAGGTCATTCAAAGGTCAAGGTTAAATTCAACTTGCCAGGTACAGTACCCTCATGATAGCATGAAAGTATTTAAAGTTTAAAAGCAATAGCCTTGATACTTTAGAAGTAAAGTGGATCTAAACACAAAATGTAACCATATTTTCAAAGTTACTAAGTAAAAAAAGGGCCATAATTCCGTAAAAATGACAACCAGAGTTATGCAACTTGTCCTTTACTGTCCCCTTATGATAGTTTGCGAGTGTTCCAAGTATGAAAGCAATATCTATGATACTTTAGGGGTAAAGTGGACAAAAACACAAAACTTAACCAAATTTTCAAGTATAAAGGGCCCATAATTCCGTCAAAATGCCAGTCAGAGTTACATAATTTTGCCTGCACAGTCCCCTTACGATAGTTAGTAAGTGTTTCAAGTATGAAAGCAATGGCTTTGATACTTTAGGAAAAAAGTGGACCTAAACACAAAACTTAACCAAATTTTCAATTTTCTAAGTATAAAAAGGTTACATAATTCTGTCAAAATGCCAGTCAGAGTTACATAACTTTGCCTGCACAGTCCACTTACAATAGTTAGTAAGTGTTGCAAGTATGAAAGCAATGGCTTTGATACTTTAGGAAAAAAGTGGACCTAAACACAAAACTTTACCAAATTTTCTATTTTCTAAGTATAAAAAGGGCACATAATTCTGTCAAAATGCCAGTCAGAGTTACATAACTTTGCCTGCACAGTCCCCTTATGATAGTTAGTAAGTGTTGCAAGTATGAAAGCAATAGCTTTGATACTTAAGGAATAAAATGGACCTTAACACAAAACCTAACCAAAATTTTCAATTTTCTAAGTATAAAAAGGGCACACAATTCTGTCAAAATGCAAGCCAGAATTATCTAACTTTGCCTGCCCAGTCCCCTCATGATAGTAAGTAAGTGTTCCAAGTTTGAATGCAATAGCATTGATACTTTATGAGAAAAGTGTACCTAAACGCAATGCCAAGGTGATGACAATAGCTCTTTTTTTTTAAAAAAATAGATGAGCTAAAAATGGGATAACGTGTTTAACATGAGCAGATAAACTTAAGTCATTATTTAGCTTAAACATGTTAATTGGTAAGCAAAATTGACCAATAATACCTACAGAAACAACTGTAACTCCCAATGAATTTGATTTCTTTAAGTGTCAGAAAACATACTCCATGAAATGATGAAAATGGAAAAAGAAGTGAAAGACTGACAATATAGTTAAAACCAATTAAAGTTAGTAAGTAGTAAGTTATCACTTACTGAAACCTGATCTTCACTTTCATTTCCTTCTTGCTGCTTTGTTTTTGGCTCCATTTTAACCAACCAGTCAATGAACTTTGCGTGGGTCTCATTGAAATTCTTCGCCAGTGGTAAAGCTTCCTCCATTTGCTCCAGAATGTCTGTTAATTTGTCACTGAGCTCACCATATCGAGTCTGGATATCATCAATTTTCCGCTGTACGTTCTTTACATCATCACCTATTTGTGACAGCATATTTAGCAAAAGTTATTGCAAAATGTTAAAGTTGGCGCAAACCAACCAACAGACAAACAGACCAACAGACAGGGCAAAAACAATATGTCCCCCACTACTATAGTGGGGGACATAATTAGTAAACAAGGCTCAAATGCAAAAATAAATAATAAATTTTTAATCTTATCAGACAAGATCTTTCATTTATGTAATCTGTCATTATTATACACCTTTAAAGTTAGTGTAGTGAATATTTGTCATTCATATTACCATTTAAAAGCAATACTCCTTACCTTTGCAATGGTTTTGAAGGTCTTTTCCAACGAGCGCAAGTTTCTTCGTCTTTTCATCCTGAAGGTTCATCTCATTTCCAAGGTCAACCAGGTCTTTGATAATCTTCTCAATATTATCCGCATCCATCGTGGACGGTTCCAAACTTGCAAACCTCTTTTCAGCTCCATCAAGCCAGCCAACCAACGGCTCCCGCACTTCTTGGAACTCCTGTGCGATGCTGACGATGTTTTCAAGGGTCTGGGACCGCTGTTCGGCCCGGAAATTCAGGTCACTCCAGCGCTTGTCAAGTTGCGCCGTCTGGTTCTTGATGGCCTGCCGTTCTTTAGCCTCCAGGTTGAGTTGTAGTGTCTCTCCAGACTCTTTCACTGATTTCACGTTCGGAGCTCTGTCGTCCAGCATTTTCAGAAGGAACTGAAAACATAATACACCATATCTTCCTTGTTATAGGATTTATTTACCAAAAATAAAAACATAAATGCAATGAACAAATACTTCATGTTTGTACCTCCAGTCTTATGTTGAAGATTGTGAAATTACTGCAATCAGTTTTATAAATAACAGAAAGAAAAGAAGATATAACAAGGGCTGTTGTAAAACATGCATGCCCCCCTATATGGCTATAAGTTGTAGTAGCAGCCATTGTGTGAATACGTTTTTTGTCACTGTGAACGGTGGTGGTGGTGGTGGTGGTGGTGGTGGTGGTGTAGTAGTAGTAGTAGAAGTAGTAGTAGTAGTAGTAGTAGTAGTAGTAGTAGTAGTAGTAGTAGTAGTAGTGGTAGTAGTAGTAATAGTAGTAGTAGAAGTAGTAGTAGTAGTAGTAGTAGTAGTAGTAGTAGTAGTAGTAGAAGTAGTAGTAGTAGTAGTAGTAGTAGTAGTAGTAGTAGTAGTAGTAGTAGTAGTAGTAGTGAAGTAGTAGTAGTAGTAGTAGTAGTAGTAGTAGTAGTAGTAGTAGTAGTAGTAGTAGTAGTAGTAGTAGTAGTAGTAGTAGTAGTAGTAGTAGTAGCAGCATTACAATACCAATACTTAAGAATGATCAAATGGGAAAAGGTAACCTAGCACTGGCAGTAAATATGGGGCTCATTTACAGGTCAGATTTGGATTCTCTGCTGTAAAATGAGATTTTGAATGAATTAAAGGGAGGCAAATCTGTAATAAAAAGAACATGCATAAACCGTAGTTGTTTCCCTTGTTTGAACCATGCTAAATCCTTAAAATGCCTATTTCCAGTAACTGTGACCTTCACCTGTGACCTTGACCTTTGACCTAGTGACCTCAAAATCAATAGGGGTCATCTGCCAGTCATGATCAATCTACCCATGAAGTTTCATAATCCTAGGCATATGCGTTCTTGAGTTATCATCCGGAAACCATTTTACTATTTCTGGTCACCGTGACCTTGACCTTTGACCTAGTGACCTCAAAATCAATAGGGGTCATCTGCAAGTCATGATCAATCTACCCATGAAGTTTCATGATCCTAGGCGTATGCGTTCTTGAGTTATCATTCAAAAACCATTTTACTATTTCTGGTCACCGTGACCTTGACCTTTGACCTAGTGACCTCAAAATCAATAGGGGTCATCTGCGAGTCATGATCAATGTACCTATGAAGTTTTATGATCCTAGGCCCAAGCATTCTTGAGTTATCGTCTGACAACCACCTGGTGGACGGACCGACCGACAGACCGACCGACAGACCGACATGAGCAAAGCAATATACCCCCTCTTCTTCGAAGGGGGGCATAAAAATGACTCAATGGTTCGAGCTTCATTCTTTCATTAAACATCCAACTAATATTTAAAGATAACATTTGAATTAAAAACCAATCATGACATATATGATGAATGACATTAACCCGAGGAAAGTGTGGATCTCTGAAGATGCAAACATTCTTGTACATCTTGATATATTTCAAGATAAATTGTGGAACATTCTGTGGAAAAACCAAAGTAATGATTTAAAGGTACCCTCTCCCTGAAAGTGGTTTAAATTTATTAACTTATAAAATAAAACATATTGACCAACAAACGAAGGGATTTACTGATTCATACCCTCTCGCTAAATGCAGCTAGAATTAAAAATAAACATTCACACCTTCTGCTCCTGGAGCTGAGCCTTTGCGACTTTATAGTCCGGTGATGGAGGTTTCTGATTGGCTACGAGGTCTTCTGTCTCCTTCATCCAGTCAATGAGGTTACGTAGGGCGTCATTGAACTTGCCTGACTGAAGGATGGCGTTGTCAAGATTACGGTCCCTCTCCGATACCTGTTGAAGGTGAATTACTTATTAATCTCATATTATGATATGATACTTGTTTTCTTTAATTTAATTCCCAGTAAATTTTTAATTGCTCACAGCATATTCACCAGCATTAACATATTCTAAAAATATGGTTCATTGACTTTGGGAGAATGCCATATGTTGCCAAGGTAGCTCCAGACCAGCTTGGGCAGTCACACAGAATGGTAAGGAGCTATGCTGTTCGTTATTAAGTCAGGCAAAGGACAATAAATATTTGTTTAGAATGTATAGGGTTATGGTTCTTGTGCATGACACTTCTTCTTGATTCCAACACACCCATGAAGTTTAATGTGGAAATGTTGTATCTTATCTTAGATATAGCCCTGAAAGGTCCATCATACAATAACAACAAAGGGCAATAACTCTTATTAAAGAAAGTAAAGGGTTATAGTTCTTAAGCATGGCACTTCTCCTCATTAATATAAATACACCAATGAAGTTTCATGTTGAAGTCTTGCATGGTATCTGAGATATAGAACTGAAAAGTTACATCAAATAAAAAGGAGCAATTACTCTTATTAAATAAAGTGTAGGTTTATAGTTCTTGTGAATGGCACTTCCCCTAATTGATATCTATACATCAATTTAATTTCATGTTGATATTTAATTTCTGAGATATAACCTTAAAAAGTTTTGTGAAAGACGGACCGACAGACTGACAGCCTTTGGCGGCGAATAACAAATCCTTTGACCCCTATTGACTTGGCCTCTATTTCATACCTTGGAGTTCAGGCTGTTCCACTTGTCCCTCAAGGAGTCAAGGTCAGACTCGAGCCCAGCTGTGTCCACGCCCGGTGCAGCGCCCTGTATGAGCCCCTGGGCATCCATGGTTACTGCGGCAACACGCTTGGAGAGGTTCTCTAGGACGCCATGCTGGAATTGCTGAAGAGCAAGTATATAAATTAACATTAGAATTGTGTGAACTCCAGGCCTAGTTATATATTTTGTCAATTGAAAGCCAGTCTAGCCTTTCAGCCTTCTTTGTACATAATTATGCTGATAGCACTCTATTGACTGTCATAAGATGATTTATATACCTGGTAGTAAGGTATTTTAAAATGAAAATGAGGGAGTTTTATTCACCAAATGATCGTCAGAATATAAGGATTACATATTTCAAGTTGTTGAAACTGCTCTACTTATTCTTTATAAAGCTTACATTTTAATTGCTTATTGCCATTGGAAAATGTTGAATTGGCAACAAATAATGACTCATTAATGACAAGCCACATGGGTACCTGAGATATGTGTGAACCCATAATATTTGTGAAGACACAAGCATTTGTGAACACACATCAATTTGTTAATACACCAGCACTTGTGAAGACTTAAGTATATGTGAACACACAAGTATTGGTGAACACCCATGTTTATGAGAGCATAAATGTTTTTGTGAGCACATATGCATTGTTCCAGAATCTAAGTTTGCAAATATGGTCCCTGGTCTTTATCCTTTGTTTTCAACAAAATGTACTTAATATTTCATAAAAATGAACAACATGAAAGATTGTTAAATGATAACCAACCCATACCAAAAAAGCGTTATATTATCGACTATAAATGAAATTAAAAGACTTGACAAAATGATTCAACTTATTTCATTTGAAATGAATACATAGAATTTAAAGACTTTTTTCAAAAACAATTATTATTGAACGAACATACTTTAATTTAATTATTGATTACTTTTTCATCAGTTATGCAAACACATTTCACAGTTTCTCATTGTAACAATTAGAAAGAACCGTACACAAGTATTAGGATCTTCTGTTATCACACATTTTATTTATCATTAATAATAGCTTTAGCGTTACAATTAAGAATAACATGGATATACCAAAAGAACATTGATGAATAAATGTATATCTGAAGTATCAGACATTGACAGCAGAGAAGAAGTAACTGTATTAAAACATTTGTGTTTTCTTACAGAGGAAAGTAACATCAAAATGATAGAAGAAGAAGCTTATAAAAATATCAAAAACAAAAAGCTTACACTAACAAGAGATGTGTTTGTCAGAAAACACAATGCCCCCTTATGCGCCGCTTTTTTTTTTACCTTTGACCTTGAAAGATGACCTTGTCCTTGACATTTCATCACTCAAAATGTGCAGCTCCATGAGATACACATGCATGCCAAATATCAAGTTGCTATGTTCAATATTTCAAAAGTTATTGCAAAACTTTAAGGTAAGGTTAAAGTTGTTTTTTTAACCTTTGACTTTGAAGGATGACCTTGACCATTAACCACTCAAAATGTGCAGCTCCATGAGATACACATGCATGCCAAATATCAAGTTGCTATGTTCAATATTTCAAAAGTTATTGCAAAACTTTTATGTAAGGTTAAAGTTTTTTGTTGTTTTTTTTACCTTTGACCTTGAAGAATAACCTTGACCTTGACCTTTTACCACTCAAAATGTGCAGCTCTATGAGATACACATGCATGCCAAATATCAAGTTGCTATGTTCAATATTTCAAAAGTTATTGCAAAACTTTAATGTAAGGTTCAAGTTTTGACGACAGAATGACGGAATGACAGACAGACAGGTCTTTTGATCTGGGGGCATAAAAACATTGAGGTGTCCAATAATAACATTTTTTTGTACTTGTTGTGCAACCAAGACCACTGCTTAAAAAGATGGCCCATATAATAATTCTAGCAATATGTATTTGTGTGGGAATGAGAAATGGACAAAGCAAATATTACAAAATGTTGCCCAGATGCTTTCCCTTGCCAATTAATAAGCCAGGCAAGTTGCTGTCTTTCCAACTAACTACCTGTAGTGTGCATAATGGTTAAAAGCAGAGGATTTATTAGACCCTCACTTTGAGAAAATGGGGCTCAATGCATTTGGGTTAAGTGTCTTCCCAGATAAGCCTGCGGAAACCAAGGTCAACACTTTCTGCCTAGACTGGGTTTTTGTTTAGAAGGACTACCTTTTTAACGAAAAATTCAATTAAAACAGAAATGGTTGTCACTGATTAGCCTGTGCAGTCTGAACAGGTGACAATACTGTATGTAGAAGAACACCTGATCAATTTGAAACCCATAAAGGGTAAATGAGTCATACAACCCCACCCTACTGATTGCATACCAGGTGTAGCATTTATTATGAACAACAAAAGGACTACTGATAACACTTGACCAATGCAATACATCATTTGTTAAAACCAAAAGGTCTTACAGTCTTCCATGAACATATTCTGATATATTTTGCCCTTAAAAGACAATTACGGACTTTGTTTAAATTTTTTTTTTGGTATAAAAATCTGCTTGTAGATCTTTAAAAATAAACCTCTGTACTTCTAAGTAAGGTTATTATATGACAATTATCGCATGCAGCAATATATGCTTAGAATGTATGCAATATCATCACTGGAATTTTAGCCATAAGATTTTAAAGTAAACAAAGATGGATAGAAGATTTGCAGCATTTGAAAACAAGCTGGGGAAAGATAGCATTCCAATTTTTCAGGGAACTTTCAAATATGAGCCTCGTTCCAGGAAAATGGGGCTTAATGCATTCCAGGAAAACAGGTCATAATGCATGTGGGAAAAGTGTTGTTCCAGATTAGCCTGTGCAGTTCACTTAGAAGAGAGTTCCTATATTAAAATAATATTATAAAAACGTTAAGTGTATTCCATGATTTGCGTGTGTACACTGAACAGACTAATCAGGGACAACACTTTCCAACATGCATTAGCCCTGTTTTCAGGGACCTTGGCTCATATATTGTTATCAATTATCAAATATAAACCAATACAATTTACTCAAAGTTTGGTTAAAAAATGATTCTGATAAAAACAAGAGGGCCTGAAAGGCCCAAAGTTGCTCACCTGAGATAACAAGATATTATTGGGACAAATCTTCTGTACAAGTGTCATGAAGATTGGAAAATAAATGTGGCCTCTAGAGTGTTAACAAGGTTTTACTCTAGCCATATAAGGAAAAATGCCCCGTCCCTTGGCGGCCATGTTATTCAAGCAAACGTTACCATTTTCGAACTCATCCAAGATATCATTAAGATAAATCTTCTGACCATATTTCATCAAGATTGGACAATAAATGTGGCCTCTAGAGTGTTAACAAGGTTTCACTATAGCCATATAATAGAAAAATGCCCCACCCCTGGCGGCCATGTTTTTTTTTCAACCAAACGGCATCATTTTCAAACTTGTCCAAGATATTATTGGGATGAATCTTCTGACCAAGTTTCATTAAGATTGGACAATAAATGTGGCCTCTAGAGTGTAAACAAGATTTTACTATAGCCATATATAGCCATATAAGGAAAAATGCCCCGCTCCTTGGCAGCCATGTTTTTCAAGAAAAGGTTACCATTTTTGAACTCATCAAAGATATAAATGGGACAAATCTTCTTAGCAAGTTTCATGATCGGAAAATAAATGTGGCCTCTAGAGTGTTAACAAGGTTTTACTATAGCCATATAAGGAAAAATGCCCCGCCCCCTGGCGGCCATGTTTTTCAACCAACCGGCATCATTTTAAAACTCATCCAAGATATTATTGGGATTAATCTTCTGACCAAGTTTTATGAAGATCAGACAATAAGTGTGGCCTCTAGAGTGTTAACAAGATTTTACTATTGCCACATATAGCCATATTAGGAAAAATGCCCTGCCCCTTGGCAGCCATGTTTTTCAAGCAAACATAACCATTTTCGAACTTATCCAAGATATTATTGACACCAATCTTCTGACTAAATTTCATGAAGATTGGACAATAAATGTTGCCTCTAGAGAGTGAATAAGGCAAATGTTGACGTCGCACAACGGACACCGCACGACGGACAACGCACGACGGACAAAAGGCGATCACAAAAGCTCACCATGAGCACGTTGTGCTCAGGTGAGCTAAAAAACATGCATAAGGGTAAGACATTTAAGCTGTCAGAAGATACAGACAAAAGGTATTTTCTTTTGAAATGGCAAATGTTGTAGAGCAACTTCTAAAAATTGCAAGAATTTTTGAAACCAATATCTTGAATTTTATGAAGAGCAAAGCAATTAAAGCAAGCTGCAAATTGAAAACTCACATTTTCTGAAGGGATGTTCTATAAGCCAACAGGGATAAAATATTGATAAAAACATTCCAAATGCACTTGGCTAGACAAGCGTTATGCACTTGGGCAACATTTTCTGTGGTACTAAGTCTTGTGTTTACAAGATGTGCGTGAATTCGAACAGAAAAAACAAACAAGGCGTCACCATAGTGCGTTAAATTGTGCAAACCAGACCTAATTAAACATTAATTTTCAGGACATTTAAAGCATTTTTAGTAATTTAAAGGTGAAACAAAATTATTCACAACCAAATTACAAGAAAAAGAATTTTATTAAAATAAAAAAAATGTACTTGTATGTCCCACTGGATCGAGGCAATGTAACCCATGCCAAGCAAAACACAAGCTGTACCACTAAGATGTTTTTAAAAGGAGCCAGTCTCTGGGAAACCGGGCTTAATGCATGTGGGTCAAGTATTATCCCAGATTAGCAGTCTGCACAGTCTAACCTAGGTCGACACTTTCCATCTAGTCTGCATTTCTGTTAAGAAAGACTTCCTTAAAACGAACAATGCCACACAGGGTAAAATGTCTTCTCTGATTAGCCTGTTTTGACAGCACAAGTTACTCTGGGACATTATGCCATGCATTGAGCCAGGTTGTCTCAGAGGGCAACTCAAACCAATGAACTGTAATTGAAGCAATGTATCTAGGCATCAAAATCACTCCACAATTAGCCATTCCACCGTTACCTTCATTCGCTGTATAAATAATAAGATACAAAAATAAAGCTATTATATTTATGTATATTTTACACATTTAAATTCAATAACACCAGGAGAGAGGTGCATAAATAAATTGGTTAAATATTGCACAGAATTCAGAATGGTAACAATATAAAAACATGTAAAAACACAAAATAACAAGCAGGTGCAGACTGCTCATCTATTTTTCTTTCTAAAGGTGAAGGGACCTATCTCAATACTTCAATCACAAAGGAGGGAGGGGTGGGGTGGAGAGGGGTGTATGGTGTGGGTGTGTGGTCATTTATTACATTATCATAAATAAAGAAGTTATGGCAATTTTAGCAAAATTTAATAATTTGACCTTGAGAGTCAAGGTCATTCAAAGGTCAAGGTAAAATTCAACTTGCCAGGTACAGTATCCTCATGATAGCATGAAAGCATGTGAAGTTAAAAAGCAATAGCCTTGATACTTTAGAAGTAAAGTGGATCTTAACACAAAATTTAACCATATATTCAAAGTTACTAAGTCAAAAAAGGGCAATAATTCCGTCAAAATGACAACCAGAGTTATGCAACTTTGTTCTGTACTGTCCCCTTATGATAGTTTGCTAGTGTTCCAAGTATGAAAGCAATATCTATGATACTTTAGGAGTAAAGTGGACCAAAACACAAAACTTAACCAAATTTTCAATTTTCTAAGTATAAAGGGCCCATAATTCCGTCCAATGCCATTCAGAATAACATAACTTTGCCTGCACAGTCCCCTTATGATAGTTAGTAAGTATTGCAAGTATGAAAGCAATAGCTTTGATACTTTAGGAATAAAGTGGACCTAACCACAAAATTAACCAAATTTTCGATTTTCTAAGTATAAAAAGGGCACATAATCATGTCAAAATGCCAGTCAGAGTTACATAACTTTGCCTGCACAGTCCCCTTATGATAGTTAGTAAGTGTTGCAAGTATGAAAGCAATAGCTTTGATACGTAAGGAATAAAATGGACCTAAACACAAAACTTAACCAAATTTTCAATTCTCTTAGTATAAAAAGGGCACATAATTCTGTCAAAATGCACGCCAGAGTTATCTAACTTTGCCTGCCCAGTCCCCTCATGATAGCAAGTAAGTGTACCAAGTTTAAATGCAATAGCCTTGATACTTTTTGAGAAAAGTGGACCTACACACAAAACTTAACCGGAAGCCGACGCCGATGCCAAGGTGATGACAATAGCTCATATATTTTTTTTCAAAAAAAAGATGAGCTAAAAATGGCAAATTTTTCAGTAATAACAATTTTGGATGATTGTTTTTAGATATCTGTCCAAACTTCAGTTATATCTTGAAAACAATTGGGTGCAGCCTTAAGAAACAGCAATTTATGTCTATCAACTATAAACAGATTTGCAAGTTTGCTTAACTATGATGCATCTATATGATACTAATAAACATCAAAGATGTGAATGATTAACAAAGCTGCAGTATAAGTTTATAAATCTAAAAAAATATAATATCCTGTAACATTATTACATTAAAATAATGAAACACACTATTTTTTTCAGTCGTTGGGAGTTTCCCATTCACTATCCCATCCCCCTATATGTATACCAATCATATAGACACAACGGTGTTAAATCAGTATGGAAAGTAAAGCTTCTTGATTACCTTGAGTTCGTCTTGCAGACGTTTGATGGCGTTGACATCAGTGCCTATGGGCTCGTGCATCTCGAGTTCGTCTGAGGCTCGATCGATGCTTGTCCTCATTCTACGCAGGTTGTCAGTCACCCCTTCCAGTGCGCCGTAGATGGTCTGTACCTCTTGTAGACGTTCTTCACTCTTCTCACGCAGTTTCTCCTGCTGGTTACGCAGCTGGTCAAGCTGCAAAAATTAAAGCAAAAACAGCTGAGAAAACTGGGCTTAATGCATGTGCGTAAAGTGTCGTCCCAGATTAGCCTGTACAGTCTGCACAGGCTAATCAGGGACAACACTTTCCGCTATTATGGTATTTTTAATTTCAAGGAAGTCCCTCCTTACCGAAAATCAAGTTTAGGCGGAAAGTGTCATCCCTTATTATTAGCCTGTGCTAAAATTAATGACTTTGTGTTTTTGTATTATTTTTCAAACCAAAAATGAAGTATTTGGCCAGTAAATTTACAACCAATTTTTATAAGAACATGTAGTAGATACTTATTACTAGATTCAATATAAACATGTGTGTGTTCATTATCAGACACCATAAACTGCCTTATTCTTATACTCTTTAGACTAAAATATCCTATGATATGTAGTGTAACCCACCTGAGCTTTAAGACCGCCAGATGGTGTGACATAACCGTCTGCCTTCAGGGAGTCATACTGAGACTCAAGGTCATCCAGCATGTTGTCAAGGTCATTGACCTTTGAAATGAACTCCTGAAAATGATATTGAATATTAAAGATCCCACCTGGATGCAAGCTTGAAAGATGTCACTAGAATTATGCTCAATGGAGCTGGTATTGTCAACATAATAAAAGTCACTTAATGAATAAAAAAACAACACTTTTATATTTAATCATCATTCTCATATCATTTTTGGTTTATACATTATTACTTTTACTACATTCCATTACTTAAATGATCAGTGTTATTGTTTTATTAGATATATTATCATTCTTCGTTCTTATACAGATAATCTGGAATGCACAACAAGAACAATTATGGTTGTCGCCTCTCAGTTCTACAAGTTTATAGTTACAACCCTAGGAACTCTTACCTCAGTCTCCCGTTTCTGTCTCTGTAGAATGGTTTCCTCACGCCCTATTGGACCCAGGTTCTTTAGACTGGTATCCAGCTCAGAGACATCACTGTTGGCCCTCTGTATGGCATTCTGTTACAACATGGTCACAAATGTGTACACAAGATTTTCATCCATCAGCATAGATCTAATGTTCAATACAATATTATGGCCTGTCTTTGAGTAGACATATTAGTTGCAATGAAACATTTTAGATAAATATGGTCAGCCCAAAGAACATATTAATGTTATAATGAACAGCAGACATGGAGCTCTGATATTACATCAATCATGTTTTTATGTATTCTTTTCTACTTTTGAACTCACATACTGATTGGTATATTGACTATAAAAAAGTTAGAAACTAGAGCTTTACCCCAACACTTCTTTGTAAGCTATGTTCAAAGGCAGATAACTAAGGAATGTTTGAATCAACAGGGATGACATATGAGCTTCTTCAACACCAACAAACCGACCACCTGAAATATCCTATCCCTGTGTGGGGGTATAACACAATTATTATAAAAGTTAAAGTGGTACAATCTGACCTGGAACTGATCCACAATCTGTGTTCCCGCCTCCATGTCGTGTAGGAGCTCTGCGATCTGATGCTGCAGATAGGCTTGACGTTGCTTAGCAGCCTCTACCTTCCCAGCAGGCACTGTGCCATCTGCATCCTCCATGTTGACAAGGAGACCATCCAGGTAGTCCAGCTGAGAGTCCAGTGCAGAGGCTGCAGCCTTCATGGCCTGCAATTTTATATGATTATATATTCTATACTTATTAATCTCATATTCTAATGAAATACTTTATTTTTAATTTTTATTTCATTTAAATCACATTAAATTTTTAAAGGAACACTGCATATTCTAATTCACCAGCTATAACATATTCCAAGAATATGGTTTATTGGCTTTGGGAGAATGCCATATGTTTCCAGTGAAGCTCCAGACCAGCTTGCCCTGGCTGGTCACACAGGCTGGTAAAGTGCTTGGCTGTTCGTTATAAAGTCAGGCAATAAGAAATATGACATATAATAAGACTCACAATCTTCAACAAAAGCAATAAGTCTCACTCTAAACTGGGCTCAATTCATTAGGGACAACACCATTAATTTAAATGGTATTTTTTACTTAAAGGAAGTCTTTTCTCAGCCAAAATCCAGATAAAGCAGAAAGTTTTGTTTCTGAGTAGCCTTCATGCATTAAGCCAGGTTTTCCCAAAGCAAGGCTCAACCACTGTACCTTGATCTTGTCCTTGTTGAGGGGGTCCTTGGCCGAGGATCCCAGCTTGTTGTGAGCGTCCAGCCTCTCCTCGAGGTCCTGTAGAGACTGCTGCAGGCTCACACTGCAGTCCTCAAACTCTGTCAGCCTGCTACTCAGCTCCTCTAGGCCTTGCACACGCTCACTCAGACCTGGAAACAAGGTCCACATAATCTTGCTTACTTATTCAGAGTGTAGAGACCATTGGGCGGTTGAGGTAGGGACACTCACTCAGTCATACACTCACGAAGTCATACACTCACACAGGCATAACTTTTACAATCAACAAAATATGGCAATGTTATGACTGAGACGGGAATTTTCGGACAGACATTTGTTAATTTGCAAAGACTAACAGTGTGATATCTGCTGCCTTCTTTGAAATGTTGGTATAACAATACAAAATAAATATTACTTAGGTAAGAAAATGTACAATAAAGAAACAACTTACTTGTAGTTGAAATACATATAAAATCCAAAAGAACAATAACACATTATTTTTATTTCCCCATTACTAAAAAAACCCTTTCTAAATGTAAACTACACACAAGAGTTCTATTTCCCACCCACCTTCATTGAGATTCTCCCATCTCTGGTTCATGTCCTCCAGACGGACCCTGATAGGCCCCTTATCACTGTCAACAGTCTCCATAAGGGACTGCCCCTCCTGGTTTAGCAGCTCGTGGTCATACACCAGCCTGCGCATGTCCCCTTCAAGCGCCTTTGCTTCTTTCAGTTTGCGAGCAATCGAAGTCTGTTCAGCATCATCAGGAGTCAAGCCGTCAAGTTTTCCTTCGCTGAGTTGTAACCATAGCAACATCTTGTCCAACTGCGCCTGGAAGTTCTGAGTGTGCTTGGTGCTGGCTTCGAGTTGTTCGTCCCTTTGGTTAGCGGCTTCTTTCAGTGCCTCCCATTTTGCCTCTATGGTTTTAGACGTTTCAAGAAGGGCTTTGATTTCAGGAGAGGAGGTGTCTCCGAATTGTCTGACTTGTTCCTGTAGGGCTTTGATTTCTGGAGTTAAGTTGTTCAGATTTTGTAGCATGTCCTGAAAAAGTTTCAATATTTCTGATGATAGAGTGTGGAGGTTGTATACAGTGTTCTAAAGAAAATATTCTGTGTATAGTTTAAATAATTGTCTTAGATAAAAATAAGTTTTATTCAAATATTGTTAATGTTAAAGACTAACTTCCCTCAAAGTTAAAATAGCAGACACATTTAATATTTTCAATTGCTGATGGTAATGAATGAAAAAACAAGAGATGTGTTTGCCCGAAACACAATGCCCCTACTGCGCCGCTTTGATAGATTTTTTTTACCTTTGACCTTGAAGGATGACCTTGACTTGACCTTTCACCACTCAAAATGTGCAGCTCCATGAGATACACATGCATGCCAAATATCAAGTTGCTATGTGAAGGGACATAGAAGTTATGAGCATTTTCCAAAACCTAAACGCGAAACCTCAACGCAAAGTGTGACAGAAAGCCGGACAGACGGACGGTCCGATCACTATATGCCCTCCTTCGGGGGTATAAAATACTAAAATAAGGGTTTCTGAAATTATGAGCCATACTTAAATTTTAACAAGAGATGTGTTTGTCAGAAACTCAATGTCCCCTACTGCGCTGCTTTGAAGCCATATATCTGACCTTTGACATTGAAGGATGACCTTAACCTTTCACCACTCAAATGTGAAGCTCCGTGACATACGCATGCATGCCAAATATCAAGCTGCTATCTTCAATCTTGCAAAAGTTATAGGCGATGTTAAAGTTTACCGACGGACGCACAGTCTGACGGACTCGCTGACAGTTCAACTGCTTTATGCCACCCTACCGGGGGCATAAAAATGAGTTAATTGTTATATCAAAATAAATGACGCAAATACTACTGAAAATTTCGACCCATAATGAGCCACATTGCCTGAAAAAGGTCACAGGATACATGCGACCAGTTTTACATATCTCCAGACTGGTCTGCACAATATTCGCAGTCTCCTTAGCAGATATTATGACTCCTTATGAAAATATATGATTGCAGGGGCATATTGGAGCTACACTGCTCGGAGATGTTCTAAGGCCCATGTTTATAAAACACCGCTAAACAATCGTACACTTCTTCCTTGATTACACTTGTTTCAATTCAGTCCCATTTCATACACAACACATTGAGTGAGGCATACCTTATTTTTCTGCACCTGAACTTTCAAGGTTTCTGGATCACCGGAGACTGGTTCATTCTTAGCGGCCTTCTGCTCCAGGTCTCCAAGCAACGCCACCAGGTCCTGACAAGAGGCACGCAGTTTGGCCCCTTGCTCGCTCACCTTAGAGAGGTCATTACTTCTTGTCTGTAGCTTCCGCTCAGCTTCAAACATAGGTTTCTCAATGCTGGCAATCTTGTTCTTGATCTCAAACTTGGTGTTGGCATCTTTTGTGTTGTCAGCCAGTTTTTTGGCGATTTCCTTTGCCTGGTCGAGTATCGGAACATGTTTCTTACGCTCAGACTCTAATTCCTGTAAATGAATACAAATATTGAATGACAAACACATTTGTTAAGAATATTACTTATAAAGGAACACAAAAATGTCTTAATATTTGATATAATAAAACTTTGTTTAATGATCTTATTTATTTGAATCATGAAGCAACAGTTACTGCTTTGATCTTGATGTGGATACAACATGGACTGACATTCAAATATTCACATAGATCTACATATGGAAATCTTCAATGATATTTTAAGTCATGTTCATTTACACGGTCAAAAGCACTATCCTTAACATAAAATGGCAAGGTGCAGTAAATATTTTATAAATCAAACAATCTAATCCGATATGGATTTAAATAAAATGTTCCGAAAAACTATTGAATATTTCTTTTAACATGACAACACTGCCCCACAAATTTATAAATTCAAACAGACAAACAAATATCTCACATGAATTTCCTTCAGATGTTCCTTATGCTTCTCAGGGCTGGATGCTACTGGTGGCAGCTGGTCCAGCGTGGTCATGTAATCACCGAGCCATGCCGTGAGGTACTGAAGTGTGTCGCTGAAGTTCTGACTCAACTCCTCGACAGAGTTCAGACTGCTCTCCCTTTCCCGCAACTTGTCCCCCAGCTTCTCCCAGCTCTTGCTGATCACAGTCATCTTCTCGCTGATGTGGGCCGCGTCCTGGGAGTCCGGGACGCACTTGTCGTGCACCGCGTTGCCTGACTGGATGAACTTGTCATACAACGGCTCCTGGCCTTTCATCTCCTCTTGCAGGACCTGAAACAGGAAAACGGGAATTAATTTATGCGAGTTTTGGGAAGACTGGGCTTAATGCATGTGCGTAAAGTGTTGTCCCAGTTTTGCGTGCACAAGCCAAGTTTTCCCAAAACGAGGCTAAATTAATATTCAACACAGGCTAATTAGGGACGACACTGTTCATTTTTATGGAATCATTTGTTAAAAGGAGGTCTCTCTTACAATTTTTTTAATATATGCGTAAAGTGTTGTCCCTGATTAGCCTGTGCAGATCACATCCTAATCTGAGCAAACGCCTTATGCACATTCATAAAGCACAGTTTTTAAAGAAAGAGGGTTAATTAATAGAAAAGACATCAGAAAATAAGCATTTTTTAAATAATTATATATATATATTATATAATATATACATAAACACCATGTATACAGTGGTCAATCTTCATTGGGAACAAAGCAAACTTAAGAGAAATCTTAAAAACATATATTGTTTTATTATGCTTCTCCCCACCTTGACTTGTTCTGTCTCCTTTCAATCAAAATGTATAATAATGTATGAGAATTCTTAACAATTTCTTCTAAGCCCATTGCCAACACCATGACTTGCAAATGTCATAGCGGTCTAGTGGACATGGGATTGCCTAGCAATCAGGAAGGTACCATGTCCAACCCTCCAACCCCCAAATTTGGGAGCATTGTCAAGGTTATTCCTTTAGACCAAACATTCAGGTTCTAACGTCATAATGTCTAAATAAGCCTTCAGCGTTTAATGCAATCAGGCTAAAATTAATAGGTTTAAACTAAATACCTTGACTTGTTCAAGTTGGTTCTTTATCATAGAAGGCTCTGTAGCCACCGGGCCCAGGACAGCGACCATCTTGTCTTTCTGGGCAATCCACTTCTGAAGATGCACACCCGCGTCCTTGTATGTACGTAGGTCGGAAACAATGTCCTCCAGAAGCTTGCGTTGTTGCTCGGAAGCCACTTTCACTCCCAGCCATTTGTCATCTGTAAAATATTTTAACATATTTATAATATTTTCAAAATGTGGAAACTCTTAGTCGATACTTGAGACACATCAAAAGCCAATTCTTACTTTACTTTAAATCCTCCTTTTTTAAGTTGATTTCTAAAAATCTTTTAACAATAGTCAATTCATAAATTATAGAAATAAATTTTTACATTAATTTACCAAATTCATTTAAATATCTATGCTTTTAAGTCCTCCAATTTAGAGCTCTATTGCAATAACAAGAGTTCCGCGGTCGGAGATGACCGCATTGAAGCCGGATTTTTTATCTAAATGACAGGAAAGTACCTTTCGTGTTTTTGTCAATGCAATACTTAAATTACTGAAATATTGTTCAAAGGTCAAAATGAAATGTAAGTACTTTTCAAGGCATGAGCAAACCTTGTGTTATGTTTTGAATGCATGCATATACATGAACAACAATAACATTTAAGGTCACAAATATGAACTTGAATTGACAATTAGGAAAGTTTGATCTCAATTTTTTTATTAGCAAATTAGTAACATATTGTTTGAAGTTTCCATCAGTTTGACCAGTGGTCATCTTCTAGTACTGGCCAATCTTTATTTCAAGTTTGAAGACTCTAGGTACAAGCATACCAAAGTTATAACATGAAATAAGAACTTTAACATTTTTACATTCAAGATCACATTGACCTTGACCTTCAAATGAATGACCTTGAAATGTCCAGTGGTTACTTACTAGTTCTGGCCAACCTTCATGTCAAGTTTCAAGACTCTAGGTCCAAGCATACCAAAGTTATAACAACTTTAACATTTTTACATTCAAGGTCACAGTGACCTTGACCTTCAAATGAATGACCTTGAAATGTCCAGTGGTTACTTACTAGTTCTGGCCAACCTTCATGTCAAGTTTCAAGACTCTAGGTCCAAGCATACCAAAGTTATAACAACTTTAACATTTTTATATTGAAGGTCACAGTGACCTTCACCTTCAAATGAATGACCTTGAAATGACCAGTGGTCATCTGTTAATCCTGGCCAACCTTCATGTCAAGTTTGAAGACTCTAGGTCCAAGCATACCAAAGTTATACCATGAAATAAGAACTTTAACATTTTTACATTCAAGGTCACAGTGACCTTGACCTTCAAATGAATGACCTTGAAATGACCAGTGGTTACTAACTAGTTATGGCCAACCTTCATGTCAAGTTTCAAGACTCTAGGTCCAAGCATACCAAAGTTATAACAACTTTAACATTTTTTATATTGAAGGTCACAGTGACCTTGGCCTTCAAATGAATGACCTTGAAATGACCAGTGGTCATCTGTTAATCCTGGCCAACCTTCATGTCAAGTTTGAAGACTCTAGGTCCAAGCATACCAAAGTTATACCATGAAATAAGAACTTTAACATTTTCGAGCACGCCGCCACCCCGCCCGCCCGCCCGCCCCCCCCGCCCGCCCGACAACATCAATCTATAAGCCGAGATTTTTTCGAAAAAAATCCGGCTAAAAATGAATAATTATAAAATTATATAAAACTTTATCAATGAACAGTGCCATGCTTTATTCCCAGCAATCCACACTCATACCGAGTTCGGAAAGTTGTTGCTGCACCATATCTATCCCAGGCACCCCACGTTTTCTCTTGATCAGGTCCTGTCCCTTACGCCTTATGTCCTCCACCAATGTCTCCTTCGCAAGAACTTCCGCATGGCTTCTCTGGAGAAGCAATTAGAACTTATTTGTTTCTTTAAAAAGGTGAGATAATAACAATTTATTTATATAAAAGAATATAAATAATTAGCAACAGGTGTTCATTAATTTCACTTCTGTTTTATTTATTGTTTTATTTTTTATAAAAACTATCAATCAAACACATGCTTTCAAAACTACTCTGGAACTGATAAAAGAACAGCATATTTCTAATAATCTAGATCTGCCAAGTTTTCAGAAACTCAACTGAAAAAACAATAGTCTGCCAAAAATCCACCGACCTCATGTTCTTTCAGCCTGCGCTTAGCCTCTTTTTCACTGGTTGCTACAGCAACTGCTACATCCAGATCTCGTTCCCGTGCGTCCAACCAGCTGAGAACGTCTGCGAGGTCTTGAAGGAATGACTTGACCGTGTCCAGCATGCCCTTGAGCTCCTGTTGGCGATCTAGTAGACGTTCTTCAAGCATCTCGTAACGCTGATTCATGTCCACAAGATCCTGCTGGGTCTCGGAGAGGTCTGCTAGATGAGTGGGAATAACATTTGAAGTCTAAACAGTGTGTGACACAGAGTTTGGCTGATTTATATTGATCAGGTTGATGTCAGACCTAACAACAATAATCAGTGAGAGCTCTATCTCAGTAAAAAAATCTTTTGACTTTTTACCCATGGAAATAAAGTTATAATTTAATAACATTTTCATTGATGATTTTTATGAAAGAGACTTTGTTTGAGATTTGGAAGGGCCAGGGCACCAAAATTAAGTCACTTCTATAATTGATATTGTGGAACTGTTAAATCTGCTTGGTATTTTGTATCAGGTAGTATCAAAGTTATTTTCCACCAGCCAGACAATCATATGAATCGGCACAGTGTTCTTAATAATATAAACTTGGTCAAAACTTTGTTTTGCCTCAACTCATTTTATTTAGATTATCAATGCTTACTAGCATAACACATGTCACACTTTTTGGACACCTTTTCAAAAGGACTGTTGTATGTAATTTAACCCTTTACTACTTAGATACGTATTTTAACGCATTTGTTGTCCCTTGGAAAGTTAAATTTAATTAAAGGCCTTTCTTACTAGATCCAAGTTTTTAAGGTTTTTCTGTTGCATCCCTTAGATACTGATTAGCAGCAAACAGCATAAAACCTGAACAGACTGCGAATTACTTGCAGTCTGTTCTGGTTTTATGCTGTTTGCACATAGCCATTTTCACTTAGCTTCTAAGTGGGAAAGGGTTAATATGTATTATTCAAATGTGCACATGAGACTGAAAGTACCACAAACGTGTTCGTAATCCATGCAAGAAAGAATAATGTATATTTGACAAACTATAAAGAAGACAACAGCAAAGAACTAAAACCTTATCCATACATTTCAGATAAATTCACTTCAAAAAGTTTTTGGACACAATAATTTTAAAATTTTGTATTAATTTATTATTTATTTGTCTAATATTATCAATCTTATAGATTTCACTTAAATTTAAAGGAATTAAAATTTTAAAGATACTTTTACTTTACTAATATAACACAACTATATTCTCTGTCTTTTTGGGATGCATAATGAAGCAGGAGACTAAGTGTACATAAAAGGATTATCATGCAGTTTTGTGCAAGAACTAAATAACTGGAAATTTCTTAATAAAATAACAGCAGAGGTGAGAAAAATTCCCGCACCGTCTAAGTGAAGGAAATCAGAACTGCTTTTTCGACTCCCAACACCACTAGAATCACTGGAGGCTGACATTGGACTTGTGAGTTCTGTGCCAAAAGGAAACGAGCCTGTCGTGGGGGAGGGGCTGCGTATCCGTGGTGACGTCATGCTACTAGGGTACCGCCTCGTTCCTAAGCAGGGGTGGGGGAGAACAATCACAAGGCAAGGTAAGTTAGAAGATAGGTCACTCACCACCAAAAAAACAGAACAAAAAATGAGGCCCATTTTACCAACCATTCTTTGAAGAAAAAAATCGACTATAAATTCCTGAACAATATTGTGCAAATAATATGGGTTTAAATGTTAATATTGTTAAACATCAGAGAAGGTGCGACAACCTGCTATTTCCCTTACGATAATTACAATACAGATATTGAAAACTAAGTCATATTCAACATAGGGGTGTGGTTAATGTTTTGTCTTAACTCTTTACCACTTAGATACCTATGTTCACACATTTGTAGTCCCTTAGAAAGTTACATTTAATTTAAGGGGTGTTGCGGCAGTTTATTTAACCGAGGATACATTTATAGCAACACCGATGTTGCTATTATCACAACTCAATATTTTTGTTATCAGTATCATCAGAGATGACCGAGTTGGTTCATAATGCAATTGTTGGTGGTTCGATCCCAGGTGGGGTTAACTTTTTTTCAACTTTTTTTCTTTCTTTAAAATACATTCTTGCTTTATACTGGAGCTCTTTAGTCTTGTTGTTTACATTTATCAATTTAAAGCATTTAATCACAAACTTCAAAACATGCCGAAATCTGTGAACAAGTACATGTAAGTTATTTATGATTAAGGTCGAGTTTGATACTGTATGGTCTTATGTTTGTGATTAAACATTGTTTTTTATTAATGTTGTTTGGTAAGCTGTTGTGATCCCAGTTAAGATTGTAAACAATGTCTAATGTTTATGCATATTTCTAACAATCTATGTACTGGTACTTGGATTTTTGCCTAATTGCTGTATTTTATGAAATTTGACGTTGACGGTAGGGATTGTTAAAACAAAAAATCTCTGTTAAAAGTGCGGTGACCCCCTTTTTTATTTGTGTTTTATAATGGCAATACGTATAGGAACATATCAGAGCAGTTTCGCAGAATTCTATTTGACCGAATTTTTTTCAATTCCATTTATGTGGTTACAATAGTAAAAAATGACGTTTTTTTGGGGTGACATAAAAATTATAAAAAATAAATTTCTTAAAATTTAACTAGTGTACTCCATTTTATTGGTAGTGTGTGGTTTAATTAAATGGTATATGCTGTATCTTAGCTTATAAAACATCTACATGTTGCCAATTTCATAGGTTATTAATTATTTGTACGCAATAAGAGATTTTTCAGTTTTATTGAAAAAGTACATGTTATATAATGGTGAATAAAATCAAAACAAGGCCGGTGACCTTATGTTTTCATTTCATTTTTCATATAGTGTTTGTATATATATCTTAAATATAAATTTTGGACAAAATCTATTTGATAGAAAAAAATCAGCAAAACTGCAGCAACACCCCTTAAGGCCTTTCTTACTACATGTAGATTCAAGTTGTTAAGGCTTCATCTCCAATCCTTAGATACTGATGAGCAGCGAACAGCATAAAACCTGAACAGACTGTGAGTTACTCGCAGGCTGTTCTGGTTTTATGCTGTTTGTTAAAGCCATTTTCACCTTGCTTTTTATGGGGAAAAGAGTTAAGACTAGAAACAGGTTGGTTGATATGGACCCCAATGTCATTCATATTCAAGGAAATAAAAAACAAATCAAATGTGTTAATTTGGGAACATTTTTATATGTTTACAAAATGCATGATTGTTTAGATACATGAACGTATATCAATCATATTAAGATTGTACAATGCAGATAGATTTTAGTCAATTAATTGAAACCACGTCCTCTCAAATAAATTTTAGAAAGCGTCAAAGCAATATTTAAACAAGGGCTGTTTGTAAAACATGCATGCCCCCCCATATGGGCTGTCAGTTGTAGTGGCAGCCATTGTGTAATACGTTTTTTGTCACTGTGACATTGACCTTTGACCAAGTGACCTGGAAATCAATAGGGGTCATCTGCCAGTCATGATCAATGTACCTATGAAGTTTTTCATGATCCTAGGCCTAATTATTCTTTAGTTATCATCAAGAAACCATTTTACTGTTTTGAGTCACTGTGACCTTGACCTTTGGCCTAGTGACCTGAAAATTAATAGGGGTCATCTGCGAGTCATGATCAATGTACCTATGAAGTTTCATGATCCTAGGCATGAACATTCTTGAGTTATCATCCAGAAACCATTTTTACTATTTCGAGTCACTGTGACCTTGACCTTTGACCTTGTGACCTGAAAATCAATAGGGGTCATCTGAAACTCATGATCAATGTTCCTATGAAGTTTCATGATCCTAGGCGTAAGCATTCTTGAGATATCATCCGGAAACCATTTTACTGTTTCAAGTCACTGTGACCTTGACCTTTGACCTGAAAATCAATAGGGGTCATCTGCCAGTCATGATCAATGTACCTATGAAGTTTCATGATCCTAGGCCTAAGCATTCTTGAGTTATCATCCAGGAAACCATTTTACTATTTCGAGTCACTGTGACCTTGACCTTTGACCTAGTGACCTGAAAATCAATAGGGGTCATCTGCTAGTCATGATTAATGTACCTATGAAGTTTAATGATCCTAGGCCTAAGCGTTCTTGACTTATCATCCAGAAACCATCTGGTGGACAGACCCGACTGGACGGACGAACCGACCGACATGTGCAAAACAATATACCCCCTCTTTGAAGAAGAGGAGCATAAATATAAAGTAAATAACACCTTTTTCAGTTTTAAAGTAAAACTATTATTTTTTAAATCACCTAAAATGTGCGAACATTCTGCATTCAAACACAATGTTGAATTTTAACTAGCAAGTATATTGCTGGAGGGAGGGTCATGCTAGGGTTAGCAGCAATCATCCGGTCATAACACAGATTATCATCCCAGAAAGCAAACAGAAACAGAACCATCACCTCATCCAATTGCAAAGAAAACAAGATCAGCCGCGTTCTGAGAAAACTGGGCTTAATGCATGTGTGTAAAGTGTTGTCCCAGATTAGCCTGTGCAGTCCTGTGCAGTCCGCACAGGCTAATCAGGGACGACACTTTCCGCTTTTATGGTATTTTTAGTTTCAAGGAAGTCCCTCCTTACCGAAAATCAAGTTTAGGCGGAAAGTGTCGTCCCTGATTAGCCTTTGCAGACTGCACAGGCTAATCTGGGACAACACTTTATGCACATGCATTATGCCCAGTTTTCTCAGAACACTACTCAGATGGGGTTATGTGCATGGTGAACATAATCACTCAATATATCCCAAACACATAGTCTTAAGGTATGCACCTATTTTTTTATATAATGAAACATATCGTAGCAATATACTGAATATGAACATTCTGGTATTTTTAAACTGGGATTTCTCAAATTATTAATATCATGGCAGCAATTTTTTTTACCCTATTTGGAAAAGTACCGGTATCAGCCTAATTAGGGGAAAATGGGAAATTGTGCATTGTGAAGTCTTCATATTGAGCAATTGGTGTATTTGATTTTTGCTCTCAAATACTTAATTCATAACTGAGTGTTTTCAAGTTGTCCTTATTATATTTACTTTATATTAAGTTCAAGCCATAACAGTTGCATCGTGAAACTAGCAAAATACTTTTTTTTTAACCTTCAATTCCGATTTTTGTTTAAAGAAAGAAGGAAAAAAATTGCTGCAATGAAATTCCATGTACTATTTTCTTACTACCAAATCATATTAAATTAAACAAATTAATTTATCATTGGCAATGTCACTCATTACAATGCCTCTAAAAATTACACACAATTCAACCTTAGCCTACAAAACGTGATCGACTTCTATTGTTACTGAGTCACAAGAAACCAGTCCAACTGCAACTGTATCCTAGACAACAGAAACCAGTCTACACTTACTGAATCTCATTGGGCTCTTGGGCCGTGAGTCTCCTGCTTGGATGGCGTCATATGCGTTTCCGACAGTATTCAGTTCATCAATACGTGGGGAAAACTCGTAGTGCTCTTGAATCATTGGCTGCAAAAAAAACACACATTTATTTAAGTTGAGCAAATAAGCTACACTAAGAACATGCTATCCCATTTAAGTCTGAAATAAATGTGTACAAAAGGGAAATTCCAAGCTGGATCAAGTCAATAAATATTGCTTGATATGACATATGATATAAAAGATTGTAGTCAGTATTGCAAAAATGTACAAACTTAAAGAAAAAAAGTAAAAGTGTAATGAAACTGTGTTCTTTAATAAAAACATAATTTCAATGTTTTAAGGATTCCTGAAACACTTTAAAAGGACATATGAATCATAATTAACGTTAAGACAAAAACAGCTCGCACTTTCTGCTAAAACAAACAAGGCATTAAAGTTTTCCATACTTGCAGTTCCTCAATCTGCCTGGATACAATATCCATATCAACGGCTACAGGTTCGAAAGCATCCACACTCGTCTCCATGGCGGACAACCATCGGACAACCTCATCTTTCATACATTCATAGTCGCTCTCTCTGCTCTCTTTAAGGCTTGCCTCTGCATCCCTTTCGTTGAGACATTCCTCAAACTTTGCCCACAGCTGATCCATATTGGCCAACGCCATTTTTATGGCATTAGGATCACTGGTTCTCGGATCCTGGATCAGATTCTGCCCTGTAGTCTTCAGCTGCTGCACAGCCTGCATCTGGCGATCTTTTTCAAGCTTAACAGCATCCACCTTGTTCTTTAGTTGGTCTATTGGTTTCTTACTCCACTCTGAAGACTCCAAGGAATCTGTATTTATTTGAACCCATGCTCTTAGAACATCAAGGTTCTCATTGAATCTCTGCAAGCCTTCAGATACCGTATTTACCTGTGCTAATGAACTTCTGCTCTTTTTCTGCACTCCAAGGAATCGAGTTGAAATGTCATTTATTTTACCTTCAAGGGCTTTAGCCATGTCTAGATCACAGGTCTTAATAAGTTCACGCGCAGCTAATTTCACAGATTCGACACTGGGTTGATGACTCTCAATGTCTTTCTCAATGATGCTCAGTTGCTGTTCCTGTTCTTTTAACTTCTCCTGATTCAAACTCACCAGTTTCTGTAGGTCCAATTTACGATCAGTGTCCTTCAACCATGTTAGCAGGTTCTCAACAGCATCTTGCACGTCCTGCGATTTGGTCACAGCTGTCTGCAGTTCATTAGCCTTTTCGTTCACCTCTTCAGAGATGATATCGTGTCTGCCAGCAATGTCATCAATAATCTCCTGGATCTTCGCTATCTGTTCACCGTGTATTCCAAGTTCTGCCATCTGAGTGATCACCTCTTTACCACACTTCTCCAACTCAGCCATCTGATTCTTGTGAGCAATCGTGTCATTTCCGACAGCCTTCATCTTTTCAAGAGCCTCTCTCAGAGCTTCAGGTTCTGGAGCAGATGATTCCTGTCTCGTCATACTCAGCTTCTCCTCTGTGTCTGTCAGCCAAGAAAGCATCGTCCATGTTGACTCATTGAAGGTCTTCTGTTTGTTGACAAGAGCGGTCAGTTTGTCACCAAACTTATTACACTCAGACTTGAGCTCGTTGTAGCGAGTTTCAGCCTCTTTCTGCTTCTCTAGGACGACCTCGACCTCTTTGTTGTCCATGGAAATGAAGCTGGTGCGACTCATGCGGCTGGGCTTGGCTCGGTCTGCCTTGTACGCATCTAGCCTCCAACTTGTGGGCCTGAAACATGGCATAAATCACACTGCAACTGTTGATCTCATGAATGGGGGTGAATCTATACAACAATGGATCAGATAAAGTATTTAACTCTTTACCACTGATTATAACCTCTTGTTTATTCACCAGTTTTAACAGTATAATCGGTCAGTTTCTATCGATACACTTGTTTACTCTCTTATCCATGGAATGATCACTATTTCAATGACCAGTTGCTAGGCCACAAAACAAAATACTAAATTATTTTTTTTCAAGATAAGTCTCTTTTTTCTTTTGACAATAAGCAATTATCAATATTTAAAAAAAATAAAAATAAATAAAAAACAAGAGATTGCCAAGCAATATTGTCCCCTACCGATGAAACTCAGCCATTGTCAGTAATTTTTTAATTTTTTATTTGTATCCATAGCAATCCAGAATTCTTGACATAGGAACAAAATGAAATGATGTGAATAATCTCCATATTGCCATCTATCTATGTTTCAAGTTTCATGAAAAAATATGAAGAACTTTTAAAGTTATCGCAGGATCCAGAAAAGTGTGAAGGACAGACAGACTGACAGACGGAGCGCAAACCATAAGTCCCCGCTAGGGGACAATAAGAAAAAAGTCTTGTTAACAAGCTAGAATATAATTTACAACACCATCAAAATAAACCACTTTAGGGCATGTACCTATCATAACCATTACAACATCAATATACCTTTGCTTCCTCCATGTATGTTTTCAATGGGTAGGACAGATAGCGCAGATCTGCAGTGTGGGCTATGATGTCAGACTGCATCTCCTGGAATCACAATTACCACAATCTCAGATGAGATTTCATAGCTCCATGTTCTTGGAAAAGCTTAATGCATGTTCATAGTGTCGTTCAAGATCAGCCTATGTAGTCTGCATGCCCTTTCCAAGGAAGACACCACTTTAGTGGATTTTTTGTCTAACCCTTTCAGTGCGGGAACCGAATTTTTAAGGCCTTTGCAAACAGTTTGGATCCAGATGAGACGCCACAGAACGTGGCGTCTCATCTGGATCAAAACTGTTTGCTATTCTGATAATATTCTTTGAAAAAAATCGAAGAAAATGCTAATTTTAGAAATTCAGCAGACGACAAATTTCCCAGCATGCAAAGGGTTAAAGGAGGTCTCTTTTAAACAATAAGCCAGGGTAGGCAGAAAGTGTTTTCCCTGATAAGCCCGTTTGGACTGCACAAACTAGTCAAGGCTAACAAATTACGAACATGCATTAAGCCCATCCCACATCAAGACTTAATAAATCAGCTGTTTTACCTAGTCTGTCCCAAAGCATGCGCAGACAAATAAAATCACTATAACATTACTGTACAGACAAGCATCGGTCCATACAACAATACGAATATTTGCTTAGATTGTGTTTTTAGCATGGAATTAATGTTCATTTCTCCACTGAAAGTAGTGTTTAAATTGTCATTAAACAAGGCGCAAGTTTGGTCTTTCATATGTTAATGTTTTCTTTTATCTAATGCATTGTATGCAATAGACAAGGTTCAAGTTTGTTCAAACACTTAAAAGATGCTCAATTCAGTTCGCTTTTGATGGGTCATTGTGACCCATGTGTTGTGTTCACAATTTGATAAAATTACGTCTCTCAAATGTTTGAGAACATGTATTTACTATCAATAACCTTTAGCACTGGGCATACAAGACACTTTGCTTTGTTACTGAATTTTGACAAATCAAACCACAACTACCACATTTATTTAAAATTAAAAAAACACAACTATCTCCTTAAAACTGCTGACTGCACAGCACACATGTCAACCTGATACAGACAGAACCAACAGAACTAACCTTGTGTTGATCCTTCACTCTGGTCACTCCATCAACTATCTGTATGGCCTCTATCTGCCTTTGCAATTCCTGTTCTGTGGTTCCCAGCCAGGAGCTAAACTTTTTCAGTTCCGCTTCAAATTTGGTAAGCTCATCCGTAGCTGTTGAAAGGTGCTTCATACGGGACTCACACGTCTTCTGTACCTAAGAATGTAATATGAAAAAAATTAGTCACACTTCGGTTTAGGAAAAGATGAAATTACAGTCACATTATTCTTGGGATAATTTCTTGTAAACCTTTGGTAATTATGTTCCCAGGAAAGTGACCCATTGGCTATAAATACATGTCAATGCATACATCACAGTACTTTCCTATTGAAAATAAGCCTTGATTCTGATAATTTTCCAAAATCTAAAAATAAACTTTTTTCACAAAGCTTTTATTTAACTAGATAACCAAATTGTTATAAAAGAGTATTTCAAAACTGGAAAAAGTTTATGACAAATATATTGATAGGTTCCATAAATAATGTTTTATGGTGTAATTAAAATTCTCTTATTATTGTCAGATGAAATAATAATAAAAATGTTCACAATATAAACACTTCTGAAATGCAAAAAAGGTATAAAATTAAACCAAAAGAATCTTATAGCTTACATAAACATTAAATCAATTTTTTTTTCATAGGAATGTTTTAAATGCAAGTGAAGATTCAATTATCCTCTGAGATGTTACCTTTCCATAGGAGGTCTTCATGACTGACTCAAGGTTCTGTAACTCTGTGACCTGTTCAGGAGTGAGCTCCTCCTGGTGGTGTTCCACGAGCTGCTCTGATTGGTAGACCAGGGAGCGGATAGGCTGCTGGTGGCCGAGTACGTCATCATACAGCGCCTGTGGGGAATAGTGAGACTAACATTCATGTTTAATATTAACCCATTTATTCCTAGTGGACCCTCCCATCCTTCTACATTGGATCAATTTATTTCCAAAATTAGGGATGTCTAGTATATTTATTTCTATTTTAGAATATTTCTTACAGAAATTCCTTTAAGCAAACAGCGCAGACCCTGATGAGACGCCGCATCATGCGGCGTCTCATCTGGGTCTACGCTTTTTGCCAAGGCATTTTTTCTAGACGCTAGGCATAAATGGGTTAAGTACACAGATTTTAAATAATTGTTATTTAGGGAGCTTATTTCAAAACCAGTGAATGAAAGACCTTAATTGAACTATGACCCTGAGCCACATTCTGCATGTTCTTGAAGTGTTGTCCCACATTAGCCTGTGGGGACTGCTCAACAAACATGCATTAAACCCTGTTTTCCCAGAACGCAGCCAACCCAATGTTAGTCCTTACCTTGAGTACTTCCCGCTGACTCTGTGCCTTGTAAGCCTCCTCACTCACAGGCTGGTCGTCCTTCAGGAGCTGCTCCACGTCCGAGACCCAGTTGAGTTCATTGTGCAGGTCGGACACAAGCTTATCGTGTGAATCCGAGAGTTGCTGCAAGGGGAAAACACACATACATGAGCCATGCTCTGAGACAAAATGGGTTTGATGCATGTGCTCTCCACAGAGAGAGGCTCAAATGTATCGTGTTCTGAGAAAAATGGCCATAATGCATGTGCGTAAAGTGTCTCTCAGATTAGCCTGTGCTAGGCACAGGCTAATTGGGGACGACACTTTCCGCTTTTATGACATTTTTTGTTTAAATGAAGTCTCTTCTTAGCAAAAATCCAAGTTAGACGGAAAGTGTTGTCCCTGATAAGCCTGTGCGGATTGCACAGGCTAATCCTGGGACAACACTTTACGCACATGCATTATGCCCAGTTTTCTCAGAACACGACTCAATTTATAAAACAGCAGAGGTTGCCATTGTGCTAACATGGTTAAAAGAAGGGTTAAATTCATATGGGAATGCGATTTCATAGGCTGGGAAAGTTTTTTGGTGATGTTATTTTTCTAATTATTCAAACAATTTAATGAAAATTTATGTATGTATTAACATTTTTCTATAATGTAGTCCTAGTTCAACATGAATAATAAATCTATTAACAGGAAAAAAATAATATCAACATACTGGTAATCACAAAATAAATGAGTGTTTTACTTATGTTCAAAATACCAAATCCGAACATAAAGTAACAAACAGGTACAAAAATTAATATATTGACCAAATACAGTTAAGGGAAAATCTATTCTACACATATTAGAGGAAAGCAATGGGCAGCTAATTCGATATTTATTTGGTAAAAGGAAACAAAAAAAAACAGGGCTTAACAATTACCATGAAAACCCAATTTCAGTGATGGAGTTGACTGTGTTTTTTAATGCAAATAAAATTGTTTAGGGACATTGTTGACATGCTTCTTCTAAAATGAGGCAGTAATACAACATGTAATACTATTTGTAATTGGAATTTTCCGTCCAATAAAAATCAATGTCTAAATAACTATACAATTTATAGATAAAGCTTATAATTGTAGAGAAAATGGCATTCAGTCACTTTATACAAAGACGAATAACTTATATTTAAAGAAATAAAATGCTGATTTGTTCTATGATTTTCATCTTTTTATGCTATTAGAGTGTTATTTAGACTGTTTGGGGCATCAAGCATCTATTCATGTTGTTAAGAAATTGGTTGATACATGGCAATTGTACAACACTTTCTTCAGTTCATACATGTAAATAATGATATGTAATACATTATATACAAGTTCATAAAATCTGCAAAATGCAACGTATACTGTCCATCAATCATTTATATTTTTTATAAAAATATATAAAATACAACAAACATGCATTAAATTGCATACACACAACTATACAGATAGCAAGTTAATAATTATGAACAGGAAGAACAAAAAAAAATAAGCCCCTTTTTTGTCGGAATAACCTGCCTTTTTTTTCCAATTTGTTATATCAAAAGTTATTCCCATCACATTGTTTTTTTCCCCAAAAAATAATCTTATAAGAGCAACAATGTATTGATTAACAGGTTTATTCTGAAAATCTCAGCCTTTGTAATTAATTACTGTAACTTTTTGGACTCAGGTGTTCAAGATGCATATATAGAATCATACAATTCAATCCAACGTCCACCATTAATTGTTGACCTTACACCAACCATGCTTAAAATATATTATGCATAACAAACTGTATTGAAATCCTGAACACTTGCTTTATAGTTGAATATGATAAATATTCAATATTATTAAGGAAGTAATAAATCTATTTATAAATGGTACATAAATCATCTCATTAAACAAACCCTCTGGAAGTGTATCTTCAATGCAAAAGGAAAATTCTTCACAAGCTGTTCTTAAAACAAGCAAATCGTTGAATTGATATCCCCCGCCAATATGCTTCTTGACACAAAAGTGTTATATTTGACACTCAGCTAAAAAAGCATTTTTTAAGACAAAAAGGGCCATAACTTCATTTTTAACAGATGGTGTACAATGCCCTTTGGCATGCATCATCCTCTTATCCATATGTATATACTCATACCAAGTTTAAATGAATTCCGCCAAAGCACTTCCAAGATATGGCTCCGGACACAAAAGTGCTGGACGGAAAGACGGAAGGACGGAACGACGGACGGACAACGCCAAAACAATATCCCTCCGCCTATGGCAGGGGATAATAAGGTTGTATAAAAAATACATGTATTGAATTGTCAAAACGTGATAAACAAATCCACAAGTATACAATCTTGCTGAAATAATATGTCTGAAAATGTCTGTCTGAAAATAAACATCATCATGCCATGACAATCATTCCTTGTTTCTATACAAATATCCATACAAATAATTCAATTAAAACAGTGATATAATTTTAATGTACGTTAATCTTGAAAATTGTGTTCCCTGATACGAACACAAGTTTTTTTACTTAATCACATTTTATTTATTGTCTTTTAAGGGAAGAGTAACATTGCAAATTATGTCACACTAACGATTTCAGTAATCATTTCACATGCTTGGTCAACTGATGTCATTCCAAGTTCTTCAGGGCTGGTTTAATGGGGCTGCTCCTTCAGACTGGGTAACCTGAATGGGCTAAGCATGCAAGGGGCATAAAAAAGCATATTACTACAGGCTTCTTTGAAAACATCTGGAGTTGTTAACAACAATGGAAAATGTTGGTAAAATTACATTTCTCATTCTACTAAATAGTATACTGATATTGTGCAACTCTGGATGAAAGATGGTGTAACTCCAGCTTATATGGCTTTAAACTTTTTTAAAAATACAAAATGATAATTGTTTGAAATCATCTAAAATTGCATCTGTTTGAATTGTTCATTTGGAACCACGTGTATGGCATTTCGCTGCATGCACATGAAGTTTTAAAGACATTCTGCCCTCAGTTCCATCCTTAAGTTCACAATATTCAAAATTGTTATGGTTTTCATAACATTTAAAAATGATAGTGTTGTTTATAGTTCATATATTAAACGCAAATACTAAATTTTAGTTATAAATCCATTCAGTATTCTTTGACTAAACAGTTTTCATCTTTCTACAATTATTGAAAGATACATTTTACATACAAAACAAAATTTCTCTTCTTACCAAAATTATAATATACGGTTCTTATATGAAGAAGATAATTTAAGGCAAAATAAATTTTTGACAGAAGAGATATTTTTGGTTATGATGTAAAACTTTCCATTAGGTTTTGACACATTGAGATGGAAAAGAACTGTATTTCTTTGCTCAACACTTCATAAGTAAGACCGTTTAACAAAATGACAATTCTATGGCAAATCTGGACACTAATTTACTCAAAGGATACTTAAAATTGAAACACAGCAATTTAACATTGCATCAAGAACTCAAATTGCAACTACCAATGTACTAGAACTGAAATTTTGTCTACAACAAATTCACATAATGCAGCAATTGTATTCTAAAAAGCATTTCTATAAAATATACATTGATAAATTCACTGGAAAAGAAACAAAAGTTAAATTTAATAAGCAATGTACATACCATTCTGTACAGCTATTGAAACTTCGGCAGTTTAAATTAAGAAATATTCACAACAAAACCTTAAATTGTACCAATCAAAGGTAAGCATTACTAAAAGAGAAGAAAACTTATTTTTCTCAAAGTTAAAACAAGTCTGAAATCTGTTGAAAATACTCTGAAACGAAGGCATGTACAAACAATATTAGGCACAAATTGTCAGTTAAGCATTAAATGTGACATTTAGTGAACCTATTTGGGAAATATATATTTATTTCAGATAATTTCTAAACTGAAGCTTGAATACAGATTAAATATATATATATATGACAAGTATGGAATAATAGTTTTCTAACCGAGAAGTTCACACACTCTTTCACTAAAACAACCTAATAATGGGTTTTTAAATAACCATACCTCAAGAATGTTAAAGATTCAATACTGCATGGCAAATAAATGGTATTATGTCTCAAATTTTCAGCAAATAGCAAAACAATATCTTTTAAAACTTAAAATAAAAAAAAAACAATAATATTTTTAAACTTATAAATACGTTTATATCAGACATATAATTTATAGAACATGCTCCAACCAAAGTAATATTCAAATAAAATAAAATGTCTGTACTTATAGTAGTATAAAGATTGGTATCTTCCAAATAGAGTTTCACAAATCAAGGTAGTGTTTCCATAGAAACCATGCAGTATTAATGATTTAACACCAGGATTCAGGGCAGAAACATGCACCATATTATTAAGTTAATGAATTAAGATAGAGAAAAACATGAGTCAAGTTTACATCTCAAACAAAACAATCATACAGCAACTCAACATGGACTACTACATAATAGAGAAAACTATATTAAAATCAAACTTTAATTTTTAGAATTTATCATTAAACTTTGATTTAAATGATAGTTAAGAAAATTACAATAAAATCAACATAAATTTTTCAAAATTTCTCAAAATAAAACAAATGTTACAATAATTAGTATTTTTTCAAGCTCAACTTTTTTTTTTAAACATATACTTTTCAAACAATTAAAACAATTATAGTTACTTATTAAATAAGTAGCTTGTTTGTTTTTTATGGGGTTAGTATAATTCAATAAAACACACTTCACACTTACATACACTTTAAAGTTAGTTAAAACAACTGTTAGAACACTTACAAGCAAATATCTTCTGAAGGTGACTAATTTAAGTATGCATATGAACAAGGACCAACAATGCCCTTTCTGTTGCCAGACAAATGCATTTTTATAACAGAATTTAATATTTATATTCAGGAAAATCACATGAAGACCTATATAACTTAGCAACATTAAAACAAATCAACCACAAAACAAGCACCATGCAAAGTGGTCAAGATACACTAGAAGCATGACTTTTTTCTGTTCATTCACATGCCTAACATAAAGACATTTTAGACCATTTGAGGAACAAAACATGCTCTTCTTAGTTACTCCCAACAAGTCTAATATCATTAGAAACTAACACAATGAAGAATGCAAGAAACTACTGACAACAAACATCATTCTGAAAAGAAAATGTCATTCCAAGGAACATTCCAGAAGGACCGAACTAGATCTAGGACAAGGCCAGGGACATTCCAATGCTTATACCTGCCGCTCTTCCTTCACTGATGGGGGCAGACCAGGGCTGAACAAGAATTCTTTATTCCTTTGAGGAGAAACCAACAATTTGTGACCTTGACCCATGAATGACCCTGTGTGACCTTGATTTGCATTTTCCATTTCACCCTTATTTCTATTGCTTGAAGTTGGTTCGGAATTCACAATTACACAGACCCCATGGACCGGTCCTTTTGATAATTTATTATTGTTCACGGTAGAATCTGCCAAGCTTTTGGAGCAATTACTATCTGCATCATCTATAAAATGCACGGCTTTTAAATGACTCACTTCAGCAACAAACTTTAAACCTGATTCATCATGTCCAAACTGATTTTGTGAATGGTTAGTTTCATATCCAGAAGAATTACTCTCCATACTTGAAGTTGAACTTGAAACTTTTTGATCATTACTTTTACTCTGTTTGCTTGGCTTAAAATTAACAGTTGGTCCTTGTCTGACACTTATTTGTTTCCTAAGGTTTCCTTTCCAAATTTCATCTGGTTTCATTCCAGGGATGGTTTCAACATTGTTACTACTCTCTCTCAAGCCTTCTCGAGGAATATTGCTAATGATCAACCCAGCTGATACAGCTTCTCGAAAATTCAAGTTTGCCTGCTTGGAAACATATTTCCCGCCAATATCATCAATCACTTTCCTCTTGATTCCTTCCCTCAGTTTAATAACTTCGCCATCTTTATCAACATCTCTTACTTCCTTGCAACTATCTGTAATCACATCTCTTTCAATCAGATCCCTCAATGTTGTTTCATCTGCTGAGGCAGGACTCTTGAAGTGACCTGTGTTTTCATTATAAAGTCCTTGATTAACAGCACTGTACAAGCTCAGACCTTTCGGACTTAAGATAAAACCTTTGTCAACTGCATCTGCTAATGAGAATGAATCTCCTGAATGTGGATTCTTGAATTCTCCAGTTTTCACATCAATCATTCCCAAACTTCCTGCTCTTTTCAGTGTTATTGGCTTAACTGTGTCTGGATCAATTACTTCTGACTTGGATCGGCTTAGTACACCTGTTGAAAAAGCATCATGGTATTTGTTTTTACCCTTTAACCCTTCATTCGTTAATATTTCTTCAACATAAATCTCCACAGAACTCTTACACTGAAATTTGACTTGGCTTTTCACAATATATCCAGCCTCTTTTGCAATAGACAACTTTAACTGACTGCCAGTTAGTGGATCAATGTACATTCCAGTTTCAGAGTCTATAATGTTTCTATTAATTGCTTCTTCAACAGAGATGCATTCATCTTTATTTGGATCGATCACCTCGCGATTCTTGCTGTTGATTAACCCACTAGCAACTGCATCTTTTATACTGAGCCTTTTCAGAGTAAATGTGTCTTGTAACAAACCTTTGTCACTATCAAACAAGCCTTTTTCAATAGCATCAAAAAGAGTCCCGATCCGATATCCTGATTGATCGTGCTTCACATTTTGTATCAAAGAGTCCAATGAAGAGGACACATTTTTGTTGGTGGATAGCCAGTTAAGATTTGTGTTACTCATCACTAATTCTGAGAAGGTATCACTCTTAACACTAAGCTGATCTACATCATCATCAGAACCAGAGAAATGTTTAGATTTAATAACAAGCAGACCTTGGTCTAATGCCTGTTTAAAAGTCATTGGTTTTGCTTTTGATACAATCACAGACTCAGAACCGCACTCTTCAACTTGAAACAACAGGTTTTTTGCAAGAGCATCCTTCAATAGAACCATAACATTCATGACAGGGTCATTGAAAAATACCCTTTTAATACTCAGCCTTCCCTGACTGGCAGCTTTCTCAATAGGCAACTTTTCATCCAAGAGATAGTCAAAAAATATTCCATTCTCCAGGTCCAAGAAGCCAAATTTAAGAGCTTCATCAAACCTTATTGGACTACTAACAGAGTCACTTCTGTCACTCATAACAGAACCAGTCATGTCCATGTCTGTTAATGACCCACAATTTGAAGAAATCTGATTTTCCTTCATATTCAGCTCGTTTTCAAGTGATCTTTGCAGCACAGTTAATTCACTACCATCAAAAAGAGAGCTATGTTCCAAAGAACTTGTCAAACTATCATGAGTATCAGTTATTTGCTTCGGTAACTGACTTTTTTCTATGATGTAACTTTTGTTCACTGCTTCAGCTAGCGACATTCGTCTTCCAGACTTCAGCTTCAAAAACCCGCTACTTTCGTCTACAAGGTTCTGTTGAATAGCTTGCGTCAGTGACATACTATCATTTTCAATGTCTACACTTCCGGCATCATTTATATTCTGCACTGTGGTATTGTAGGCATCAATAATCCCCCTTTCAACAGCATCATCAAATGTAAGGAAATTTCCAGTGTTTAAATCTTCCACCATCAGGCCATCATGGGTCAACATCCCATACATCAATCCCTCAGGAACAGTAAACTTTTCTTTGGTAAAATCAAACATCAAGTTTTGATGAACTGCAATGTCTAGAGTGAAGGTCTTCTTTTGAGTTCGATCAAACACTGAACCTGTTTTGTCACTCACATAGCCTTTCTTCAGTGCCTGCTTTAAAGATAGATATTTGCCTGTCTCTAGACATTTCACCCTTGTTCTGTTCACATCAATTAGCCCAACTTTCAATGCATCAGATAAGGACATCTCCTGACTTGTGGACGGATCAAAAATTGTGTTGTTAACTGTATCATAAATGCCCAGGTTAAATGCACTTGCAAGGCCCAGTCTTGGGTTATGTGAATGAACAACAAAGCCTGCATTTATAGCTTCAGACATGGGTATTATGAAATCATTTTTCATATCACAATAGCTTGCAGTCTGAATGTCAATTATTCCTTCTTCAATTGCTGTTTCCATATTCAAAAACCTTCTTTCATTGGGGTCTTTAACAACATAGTCATTCCAAGAGTTGGAGAAGTCATCCTGTTCATAACATGAATCTGACATTGTTTTATTTCGTTTTTTGCTACCAACAGTCACAAGTAAAAATCTATCAACTGCCTCTTGCAAACTGATCTGTTCATCTTCAAACAAATAATTACCTGTGAGCTCATCCATGAATCCTAAATCAAATGCTTCCTTTAAAGAAAATAAACCAGTTCCTGGTACAACAACTTGTCTTCTACAGGGATCTATCAATCTTTGTTCTATTGCCTCCACTAAATTGACAGTTTTCCCTGTTCTTACATCAAGAAAGCAAGCAAGTTTTTCATCATATAATCCATGCTGTAAAGCCTCTGCAATCGTTAATCCTGAAACTGGAATTTCGATGATGAAACCTTCTTCCACAGCATCAATGAGACTTGAAATTTTGCCACTTTCATTATTTGTAAATGTACAATGCTCATCATCAATTATACCAGAAGCAATTGCTTCAACAATTGGAATGAAACTACCAGTCTTCACATTTTTAACTAAGGTAGGACCTGGATTGATTACTCGCACAAGTATTGCATCTGCTAAATTCAATTTCTTTTTGGATAAGGAGTCAAAAATCTTCCCTCTCTGGTCCACATAACCTTTTCCTATTGCAGTTTTCAGTGTGATATGTTCATCACTTGCAGACCTTCGAAGAATGCCTTTGGATTTGGCTTCTTGGACATCACAGACATCGTCCTCTTTCAACATTGTTATTTCTGATGACTTTGTGTTCACAATTCCCAAGTATTCTGCATTCATTAAAGAAATGAATCGTCCAGTGGAAGTGTCTTTCACCATGGTTTTCTTTGGATCTATTAATTTTACCTCAATTGCTTTTTCAAGACTAAGAACGTCCCCTGATTTTGGATCTACAAAAGTCTTTGATTTTGAATCATATATATTGAACCTAATTGCTTCAATTACTGAACATGGTAAAGCTCCATGTGTTGCATTAAACAGAACAAGTCCCTTGTCTATTGCTTCATTTAATCCCATTTCTATTCCACCACTATTATATTTTCCACTGATTGGGTCAATAATATTTTCATGAAGTGCAGCATCCAGAGTCATGACGGTCAATGACTTGGGATCTCTAACTAACGCAGAATCGCCATCAAGAAATCCACTTTCTATAGCATCTCCAATTGTGATATCAACACCAAGATCTTCATCTCTGAACATATTTGTTTTAGGATTAAAATAACTGTCTTCCAATGTGATTTTAAGTGTAAGCTTTGGTTGATTAGTGACATCAATTAAAATGCCTTTTTCTAAAGCTTCTAAAACGGGCAACTTTTTTCCACCATCTATATCAACACAAACACCAGAATCAAAGTACAAAAGTCCCATATCAAGAGCTGAGTCAAGTTTGCAAACTCTGCCTGTTTTAGAATCTCTAACTCTAATCGAATCCTGATCAATCAAACCAGATGTAACTGCTTCACCGAAGCTGATCTCTTCATTGTTATCTGGGTTTAAAAAAGTCCCTAACTCTTCATCAAAAAGACCTTCTTCCACAATTTCTGATAATGAAAGTTTTAATGGAGACTGGGACCTCATTATTAAACCAATATTGAGGGCAAAATTGAGTGCTATGGCTTGCTCATTTGAATCTATCATTTTCCCAGACTCAGGGTCAATAATTCTGTTTTCAATTGCCTCTTGTAATGAAATAATATCTCTACTGACAGGATCTCGTATAAGTGATTCCCGGTGGATTAGTCCCTTTTGCAAAGCTACCTCAAATGGCATTTTACTTCCATCTTTTGGATTATGTAGAGTATTAGTTAATGCGTTGTACAGGCCTTGTCTAATTGCCATGTCAAGCATAATTGGAAAGGTTGTTGATGATTTTTCAGTAATAGCTAAACTGCATCTTCTCTGGACAAAAGACATAGATGTTTTTTCTACCAAATCAGTAGAATGCCTCCTTCCAACAGATGATTTTGAAGGATTTTGATTAAACAGTATATGCCCTCCATATTCTTTCCGACCATCATCACTTTTTACCTCTTTAAGATTCACAATATGTTTGTCTGATTCTTTAAGCTTGACAATACCTTCATTAGAGCTTGAAGCCACTTCCCCAATGCGAGGATCTAGAACAAGTCCTATCTCTTTAGCTTCATTCCAGGTCATCCATTTACCAGTTATGTTATCTTTAACCTTTCCCCATTCAGTGTCAAAAATGAAAGATTCAACACTATGTGAAATATCAACCCATTGGTCAAGTCTTCGGTCAAGTATTTTTGTTTCTTTGATAATTTCTTTTTGCGCAATCAATGAAACCAAACCAGGACCTAATTCTGTATACATATCACATTTTCCAATTGGTTCATTATCACTGACCTTAATTAATCCCTTTGCTACAGCAACATGAAAAGGCCAATTTAAAGCAGTCTTTAAGTTAATAGTCTTTCCTGAATGAATGTTTATTTGACCCGAATTTATTGCCTTCTGAATATTTACTGTTTTGCCATTTGCTTGTTTCACTTGTAATAGTTCTGGACTAATAAGTCCACAGTCAATAGCTTCTTGCATGTGAACACATTTCCCTGTTCTTGGATGAATCCATTTTTCTTTTGAGGTGTCCCAAAAATCTTCCAACAATGATTCAGTGTATGCAACAACCTCAGATTTTGACATTCTATTCATTTCAAACTCTGCTTCCTCATCAGAATCTAATTTACCAGGTAACATATATTTAGTCAAATTAATTTCACATCCATTTGCTTTGAGAACTTTACTTCTACACTGAACAGAACCAGAGTCAGTGAAACTGGTGTTTAAACTGTTAGAGAATATCAAAGATTTTGAGTCTTCACTGGAACTAAAATTTTTATCAAGAGAAGTTTGGGACAAGGTCACACAAGAGTCACCAAGGTCACATTTTGGACCAAAGACAGAAGAAGTCACCAGGGAATTGGAGGGATTCTGAAAATAATAGCCATATACAATTTTACACATTACCAATATATTAACCAATATATACCCATAGACTTTTCTGTAAAATTACATAACTTTTTACTGTCATTACATTTAGTTATTTTAAATTAAACCCATTGCATGATTATTTTGACCTTAACGCTTTTAGTGAAACACAGGAACAGCCATTTATATAAATAAGAAAGTTGAATGTTTAATGAGAATTAAACCTCTCCTACAGAACAACAATCTAGCAAGTTATGTTCACCAGATTCAAACCGCTTTAAATGGAAAGATCTAATGCTGGCATTAATCTACTACAAATAAAAGTTATAGACCAAGACAAGATCAAATATCTACAATATCAGTATCTAAAGAGAATATCTACAAAAGTTGTTTCAAGCTCTCTCACATTCCATTCTCACTGCGTATAACTTCACACTAAATACACAGTAAAAGAATAAATACAAATTGCAACAACAAAATAGTAACAAATAATAAAACAAAATTGTCAGATCTTCAGATGAGCTATTTATAAAAACAGAGCCATTTACAAAAACGACATGTTCAATATCAAGGACAGCAGCACTTTTTTTTTCATGCAACAACAATGATCAGTATAAGATACACAAATATGGATGAATATTAAGAATATTTTGACAACATTCAAGGATTATGACTCATTATGCATGCAATACACAGCATGTGTGAAAATGATTATTCTTTCTCACCGCAGATTCTAGATCCATGTTTCCCTCCAGATTAGGTGGCAGTTGAAAACTTCCAACCAACTTCACTTCCCCTGTGCCCTCCACAGCTTCTATGTCCACAATTCCACATTTCAAAGCCTCTGTGATGCTCAGGCGTTGGCCAGTCAAGGAATTGACAACTTTTCCAGTTGAATCCATGAAGAAGCCAGGTCTTGTAACATATGTTGCTGAACCTTGATTCACCACCACTTCTGTAGCAGTCTTTGAAACAAGTTTTCCATCTTTGAACACTTGTTCATGCTTAGGAGAAAAAGGAGACCCTTCATTGATTTGTAATATTTCATCTGATTTCAATTTGTTTCTTTCCATAAAATTGCTAGAACCATCAACGATGTCATCTGAAGAAAGTTTTGGCTGAATAAAGCCTGCATGAATGGCCATTTGCAAAGGTACTATTTGTCCTTGTGGTGATGTAAACATTGCAGTTTCTGTATCAATCTTTCCTTTCATTATAGCGTCAGAAATGGACATTGGCATTTCAATATGTTCACCTGTTTCAGCCATATTAAATTCACACTGCTCCATATCAAGGAAACCACAGATAACAGCTTCATCAACTGACATACTTTCACCGGATTGAGGATCAACATACTCCCCAGTTTTAACATCAATAAGACCTGCCAGAAGAGCCTCTGTAAGACTGATGGATAGAGATTCAAATGATCCACTCTGTTCACTGCTTGGTGTTTCTAGAAACTCTGTACTTGACTCTCTTTGATAACTTGGTGTTGTAGGTGTAAAAACAATTTCTTGAAATCCATTCGTTTTTTCAGCAGAACTGGTTGTCATATCTTCCTTTACACTACTATCAACAACAGGATGACTTTCAATGACCATTTGTGTAAATGTCAGTGGCTTACTCATAGCACCTTTCACTATACTCACAACCTGCCCTCGAGGGAAGTTGTTATTGACAAGAGGAGACAAATAGCCGTTATACAAAGCTTCCTCAACACCAAAAGACTTCCCTTTTCTCACATCCCAATATAAGCCACTTTCAGAATCAATTAAACCACTTCTGAATGCCTGTTGCAAGCTATATGTAACCCTGTCCTTTTTGGGGGCTTTGTATTTGAATGGTTTACCATCATCACACACTAGAACCTTTGAAATTATTGCCTCATCAACAGACACAACCTTAGAATTAAATGGATTTGTAAATGTTCCATCCATGCAATTGATAAATTTGTTCTTAAGAGCTTGAGTGAAAGTTACAACCTTTAGCTCTGTTCCTGGTGCATCTATCTTGTACACAGTGTCATACTTTAGTTGTTTCTTGCCTTTGTCTTTAACTTCTGTTTTAACCAGACCAGCTTTTATGGCTTCGGAGACAGGAATCACACGACCTGCTTTTGTGTCAACAAACATACCAGATGGAGCGAGAATTCCTTGTTTTAAAGCCTCAGAAACACCAACTTGCTTGCCATTTGCAGTGTCAAGCACAGATATAATGTTGTAAGTGGTGCTTTTTGTTGGTGAGGTCGATTGGGACATAGACGTTTTTTCCGAAGAAACTGTTCCTGATACAAGCCCTGCCTGCAAGGCTTCTTCCATGTCATATGTCTGTCCAGAGCGACCATGATAGTATGTTGTCAAATCTTTGTCTAATATTCCTCTTTGAACAGCATCTGTAACACTCACTTTTTCACTGGTTCTTGAATCAACAGCTTGTGTGAGAATGACCTGTTTGCGATCTTTAATATCTGTTCCATACTGTTGTGCAAGATGACCAGTTATCAATTCATTTTTCAATGCATCTTCAACTGTCATTCTTGTGTGAGTCTTGAAATCAACATAGTGACCAGAGTCTGAATCCAAAATTCCTCTTCGTTTTGCTTCAGATATGTCAAGATCTTTTCCGGTCATTGGGTCTTTTACTTTTTGAACCACTATGCCTTTGACAATTTCTTCATCAGTTATTTCTGGGCCATGTTCTACTCTAGCAAAACCTTGCATCACAGCATCATCAAGCGGTATCATTTGATCTGTAAGCCTATTATAGACAAGACCCCTTTCAGGATCAAATAATCCTTTTTCTATGGCTTTCTTCAAAATATATTCTTTCCCAGTTAAAGGGTCTATAATTGCTTTAACAGTTACTGTTTCTCTCCTTACGTCAGTTAAAACTGGAACAGTCATGACTTCGTCAATAACCACCAGTCCCTTTTGCGCTGCATCTCTCAGTGAAATGGTTTGTCCAGTCCGTCTGTCAAAATACTTACACATAGACTGATCAAGAATACCATTTGAAACTGCCTCAGTCACTGACATTTCCTCTTTTGTTCTCGGGTCCAATACAGCCTTGACAGTGTAAGCTTTTTTCCCCATTTCAATCTGCACACTAGCAGGCTTCAAAAAAGAACTTGCTTGCGAGGAAACAGAACTTGTTGATTCTGCTTCAACAAATCCTCTATTCACTGCATCAGGTATTGTGAATTTCTCTCCAGTTTTCAGATTGATATAATAGCCACTCTTCAAGTCTAACAAACCTTTCTTTATTGCTTGTGAAGCTTCAATTCTATTGCCAGACATGGGATCCAATACTGATCTAATTGTGTACGAAACTTTTTCTTGAATGAAACTATTCTCACTGCTGACAGACTGTGTTTCTGAACTGTCAACTTCAATCAACCGCTCTGAAATTGCTTTACTAATAGGCATTGTAGAACCATCATCAGAAACATATAAGCCAAGCTTTTCATCAATTATTCCTTTTTGAATGGCTTGTTTCACCGAAATGAAGCGTCCCTGATCTTGGTCATATACTGACTTTATATGCATGGTTTCTTTCTCATGAATATATCTCTTAGGCAAAGTGTCTGTAAATATACCACTTTTTCTTGATGTCTGCAACCCCTTTGCAAAGCCATACTTGATAGCATCTGAAATAGTCATCTCTTGACCTGTGTAAGTATTCCGGATCAATCCTGCTTCTACGTTCAGTATTCCTTTATCTACTGCTTCAGGAATGCTCAATAATTCCTTTGTTTGTGGATCAACAATTGTATCAATTTCAAAAGACTGTGTCTGTGAAAGAGTATTTTCAGACGTCTTGTGATAATTCTCAGACGAATTCATATTTGCTTCTACTTCACTCGCTGTGACATAATTCTGATCCATTGCTTCATTTAAAAACATACTCTTCCCTGTTCTTGAATCTTTATATTTCCCCTCGTATTCATCAATAATTCCTTTGCGAATTGCTTCATGAAGAGACAGTTTATCTCCCGTTTCCATATCTAACACAGCAGCAACCTTCATCTTTTTCTTTTCTGAGAATGTCACTTCTGCTTTAAAGCCTTCTTTGGACAAGCCTTCTTTCATTGTAATGCTGTCCATGACCTGTCCCTGGATATATCCAAAGTTCAGGGCTTCAACAATGCCCATGACTTCTCCTGTTTTTGGATTTGTGTATGTACCATCATGAGGATTAATCAGGCCTGTGTCAAGTGCAGCACTAAGGCTACATGATGTTCTTTGTCTGGGATCATGCACAGATTGCACATGAATCTTGTCTTTGGTTTTCATCACCAAACTGGCAGCAGCATGAACTTCTGGAATTGTTTCATGAAGTTGACCTTCGTTCATCATCTCAGCAAGACCCCGCCTGCTGTCCTTGACAAGATGACCAGTGTTGTCTATTAAAGCTGTATCAAGTGCATCCCTTAAATTGATGTACTGACCAGAAGGGGTCTGCAGTTTGACAGATTCTGGATGAATGTGACCACTGTCTACAGCTTTTCTCAAATGCATGTACATACCCGAGTCAGGGTCTTGGAACATTCCTGTTTCTGGATTCAGATACCCACTTGACACTGATTCCATGAAATGCATCATTTCAGTGTCCTTTGCTGTGACTGATGTGAGTTCTCTCACTTGAGTAACTTCAAGAATGTTTGGTCCAACAACATTAACTTTCGTTGCTTCAATAGAAATTGGTTCTTTCTCAGGAGGTAAATTTGACCTCTGGTCCAGCCCATTTTGTTTTTGTTTTTGGGTCAGAGTATTCATGTTAACAGCATCAGTATGTTTCTTTCTAGTGGTTGTGGCCGCTTTAATTGCCAAATATGGAGCTCCAATCAAAGCAATTAGACCTTTCTTTGCAGCATTCTTCATTGACACCTTGGTTGCTGAACCCTCCACATAAGATCCTGTTATTGGATCGATTTTTCCTTTAGCAATTGCCTCAACCAGTGTGTACATCTTCCCAGAATTAACATCATAAAGTGAAGAGTTGCCATCAATGTATCTTCTTTTAACAGCTTCCCCTAAGGTCATTGATTCACCAGTACTTCTATTCATAAACATTCCTGTTTTTTCATCAAATGCCCCAGACTCTAAGGCTGTATTCAAAGTCATACTTTCTCCAGTGACTGTTTCTTCCTCATATAATGTTGTATCTAAAAGCTGACCTCTGATTGCATCAAGGATTGTCATTCGATTACTGGTCGTTGGTTCAGTGTACTGACTCTTTGCTAGATCAATAAAACCTTGGTCAAGAGCCTGTGTAAATGACAATCTCTTCAGCTCATCTGATGGTGCAACCTGATTGACAATGATAGTTTTTTCATACTTTCTTTCAGGTTCAATATTTACTGGTTCTCCAGATTCAGATATCCAGCCATATTTGATCGCTGTTGCAATAGACATAATGTCACCATTTAGTGGATTTGTGAATGTCCCAGCCTTTTCATCAACTAAACCTCTTTCAATTGATTCTTGGAATGTTATGCCTCTAGGTTTTATCATTGGCTCAGTAAGGGAGGTTTTCAAATGTGTTTCTACTGCCGTGTGTATATGCTGATCACTGTTATCATTAAGGTACTGGAAATTGTTAGTAACAAAGCCCGACTGCATTGTCCTGGTGATGGTTTTGCCTGGTGGGGGAATAAGTCCTTCAATAAAAGCTTCCTTAAGATTCCATCTACGTCCTGTTACTGAATGAACAATCTCTAATGAATTTGAGTCAAATACATCCTGATCAATTGCATTTCTCAGATTAATTACCTCAGCATTTTGGGGATTTACAATGTAAGATTCTTCAGTATTTATCAAACCATCTCTAAAAGCTTCAACAAATGACAATGCTTCAAATGATTCAGATGTAAAATATTCATTCAGAGATTTAAAGGTAACTTTCTTCTTTGGTGATTTTACAGGAGTGCTCGTCTTCTTCAATACACCAGGAACAGATTGTGATGTCTTTGAAACTCGTGTTTCATCATCTTCTTTTCTCATGTCAGATGTGAGTTTTTGAATCAACATGCCAGGCTGACGTTCTTTTCTTACTGTCTCGTCAGAATATTCACCACACATGAGCCTCAGAGCGTTGGCAGTTGGAGAATCTATCAAATTCTTGTTTTCTGCCTCAGTAATAGTCATGGTCTCTTTTGTTACTTTGTTTTGTATGGTACCATGATCAAAATTGATGAGAATGTCCGGTCTTTCAAGTATACACAATTCAGCAAGTTCTTCAATAGTGTCAGTATCAAGGTATCCTTTCTGCACTGCTTCAGCGACACTTATGGTCTCACCAGTTGTTGACCTCATAACCTTGCCGGCTGACCAATCGATGATCAGATCTTTTGGTTTGGAAGTGGAGGGCACAGAGAAGACGTTTTCACTTGTTTCCCTGGTAGTGGTGGTGGATGAAATAAATTCCCTGGGGCCAGTGCCAGGAAGCTGTCAATAGATAAGTGTGGTTAGGTGTTATTATGAAACAAACAGATTTATAGGCTATACCTTTGTGCATGTGACCCTTGAATCCTGTTTCTCCTGAAATAAGTTAGGCTCTCGTCCATCATCCTCCTCTCACAATCACACAGTTGATTAATATTGAAAACCTAAACTGGTTACACAGAAACTCTAGCAATGTTTTCTCAAAAATACTTGCAAGATTGTGCTAAAACACCAAACATTAGACACAACTATTTAGATGGCTAACAATATTGCAAGTATCAATGAAAAATCCATAACCCTGCTGACAAATCAAAATTAGGTTGTTGATTACACACAAAGCAAAAAGACTTACCCCAGTATAGCGATCAGCAGCCTTGTATTCCATCGAAGATGCTGGCTCTGTGAATAGTGACTGTGGTGGAGATGGCCTTATTTGGTCACCTGGTTTAGCAAAGATGATGGTTGTTCTAGGCTGCTGCAACACCTCTCTGACGTTTTCTGTATGCTGAAGATGCATGTCACCATTGACTGGAGTTACCCCATTGACTCTGTGAGCTTGAGAACCATTGAATTCTGTTGATGAATAACCATTGCCATTCACAGCAGCAACTGGTGATCTTGGACTATTGCCATTCACAGCCACAACAGGGGGTCTTGGACTAAACTGCTTTTTCTCAGCGAGCTTCCTTTCAGTTTCAGAGTTTTCTTTGATGGCATCATACACGGCTTTACCAGCGAGTACAGGAGCACCAACAATTGCAAGCAAACCCAACTTCAGAGCTTCTTTTGGTGACATTTTCTTTCCAGTAACCTTGTCAGTCACTTCTCCTGTTCTTACATCAACCAAACCTTTTTTAAAGGCTACATCCAGTGGAATGACATCCCCTGTACTGGTGTCAAAAACTTGAGCTTCTGTGGATCTAATATGGCCTTCTGTCAGTGCTTTCTCTAAAGGAACATCTGTACCTGTCAGGGTATCATGGAATTTACTTGTTTCTTTATCAAAAACATTGTCAACTAACCCGTCTTGTATTGCCTGCATTAATGGCAACCTTTCACCCAGATGTGTCGTCACTTCTGCTGTTACACCATCCATTATACCTTGTTTCACAGCTGCTTCTAATGTAAGTCTATCCCCAGTTTGCCGGTCAAGAACAGACACCAAGTTTCCATCTATAATGTGTTGGGCTAGTGCTTCTTTTAGTGTGTAACTTCTTTGTGATCTTGGATCCGTAATCATTCCAGTATTTGGGTCAAAAAGTCCAGTGGCCACAGTGTCTAACAAGTTTAGTGGCTTGGGTCTTGTTTGCTTCACATCAATATCAGGCCTAAAAGCAACTTTCTCTGCTTTAGCCTTTTTATCATTGACTTTTCCAGTCCTGGGATCAATTATTCCTTTATCAATACATTGCCTCAATGTCAAGCTCTGTCCAGTGAGAATGTCTCTCATGGCTGGTTTATTTTCATCTAGAACATCTTTATCAATGGCTTCTTGTATTGTGATGTATTTTTTAGTATCAGGATCCCTTATTCGCCCTGACCTTGCATCAATCAAACCCAGTTTCATAGCTGACTGGAATGACATGCCATCAGTCAGTGGAAGGCTTTCTAATGACTCCTCAATGGGAGAGTCTGACCGTGAACTAGCAGATTGGTTGTCTACCACGGCCATTTCTTGTTGTCTCCATGTCCGAACTCCCTGCTGCTGATGAAGCTCCAGTGGCCCTTTTCTTTCATCTTTGTCCTCAACTGCTGTAGAATAATTCAGAACCTCATCTGCAAATGCGCTTTCACCTTTCTGGCCACTAACATTGAACTTCTCCATTTTCATATCAACAGTAGATTGCAAGTCAGAGTCCGTAGATTTTCGACGTTGCTCTCTTTCAGACGCCTTTCTGTCTGATTTAATCTGCATTCTTTCAATGTCACTTGCATCTGTTGCTTTTGACAGTTTAATATATCCCTTTTTCAGGGCCAGTTCTAATGGAATATTTTGTACAGTGTTCACATCAAAGTAAGTTCCATTTTCCACATCGATAATTCCATCTTTCACTGCTTTAATTAAAGAAATTTCACTTCCATCACTCTGATCAACAACGGAAGATATCTTCTTGAATGGGAATGAAGAATTACTAGCATTTACAGTGCTGAGTAATTTATCTTCTTCTTTAACCTTTGAAGTGACCTCTCCATGGATGAGACCTTTTTCTAAAGCAACGTTTATTGGAGTTGTTTCACCAGTCAAAGGGTTTCTGTAAAGTCCTCTAGATACATCCAACACGCCATATCGTATAGCGTCGTCATATGACATCATTTCCATCGTTCTCGGGTCTATGACACTATTGATGCTGAAGGTGACTGTTTCTGAGGAAATCTCTTCCACCATGCTGGATTCCACTATTTCCTCTTCATTCCCGATATGGATGCTTTCAGTTGAACTAGAACTTGATCTGTCTATAGCTGCTTGCTGAGTAATGACAAGCTTTTTATCAATGGCCTCATTTAGGCTGATCACTTCACCAGTCATGGGGTTAATGTACTTTTCCATTTTTCCGTCAAGAATTCCCTCATCAACAGCTTTAGTTATTGAAAGATGTTCCCCAGTTCTTGGGTCAACAACAAATTTCACCATCAATGTTGTCTGTTTAGTTGTGATGATTTTACTACCCTCACCCTCCTGATTTGAAATAACTGACATAAGTTCAGCTTCGATAAGCTTCTTTTCTATAGCCTCTGGTATAGAAAATTTTTCACCACTGAATGGATGAATGTACAGTCCTTTGCTTTCGTCAATCAAGCCTTGTTTGATTGCATCGGCAACATCAATTTTCTGTTTTGTCTTTGGGTTGTATACAGATTTCAATTGATAGGTTCTTGTTTCATGAAGGATTCCCCCAGAGCCTTTTATACTTGAATCATCATCAGTTACTACAAAACCTTTTTCAACAGCTTCACTGATTTTCAACTTCTGAATTTTTCCTTTGGAGTCAACTCCACAGTAAAGTCCTTGCTCTAAATCCAGAATACCTTCTTTGACAGCCTGGCTCACTGGTATTTTTTGTCCTGTTCGGGGATGGATTACGCCTACGATAGAAAACGCTTTTGTCTCTTTCACTGATCCTTGGGATGGCTCAGAAGCTTCCACACCTCTCACAAAGCCTCTAGATAAGGCAGACTCAATAGACATTCTCTCTTCTGTGATTGGATGTATGAATAGACCTTTAGACATGTCCAGTAACCCCCTATGTATAGCCTCATTAACACTTATTTCCGTTTTAGTCCGTGGATCAACAACCGATTTAACCTTGAAGTGTTTAGTCTCAGACACAACATGCTCTGTTACTTTTGGTTTGGTTACGACAGTTTGTGTAAAAGAGAAGTTTCCATCACCTGATTTTCTTCTTGCAAGCTTAGCTTCAACTGTAGCTTTGCCAGTGGTGAGTAGCTGCTGACTCATCTCCGGATTGGATTTTATCTCTCGAACCCAGCGTTCAATATCTGCCTCAGCTGATGATACAGAATCCACCTGATCACTAGGCTTTCTGGAAACCTCAGGGGGCCACTGTGAGGACAAACGCAGCAGCCCTCGTTCAATCGCTGTTTTGACTGGCATGGAAGCACCAGTGTTTGGATCACGGAATGTTCCAGTCTGCTCATTCAAAAGGCCCCTGGCAACAGCATCGGATACTGATATGGAACGTATGCCTGCCTCCTGCTGGCCAGGCTGCAAGCGAGTTGTAACTGTAGTGTGTGCAATAGCTGGAGTGAGCCATTCAAAAACAAGCTGAGCATCCTCAGTGGAAATGATTCCTTCTTTTGCAGCCTGCTGCAGGGATAGGGCCTGTCCAGACTTTGGGTCTTTGACTTCAGCTTTTTCTGGGCGCAACATTCCAATTTGAACAGCTTTCAGCACAGATATATTTCGACCACTTGAATCTTTCATTGAAGTGCCTCGTGTGAGCATTTCATAGGCCTCTTTGGTGACCAGACCTTGAGCTGAAGCTGCTTTTAGCAAAATTCTCCTGCCTGACGCTGTATCAACAAAATCACCATTGCTTGTGATGATGCCCTGTTTGAATGCTTGAGGAATACTTATTAAAGTGCCAGATCTAGTATCTTGTACACATAGTTGACTAAATGACAGTTGTTCTTTCACTAACTTGATCAAACCCTTGTTTAAAGCTTCAGTCAGAGTATAAGATTTTCCATTCACATGTACAGTTCCTTGAATGTCCATCAATCCTTTTTCAATGGCCTCAGTCACTGACAGCACATCACCAGTTTTGGAATCAACAATTGTTTTTGAATTTGCATCAATTACTCCAAGTTCAATTGCATTCTTGAAAGACATTGTCCTGCCAGTCTGCATGTCCATAACCATTCCATCATCTAAGATTGCTCCTTCTTGCATGGCCTCTGGAAGCAATAAAAGTTTAACAATCAGTTTTCTCTGGTAAGCATCATCCAGTTTATGTTTCTGGCCACTAGATTTGTTCAGGTACATCCCACTTTGTGGGTCAATAATACCAGAATTAACAGCTTCAGACACGGTCATCATTTTCCCAGTAGATGCATCTTTGATTTCTTTCCTAGTTGGATTTACCAGTCCCATCTCAACTGCTTCAATGAGTGTAATTTCTGTATCGTTCAATGGATTTAGTACTTTTCCTGTCTGTGGATTATACAGTCCACTTTCAAGAAGATCTCCTAATCCCAATGTCATGGTAGTTGCTCCCAGATCACTATCAGAAAATACAGCCTGTGCTTGTGTAATGAAGGTCACGGTCTCTCCTTCACCGATAAGATTGGTCATGTCGACATGAGACATAAGACCTCTAGCCACCGCTTCTTGGAGAGTAATACATGTCCCAGTCTTTGGATCTTTCATGGAGTTATTGGTCGGATTGAACAAGCCTTTCTGTATGGCTTCTAACAATGTACATTCATTACCCGAGTACGGATCGCATATCCCACATGTGGCCGTTAGCTGGCGCATAAGATCACTGGTCATATATTTGTTTGCAACGGCTTGAGTAACATTCATTCTTTTCTTAATTCTTGAGTCATACACAGTTCCAGTTTCACTGTCATAAACACCAAGTTTAATAGCGTCAGCCAATGTTACTTTCCGTCCAGTGCTTGGATTTAATATTGACACAACATTGAGATACGTTCCTTTTGGAGCTAGGCATCCCTGCTTCACAGTTATCAGGGTTTGCGCAGACTGGCTTCTATCAGCTGAATCAGTCACATCAAACGATCCTGGTTCAGCACCAGTAAGACTGGAAATACTAGCAACCTTGTTTGATAACCTCTCCATTGACACAGCTGCTGGTTTCAGCCTCCATTTCACTGGTGATGGAGAGGCAGTAGCTGTTGCTGTGGCCGTCACAGAGACAGAAGCACTGTGAGCTCTCATTGCTGTTTCGGGCAGGATGCTCACATTGACCGCAGTCTGGCTTCCAAACATTTGACCCGTGTGGCCCATGGCTTGCAGACCACCATATCCCTCGAAGTCGGCAAGCTGCGTGAAATACTCCTGCATGTCTTCATCCACCAGCATGGATGAGCGCTTTGTAAGCTCAGCTCGAAACGTCCGCAGGAGTGGGACCTCGTCTGTCACCAGGGTGGGGAACTGAAGTGTAGTGGTAATATTCTTGTGAAAATAAATGTGGACCTTAATTTATTTGGATTAATTGTATACATATTTTTTAGACGTTAATGACAAGTTCTATAACTACTTATAATTAAGTATGCGAGTAGCATAAATAAACTAGAACGGCGCGGATGAGACGCGTATCCCCACTCCGCATGTTTGACCCAGGGGCGCCCCAGGGTTGGTAATGGGACCATGCATAATTGAGATTGACCGTTTTATCATAAGAGAAGTTCAGTATCAATTAGAAGTGAATCGGTGTAGAAATGAAGAAGTTAAGTAAAAGGCAATTTTAGGTGGGTGTGGCCTATGTGGGCGGGGCGCCCCAGGGTTGGTAATGGGGCTATGCATAGTTGAGATTGACCGTGTTGTCATAAGAACAGTTCAGTATCAATTAGAAGTGAATCTGTGTAGAAATGAAGAAATTATAGTAAAAGGCAATTTTGTGTGGGTGTGGCCTATTTGGGCGGGGTGCCCCAGGGTTGGTAATTGGGCCATGCATAGTTGAGATTGACCGTATTGTCATAAGAGGAGTTCAGTATCAATTAGAAGTGAATCGGTGTAGAAATGAAGAAGTTATAGTAAAAGGCAATTTTGGCTGGGTGTGGCCTTTGTGGGTGGGGCGCATCAGGGTTGGTAATAGGGCCATGCATAGTTGAGATTGACCGTATTGTCATGCATAGTTGAGATTGACAGTATTGTCATAAGAGAATTTCAGTACCAATTTGAAGTGAATCTGTGTAGAAAATAATGAAGAAATTATAGTAAAAGGCAATTTTGGGTGGGTGTGGTCTATGTGGGCGGGGCGCCCCAGGGTTGGTAATGGGGTCATGCATAGTTGAGATTGACCGTATTGCCATAAGAGAGGTTCAGTATCAATTTGGAGTAAATCGGTGCAGGGTCGCACATATGCTCATAGCTACCATGTGTGTAAGTTTCAAGGTTCTAGTGCTTATAGTGTAGGAGGAGATAGTGGCCAGGATGGACAGACAGACAGGCAGACAGACGGACGGACGGCGGAAATAACCACTATATCCCCACGCTTTTCAAAAAGGTGGGGATAACAAAGCGAAACTTTATATATTCCTCGGCAAGAAAAAAAACTCACAATAGGTGCATTGCTTTTTTATGGCAAGAGAAAAATACAGATACACCAAAAAAAGGTTATAAATCAACACTCTGCCAAAAATGTTAATTATATTTAAATTAATTTACACAATCATTTATTAAACCATCATGTTTTCAGTGGCAAATCCATCTATAAGAAATGACAGCTGAGGGATCTGTGGAAGTAATCATAAAACAGTACAAGTATAGAAATTCTTGCCTTTAACTGTAGTAAAATTCGCTAACTATTGTTCATAAAAACTGAAGACCGACTTACATGCACAGCAATATTGTTTGCCGAGAAGATATCTTTGATCTCCTGGAGTCTCCTGTTAGCCCAGAGCACTTGGTCAATGTACTGTCTGTTCAGATTGTCCAGCTGGTTTTTCAGGGCATCAGCACCCGTTGTCTTGCGGGCTCGTTTACGCACCCCATCCACCGTGACCTGAGCTCCCTGGGGACCCTGTAGCCTTTCCTGAAACTGCTGCAGCTTCTTCTCATAAATCTGAAAGAGAGCAGGTTTTTTGTAATTACTTCACATGTCATATATCATTATAAGTCATACAAATGGTAAAATATGATGTCCATATTGTTGCCTGACATAGAAACTACTGATAAAATGTAGAATTTAAGATGTTATTTTTCCAAAATATATTTTAATTACATTTTGTTTTATTGTCAAATAATTGCTACTCAAAAGTTTATTTAAAGGCCTTCCATAATGTTTTGCACAGAACGCCTTAAAATTATCAATGTTTTAGACCTAAGTTGCATGAAAGATTGTTCATGCTCAAATAGCAAGAGCATCAACTTTTAGTTACTTCGAGAATAAAAGTTGTTAGTTGATATATAAAATATAGTAAGCTTATAGTGGTGCATGGATGAAATATTCACACACGGAAAGCCACAATTATTTGTGATAAATGACACTTCCATACTTTCAACAGGACATTCACATTTTTAACAAACAAGAGCTGTCAGAGGACAGCGTGCTCGACTATTCGAGTGCTTGACAGTATAACGTAAGCCATCATGGGGAAATTGCTCATATTCAATAATTTATTAGACAATCTTTAAAAAATGAAAAAAGGAAAAAAAAAATTATTTATTTTTTTTTTTTGGGGGGGGGGGGGGGGTAGGGGGGAGTTGGGGGGGGGGGTGAGAGATGGGTATAATGTAGGTGTGGTAATTTATAAGTTGATGTTTAAAAAAAAAATGGGGGGGGTGGGGGGTAGGGGGGGTGGGGGGTAGGGGGGGTGGGGGTGAGAGGGAGGTATAATGTGGGGTGTGGTAATTTATAAGATGATGTTTAAAAAAATTGGGGGGGAGGATGGGGGGGGTAGGGGGGTGGTGGGGGTGAGAGGGGGGTATAATGTGGGGTGTGGTATTTTATTAGATGATGTTTAAAAAAATGGGGGGGGTCGGGGGGTAGGGGGGTGAGAGGGGGATATAATGTGGGGTGTGGTAATTTATTAGATGTTTAAAAAAAAAATAGGGGGGGGGGTTGGGGGGGGGAGGGATTCTGGGTAGGGGCGTGGGGTATTGTTTGGGTGGAATCCATTGTGGTATTCAGGTAAGTGTTGTTTTGTCAAAGTAATAATAAAATGTGATCATAAATAAAGAAGTTATGGCAATTTAAGCAAAATGTTCAATTATCTAAGTGTAAAAGAGGCCATAATTATGTCAAAATGCTTGATACAGTATTCTGCTCTTTTTTATAGGTTGGGGTCATGTTGGTAAACAAGTATGCAACATATAAAAGCCATATGTCAAAGGATATAGGAAATATTTGGGGTAGTACGCAAACTTTAACAAAGATTTATCAATCATATGCATATTCTAAGTATAAAAGGGGCAATAATTATGACAAAATGCTTGATAGAGTTGTCTGCTCTTGTTTATAGGTTGGGGTGATGTTGGTAAACAAGTATGCAAAATATAAAAGCAATATGTCAAGGGACAATGAAAATAAACGGGGTTGTACGAAAACTTTAACATTTGCTGCATATTCTTAGTGGAAAAGGGGCCATAATTATGACAAAATGCTTGATAGAGTTGTCTGCTCTTGTTTATAGGTTGGGGTCATGTTAGTAAACAAGTATGCAAAATATGTAAGCAATATGTGAAGGGACAAAGAAAATATTTGGGGTAGTACGAAAACTTTAACATTTGCACCCTAATGCTAACGCAGACGCCGACACCGGGGTGAGTAGGATAGCTCCACTATATATATTTCATATATAATAGTCGAGCTAAAAAGTAACATACAAACATAAATACACAAACATGTGTATTTCTTCTACGTAAATATAAAAAGAGCTGACATACATAATTAATATAAATCCCCACACAATAACAACACATAACACTGTTCTAGCAAGTTATTTAATGCTATGCTAACACATATAAACAATTTATGATACACCAAACCCAATTTTCTTTTAATTTCTTAAAACTTCAATTATTAATCTTAGAATGCACTGTTTTAGGAAATGCAATTGAAACAGGCATTTTCAAATGTATATCACATTTGAAACAGGGCTTTAATGAACTTCATTTGTTTAGTTGTAAAAAAGTGCATCTCTATGCAATATGGATAAATAATAATTTTTCAGTGTCAATAAACGACAACAATTAATATTGGAAAGTTTAGCCTTCAAAACAGTCACAAGACATAATACTTGTATATCCATACAGAAAAAAACAACCAAGAAATGGTTGCTTTAACTTGACACACACTCACAAAATACACAATTTCCAAAGCCAGACACGCAGCATCACCCATGCAAAACACCATACATTTCCAAATAATTGAATATTTCCAAATACCCTTATATATGCTTGCAGCTAAAATCATATATACTTCAATAAATGCCCTGCCCCTATATTGTAGTAAATTCTCCCAACTGCAATTCTCCTAACTTTTTATATTATCATTACCCAGACATTTAAATACAATCTGATTACTTTAAAACCCACGTGAAACTATTACTTGTGTTACAGTCAAAAATTATGAACACAAAGTTCACCAAAAGAACTATTTCCGGACTCACATTTAACAAGCTCTTATGAAAATATTAAGTCTCCAGGAGCAATTCTTAAGTAATATATGTTAATAACTACTTATTCTTCTGCATAATAAACATATTTACAAAATATGAACACACAATATGATATAAAACCGCTCTCCAGCAAAGAACATGAGTTATGAGAACATATATTAGTTGATGAATTATGTAAATATTGATTCAACATCTGCGACTCTGCAAAAGCCTTCATAGAATGTTACGAAGAGATATTAGCTGTCATTACTTGTTTGGAGAGTAAAACGCAAATTCATCAATTTAAGCTGCACTTTGTGTTTGGATCAACTGATTTAATTGTATTCAAACAAAGCTAATGAATGAAGGGTCTAACAAAAATCGAACTGGTGTTTAGTTTTAACAACACTCAATCAATTGCGCCTTAGGCCTCATTGGAGAGTAAGGTTCTGGATGCTATTGCCTGGATCTAAGGAGACTTCTTGGTTCTTCTCAGTTCTTGTATTCACTTTCATAGACTGTTCCAAAATTTACCACACAGTGTATATGGGTGGTTTTCGTGGCCAATATGCAATAAGCATTTCTTAGACATAAGAGCAAAGAAAAGACATAGCCCCAAGAAAACATTTCTCAGATTTTGAGTACATAAAGTCTTAAAATGATGCACGTCCCAAACAATATTTCATTTAATACTCAGTCTAAGAATAAGTTGAATACAGGCCCTAAACATTTGATATTGACATGGTCCTGGCAACATGAAGACCCCTTTACACCAGTGACACAACATCAAGTACGAGTGTTTTTTTTAAGATTTTAGGGTCCGACTCCCCTCAGACTGCATTATGTGAGGACCCAGAATTTACATTTCCCAGCACTCCTTCCTAATCACTTACTAAAAGACTCACGAAAGATGGCAATTATTTTGAATTATAGCTACTTTTATTTACAGAAAGGCATTCATCAAGTCAAGTTTACAAAATGGGTTTCCCGGTTTGACAAAAATTGCACAACACCTGGTCACACATGAAAGAACATTTTAGAGGAAGCATTTATTAAATTTGTTTCAGGACATTTATTTTTTTATTTTTGTACAAAAATGTGTCTTTTTAATGGGTTGATATAAAAAAAGGATATATTTGCACAATACATTTTTGCTTTGCAATAGTTTTCAATACAATTTGCATAAATGTGTGATAACCTGACAATGTAGTTACCTAATGATACTTGTTATTTTTAACATCTTGATAGGGAGAAGATAAAACAAAAAGCGCTAAAACATGATTAATCTAACCTCAAGCACTTAATGTAACAGAAGAATTACAACACTTAAAATAGTTATAGCTCCAGGAATTAATGGAAGGAAAGTGCTAGAGTGAAGCAAACTGAAAGTGCAAGTGTATTTATTGAAATGTGCTGAGAAGTCATGCCATTAGAAACATACAGGGTTATTATAAGCACAATTTGATTATCATTTTGGACAGACCTGCATATGAAGTATCAAACACTTCACAAATATAACTTGCATCTTCATAATGTTGTACTTAACAAATTGAAATTTTTGAAATTCTTTTCTAATGGCATGACAAGAGTATGGAACAGCTTCTAGTTCTGTCTAAACCTAACTGCTAGAATCAAGATAAATTGATTTCTAATTGAAAAAATACATCTTGCAACATTTGTTTTGTTTGAGAGATTTTTAAAGTCCTTCTATTCCCAAAGATTCTATTACCGCAGTATGCATAACAGTCTTGATAATTTCCTCTGTATGCAGGGTGAAGTTGCTAAATAACTACTAAATGAACATAAAACATGTAAAACCCTTTAAAATTGGTAGCTAACCGGAATGCTTAAGATAACCTTTCTGACTTCAAAGAAAACATGTCAAAAATTAAAATATCATTTTAGAGTAAATTATAATCAATTTAGCACATTTTTGCTACAACACTTTCTACATTCTGGAACACAACAAACACTTTGGATATACCTTAAAGGCCCACACAACCGGCGTTTATGCAATAACGGGTGTCAAGCAACCAAAACCAGCGACTACAAATTTAACAAGCAGAGTTAAGACATGCAAATGGAACAACTGACAACACAAAACGTTGCTAAATCATGCATAAGTTAGATATATTAATTGGTCTACAGGAGAATCAGAAATGATATAAACATTGGATTAGTAATTTATTAATTTGCAATTAAAAAGCAAAACAATGAAGCAAATTTCATGAATGCAGTGTTTGTTAAATATATATATATATATAAGCATTTAGATGGAATGATGAGTAAATTTCTTTCTGATTTACAAGTTTAATATTTAAAAAACAAAGATAATGTTTACTTACTGTCAATCAAGCAAGCTTAAGGGGTGCAAAGTCACACCCCAACTGGTTTCTGCTCAACCATTGGATAAAATGCAGGCGAAGTAGGAGCCAAAATTGAACGATATATACTCAGGTATGTAGATTACAGAATGGTTACATACGAAATACAGATTATGGGGAAAACAAACAAGAGCACCGCATAACGGGTGCCATGCTCGGCTGCGGGTGCAGTTTTGAATAAATGAAAGCTTGTCAGATTATTTTTTTTTGAGGTCACAGTGACCTTGACCTTTGACCTAGTGACCCCCCCCCCAAAAAAAATGGGTGTGGCATGTAGAACTCATCAAGGTGCAGCTACATATGAAGTTTCAAAGTTGTAGATTGAAGCACTTTGATTTGAGAGCCAATGTTCAAAACCTTGACAAAATGTTAAGGTTTTGCCAACGACACGGACACCCTGGCTATGACAATACCTTGGGTTTTCTCCGAAAACAGCCAAGCTAAAAAATTACATGCTTTTATTTGGAACATGCTGTTGAACAACTGGGCAACAATGGATTTATAAAGGGGGTGGTGTCAAAAGCATTTCTATGGAAAATAGATATTCTACTGTGCTATGCAAATTTAGTTTCCTAGGTTGTTAAATTGTAATCTTAATTACATATAGCTACTAGTATTAAATTTGTTGGACTAAGGTTAGGTTTGCTAAAAACAAAGAAGTCAACATGTGCTGCAATTTGCTAGTAAGTATTTAATTCTTAACGGAAATAAACTTTTCAACAAATTTTTTTTTACCAAAGTCAAGTTTACGAGTTGTTTTAATGAGATTTTATAACAATTTGACTTAACGGAATATTTAATGTTATACACATAAACAAGATTAGATAACAGTAACTACATTGTCTGAATCACACATTTCAATATGATAAAGCATAATAAATTTCAACACAAAAGACATGCAAAGGAAATAACAGCGAAAAAATTAAACTATCATTAACTATTCCAACCCTAGCTTCAAAACATAATAAACACAAATTCCGTAAACATTATAACATACCAACAAACATGCAAAATCATTTTAAAAGCTAAACATAATACATCAAGTAAACCTCAAAAACTATCACACAGAAACAAAATGCTATCCATTGCTTTCCAATATCACACACTGTACATAAAACAAATGCTGAAGCTTATGTCTAATACAAGTTTTAACAATAGTGTCACCGTAAATAAATGAGTGCATAAAAATAATTAACAACAAAATATGCAATAATATAATACATAACAAGCATGGAATGGATTCATACTGGAATCAGACTGAATCCAAATTCACCAACCAATCCAAAGACTTTTAAACCAAGAATTAATTTAGAGAAAAAATACAAATGATGCATGGTGTCTGCTTTAATTCTTTGATTTGAAGTTTGTGTGCAGTTTTCAACAGTATAATTAGTTAATTCAAGGCTCTAAGTCCTGAAACATGTTCTCAATAAAGAATGCAAAAGAATGAAAGTCATGGAGGCTCCATTCATCATTCTTTGATCAGAAAGGTTTCACGAATTTAATAACTCTTTGGTTTGAATTGATCAATGTGGATTCAATAGACATAACAGACACCTCAACTGCCAATCAAAAAAACAAATTAACCAAGCTGTCTTCAACATATTGAAAAAAACTGAACGAAGATGTCGCAAAGGGAGGTTCACCCGGTGTCAGGATGTGTGATAAGATAATGAGATAATGTAACCCACATCGCCCCAGTCAGTCTTACCTTTGCCTCTCGGATGTACAGGCCCCCATGGCGGTTAACTGCCTCTATCTGGTGCTGGTGCTCTCCCAAGGAGTTGTACAGGGCCTGAAAGGGAACACCATCACCTTGGTAACAAGCTATTGGCTCATAACAACTTTAACTCTTTCAGCGTGGAAACCGAATTTTGAAGGCCTTTGCAAACAGTTTGGATCCAGATGAGACGCCACAGAACGTGGCTTCAACTGGATAAAAACCTGTTTGCTATTCTGATAGTAATCTTTGAAGAAAAAAAATCGAAGAAAATGCTAATTTTGGAAATTCAGCAGACGACATTTTAGCGGACGACAAATTTCCCAGCATGCAAAGGGTTAAATGAGCAGTGTTCTGGGAATACTTGTCTAAATGCAAGTGTGTAGTGTCATCCCATATAAGCCAGCGGAGTCCCACAGGCTTATGAGGGATAACACTTTCTGCTTCTATTGTATTTTTCCTTTAAAGGTAAATATAATTAAGACAGAAAGTGTTGTCCCTTATTAGCTTGTGTGATTCTGCAAAGGCTACTTTTGGATGAGACTATACACATATGTTTTCAGGGAATGTGGCTCTAACAGTTCCATAGTCATACTCACTGGAACAAATGCTTTTTCGAAACACATCATAAATGTCAAAACATCAGTCTTTTTATGTTGTGTTTCTGTATCTTTGGTTCATTTTGTAAACCTGTAAATAAGTTTTACATACAATCCTTGTACAAAACAATACACACAAAGATTTACAAAGTGTGACATACCATGGTAGGATTGACAAGTTTCTTGGCCTGGTCCAGGTCGCCATTCATTGCCGGCTGTGAGTTGATCTTAGACTGGGTCTGCGCTACAAACTGCTCCTCCTCATGGAAACCGTTCAGATACTGACCCAGCGAGTCACAGCCTTCCTGTGTACTGACCAGTCTGAAAATAGGGGAGCATGATTAAACAGTCTATGCAAGCACAGCAATGTCATAATTATTCTTGACATTATCAACCTCCTCTTCCTCATCATCGCCATCATCACGATCATCTTCGTCGTCTGAAGTAACACCAGCTTTACCACTGGGCACCAAACCAGACAACACAAGTTCTACATCTAATCATAGGTCCAAAATAAAAAATATTGATCAATTCAAAAGCTGAAAAATTTATACTGAGTGAAATCAAATTAATACGCCATACCTTTCTTGCACTTGCTCTTTCACTGTGTCCCATCTTGCTCTCAGATCCGACACACGCTTTTCAATATCCTCGACATCATGGTGCCGTGATGACCCTGGTCGACAGAGCGCGACTGAGGCGCGAAGACGGTCAGTGTCAGTCTGCAGGCTGTCGAGAATAGACTGGCGACCCTTGAGAGCAGACGACATCGCCTTTAAACAGAACAAGGGACAAAATGAGTGAACGAAACTGAGTTACACGGCCTATAGATAGACAAGGGACAAAATTGTCACAAAACCAGGTTTTCATTGTGAAAAAAAATCTGATAAAGGGAGAAAACTAAAACTGAACTTTTGAAATGAACAAACAAAATTAACCCCCTTTGTAAGTTTGTTTTTAAAAAAAATCTATTTTTAGTCGTGGCGACCTTGACATTGGAGATATTGACGTGATTCTTTCGTGCGACACACCGTCTCATGTTGGTGAACAAGTGTGCCAAATGATTTTAAAATCTCACAATGAATAACATAGTTATGGCCAGGACAAGCTCATTTATGGCCATTTTTGACCTTTGAACTCAAAGTGTGACCTTGACCTTGGAGATATCGACGTAATTATTTCGCGCGACACACCGTCCAATGATGGTGAACAAATGTGCCAAATGATTTTAAAATCTGACAATGAACGACATAGTTATGGCCTGGACAAGCTTGTTCCGCCCGCCCGCCCGCCAGCCAGCCAGCCAGCCAGCCCGCCCGCATTCGCCAATCTAATAACCAGTTTTTTCCTTCGGAAAACCTGGTTAAAAAAGCTGATTGTAAAATGGTTTTTACGGATTTTTGTCAAAAGCAATCTTGAGATAAAATATAAATCATAATGAAAATGGATTGAAGACTCAGAAAATGGAAACAGCTTAACAGGCCTTTTTAAGACAATATTGACATAAATCAAAGAGTTCCTGAAGAGACATTGAACTTTGGTATTATATTCATAGTTCGAAGGTTTTATACAATGAAGTGAGGGTTAGATAAAAGCTGTATTATAAGTATTTTTCTTCTGTAGAGCTACTTACATGAAGTATACAAACGTTTAATAATTAAATATTCCATGTCACAGAATCTTCTCTAATCGAGATGACGCATATAATATAAGCCTTCCTTGTTAATAATGGTTCTCTTGCAATGGTCATTAGAAATAAATACAAATTCTACACTGATGCAGTACATTCAATAATTCTTACCTGTAACTCATCAATTTGACCTTGAAGTTTACCAAGGTCAGAGTTCATGCCCTGTTGAGAGGTCAAGGCCACTTCTTGATCAGCAAGGAAGGTGGCAATGTTGTCTTGTTTGGAGATACAAGTGTCCAGTAACTTCAGACTGTAGAAAATTGCATAAATCCATTCAGATAATTATAATGGATAACGTTTGCTGTTATGAATGAGAACAGATTTTTATTGTGTAAGCTCTGTTTGTATTCCTGAGACAAATGAGCATTTTATGTTTTCTAGCATATTTCTGAGTTAGTTCATTACAACTGCAAACAATGCGTGAAATCCTTACCTTTCAGCATAAGTGTTTCCCAGGGTGATCATCTGTTCCCAGGTGTCGCTTACCGACTGGACCTTGGAGTCCAGCTGGGGGCTCCTGGTTGCTAGGCTCCGCACAGTTACCTTCACATGCTCAGCCGGGCCCTCCTGGTTCTGTAGGGCTCTCTCCCAGTCCTGGAGAAAGACAACATACAAATATAAAACAAGCAAATTCGTTGAATTGATATCCCCCGCCAAACTAGAGCTTTGTCAGAGAAAAAAGGATTTTTTCACGATACAAAGGGCCATAACTCCGTTATAAACAGATGGTGTACAATGCCATTTGGCATGCATCATCTGATTATCCATATAAATACTCGTACCAAGTTTCAATAAAATCCGCCAAAGCACTTCCACGATATGGCTCCGGACACAAAAGTGCCAGACGGACAACGTCAAAACAACATCCCTCCGCCTTTGGCGGAGGATAATGAACCTAGTTTTGTAAAAATTGGGCTTAACGCATGTTAGTGTCTTCTAAGATTATATATAATTAGCCTGCGCAGTCGGTACAAGCTTATCAGGGGTGACACCACATTTATGGTATTTAAAAAAGAAAGTCTCTTTTGAGCTTAAATCTTGCTTTTGCAAAAAGTGTCATCCCTGATAAGCATGCGCTGGCCGCACAGGCTAATCTGGGATGATACTTTATGCGCATGCCTTAAACCCCCTTTTCCCAGAACAAGATTCATATATCCCCCAGATAAGGTCTCCGAATTATTTAAGTTTCTTATGGGGGATAGGGGGGTAAATGAGTCCACAAATTTGGTGTCAAGACATTTATTAAGCATATAAGGAACACAATAATTTGACTTAAAAACGTGTTAATAATGTGACAAAATGTGAGAATGCTCTGTGTTCAGCAAATAATCTAATCTTCATCCAACAGTTGCCTTGTATTTTATTAATATCATCATTTGTCTATATTATTTTAAGCAAAAAACAAAATACACTAAATAACATTAGAAACATAAAAAGTTACAAATAAAAATATCATACTGCATAAAATTGCCAGAAACACGGAGGCAATTTATCAATGTTGATCCTCCAATGTTGTTAAATTTCATAAATAAGCCATGCTTTGTGAGCTCTGGGATTACTTCATGTGTGTAAAGTCTTCACAGGCTAATCTAGGACTACATTTTCCACTTTAAGGTTTTTTTATATAAAGAAGTGTCTCCTAAAGAAAAATCAAGCCTAAGCAAAATGTTGTCCCTGATAAGCCTGTGCAGACTGCACTTTACCCAGTTTTTGCAGAGCAAGGCAAAACTTAAGGCCTTCAGATGGGATGCACACAGAGTGGGCCCCACATACCTGTTGCTGCCTGTGCGCTCCCTCAATGGTTGCACGGCTGTACGGTAGGGGCTGCTGTACTCTAGCCTGCAGGTCCTGGTCCAGGGAGCTCAGTTGGAAACTCACAGAGTCTAGTCGCTGTAGGAACTGGCGGTCAGGACCTTGAGTCCTGCGCAGGTCTGAATGGAGGATAGAGATTGGCAAGTTTTGTTTAATAAGTTGCCTCAGTGAAATAAAATATGACCTGATGTAAGCAGAATTTTAAGAACCTCACAAGTTTTCCTTCAAAATGTACCCGTTTAAACAAAGCATCTAGAGACTGTTGTATGCAAATGTCAGTTGTGTATCGAATATTGCTACTGTAATTTCAACTCCATAACAACAAGAGTTCTGCGTTGTGAGACATATGCCCCCCAAACAGCCGAGCTAAAAACTGCATAAAAGCTCAATGAGTTAGGTAAATATTCTATATAACAATATTATGAAACTGCTCTTTTAGTAAATTTAATGAAACCAATGAAAGCAAAACATTTTGACATCATATTTATCATCCCTTGAAAGCTACACAAAGCCTTATCCACCACATTGGCTTTCAAACTACGACAATCATACTAACCATCATCACCAGCAGCAGCAAAGAGACCATTAAAGTGCTGATTGCAGTCCGCAAGACGATCTCTCAGTTGCCGCATGTCCCGATCTCCCTCACCGACCTCGCCAATCAATTTGGTCGCATCATCGTTGAGTGCCCTCAAGAGTGCTTCACGTCTCATGGGGTCTAGACCCTGGAAGGTTGCCAGGTCCCAGCCTCGCACTATCTGGATGGTTCCCAGCACGATGTTGTGGCGCAGTTTGCGTTTTCTCAGTCGCAGGAGACTCTGCAGGTGGTCCAGTTGGATCTTCAGGCGGTCGGCGTATTCGATGGCTTCGTAGTTGGGTGGCGGGATCAGGACGCAGACCGAGGGAATAAGATCTTCCTGGCCTGATGAGTTTCTCACCTGTTATACACAATATACCTTCCATGCAGTTGTCTGTCTGCCATTTACCACTCTGGGCCTAGTTGCTAAAAACTTTAATCGCCAGTTAAGCTAGCGGCCATTAATTGTGTCACGCTCTGAGAAAACTGGGCTTAATGCATGTGCGTAAAGTGAAGTCCCAGATTAGCCTGTGCAGTCTGCACAGGCTAATCAGGGACGACACTTTCCGCCGAAACTTGACTTTCGGTAAGGAGGGACTTCCTTGAAACTAAAAATACCACAAAAGCGGAAAGTGTTGACCCTGATTAGCACGTGAAGACTGCACAGGCTATTCTGGGATGACACTTTACACACAAGCATTATACCCAGTTTTCTCAGAACCTGACTCAATTTTTGGACAAAGTTATGTGAATTAATTGTTAACCCTTAAATAGACGTTTTAATTGTAAACAAATGTGTATGCTTAAATTATTTTTAACATGTTTAATATTTTTGTTCCTGATAATCTTATTTTATTTGGGTCTGAAGTTAACAGACTGTGACATTAACTGGCTGTTAAAAGTTGTCAGCAACAAGGCCCAGAAACACATTTTGACGCGTGTGTAGTGCCTTAGAAAATCGTATTAAATGAAAGACCTTTCACAATAGATTCAAGTTTAAAATGCTTCATTTCCAACCCTAATTTACTGATAAGCAGCAAACAGCATAAAACCTGAAAAGCGTGCAAGTTACCAGCAGTCTGTTCTCCAGGATTGATGCTGGTTGAAAAAAGCCATTTACACTTTACTTCTGAGTGAAAAAGGGCTTAAAAATTTGATTGATTCTCTACAAGTATTATTTGTTATTTAATTAACATCAACTCAAATTTCAACATACCTTTTAGACAAAAAGCAATTATTAATTTTTCCTCAAATCCGAATAGAGTAGTTTATTTTTGTCTCTTCATTTTTCATTATACCTTCTTAATACAACTGCACTTACCCTCCATCTAATTTTCTGGTTGTTGTCCAAGAGAGTTATTTCCTCTCCTTTGTTAAGCATCATCTGAAACAGAAACGAAGAATATGTATCACAAAAAATGCTCCACAGGCAAGTCATTTCACAAGAATGAAGTCTTTTAAACAACCAGTGAAAACAAGAGGGCCTGAAAGGCCCAAAGTCGCTAACCTGAGATAATAAGATATTATTTGGACAAATCTTCCTTCCTAGTTTCACGAAGATCGGAAAATAAATGTGGTCTCTAGAGTGTTAACAAGGTTTTACTCTAGCCATATAAGGAAAAATGACCCGCCCCCTGGCAGCCATGTTTTTCACCCAACCAGCATCATTTTTGAACTCGTCCAATATATTATCGGGATGAATCTTCTGACCAAGTTTCATAAAGATCGGACAGTAAATGTGGCCTTTTAGAGTGTTAACAAGATTTTACTATTGCCATATAAGGAAAAGTGCCCGCCCTTTGGAAGCCATTTTTTTCAAGCAAACATAATTATTTTCAAACTCATCCAAAATATCATTGAGACCAATCTTCTGACCAAATTTCATGAAGATTGGACAATAAATGTGGCCTCTAGAGTGTTAACAAGGTTTTACTATAGCCATTAAAGCCATATAAGGAAAAATGCCCCGCCCCTGGTGGACATGTTTTTAAAGCAACGAAAACCAATTTCGAACTCATCCAAGATATCATTGGGACAAAACTTCTGACCAAGTTTCATGATGATCGGAAAATAAATGTGACCTCTAGAGTGTAAACAAGGTTTTACTTATATAGCCATATAAGGAAAAATGCCCCGCCCCCTGGCGGCCATGTTTTTCATCCAACCGGCATCATTTTCGAACTCGTCCAAGATATTATTGGGATAAATCTTCTGACCAAGTTTCATGAAGATTTGACAATAAATGTGGCCTCTAGAGAGTTAACAAGATTTTACTATAGTCATATATAGCCATATAAGGAAAAATGCCCCGCCCCTTGGCAGCCATGTTTTTCAAGCAAACTTTACCATTTTTGAACTCATTCAAGATTACAGTGGGAAAAATCTTCTGAGCAAGTTTCATGAAGATTGGAAAATAAATGTGGCCTTTAGAGTGTTAACAAGGTTTTACTATAGCCATATAAGGAAAAATGCCCCGCCCCCTGGCGGCCATGGTTTTCAACCAACCGGCATCATTTTCTAACTCGTCCAAGATATTATTGGGATGAATCTTCTGACCAAGTTATATGAAGATCAGACAATAAATGTGGCCCTTAGAGTGTTAACAAGATTTAACTATAGCCATATTTAGCCATATAAGGAAAAATGCCCCGCCCCTTGGCAGCCATGTTTTTCAAGCAAACGTAACCATTTTCGAACTAATCCAAGATATCATTAAAACCAATCTTCTGACCAAATTTCATGAAAATTAGGCAATAAATGTGGCCTCTAGAGAGTTAACAAGGCAAATGTTGACGCCGCACAACGGACAAAAAGCGATCACAAAAGCTCACGATGAGCACGTTGTGCTCAGGTGAGCTAAAAACAGTTCTATGACAATGTGTACTTAATCATGTTAGCACCACATGATAACAATTAAATGTGAATAAATTACATAGCCATAAACCCTGAAACATTACACTTTCTGACCTATTTTTTTTTTAGATTGGATAAAAACAATAGCATAAAGAGTAATAACACACTATAATTTGAGAACAGAAAACGCAGACAACCAACATAAGGTGATTGCAAAAGCTAACCATGAGCATTTCTAGCTCAGGTGAGCTAGAAACTAATAAGGGTGCATAATATCATATTTACCGGAGGCTGCTTGTATATACACAGACATCGACATCTGATTTCAGCAAAGGTTGGCTGTTTCTCTTTGCTTCTCTGTTTTAGTGGAATGATATCACGACTGCGCAGGGTGATGGAAGATACCCGCCGTTCATATTCGGACACTTGGTCTGAGATTTCCTGTAGCTCTCGGAGATGAGTTTGCAACAGTTCCACCGACTGGCCTTCATCGCTGTAGCGGATATTTATGTCATCGGCTTGTCTGGACATCCATTGTTCACATTCATGGCAATCCTCAAAGTACTGCAACATGACCAGAATGGATTCAAGTAACCGGTATTAATAAATGTAGAACATATCACGACTGAAGAAAATAGGAGACTGCTAATTTTTTGTAATCATACCATGTGAACAAAAATATAAAAGCTGTTTCTATGACAATTTAAAAGTTCATAGGGGGCATAGGAAAAAATAAAATTGCTACTATTCTTGAAGTGCAGCAGCATCTCATTTTAGATTAATCATATTATGGCTTTTTTAGGCATCATAGAACAGGCACACTTCTGCATCAATAATTTGTAAACTTTCAAAACAATGACTTTTTTTCTAAATCCGTTTAAGTGACAATGTTTTCATTCCACTACCAGTGTGCACAATAAGATTAATATAATGTTCATGGTTATCTGTGAATTAGAGACCATGGTGTATCAGAAAGTAAAGGATTCCATCCCTACACTGTTAGCATTTTCAATAAATTTCCTCTGGACACCAAGTACTGGATCAACCAGGAAAAATACTTGAGAGTACGCAAAAAGTCTTAGGGTTTTGTTTCTGTCAAGCAAATAAAACAATTAAGTTTTTACAATGCTAATGTAGTTTGTTAGAACTATGTTAATCTCATTGGTTTTAAACTTTGCTAATCTTATTGGCTTTAAACTATGCTAATCTCATTGGATTTAAACTATGCTAATCTCATTGGATTTAAACCATGCTATTATCATTCGCTTTAAACTATGCTACTCTCCTTGGCTTTAAACAATGCTAATCTCCTTGGCTTTAAACTATGCTACTCTCATTGGCTTTAAACAATGCTAATCTCCTTGGCTTTAAACTATGCTACTCTCATTGGCTTTAAACTATGCTAATCTTATTGACTTTAAACTTTGCTTATCTCATTGGCTTTAAACTATGCAAATCTTATCGGCTTTTAACTATGCTAATCTCATTTGCTTTTAGCTATGCCAATCCTATAGACTTTTAACTATGCAAATCTCGTTGGCTTTAAACTATGCTAATCTTATTGGCTTTTAAATATGCTAATCCAGCTGATGCATGTGTAGTTGCTGACCTGGTAGTAAGCTGTGGTGTTCTTCACGTGGGCTTCCAGACATACGGACAGCTGCAACAGCCACGACCACTGGGACTGCATGCTCCCCATGTAGGACTGAAAACATATCAAATAATAAATGGCACAATTAATATTTATTGAAGATATGAGTCTCCTGTGAAACCTGGGCTAAATGCATGTGCATGTCTCCTGTGAAACCTGGGCTAAATGCATGTGAATAAAGATATGAGTCTCCTGTGAAACCTGGGCTAAATGCATGTGAATAAAGATATGAGTCTCCTGTGAAACCTGGGCTAAATGCATGTGAATAATGAGTCTCCTGTAAAACCTGGGCTAAATGCATGTGAATAAAGATATGAGTCTCCTGTGAAACCTGGGCTGAATGCATGTGAATAAAAATATAAGTCTCCTGTGAAACCTGGGCTAAATGCATGTGAATAAAGATCTGAGTCTCCTGTGAAACCTGGACTAAATGCATGTGAATAAAGATCTGAGTCTCCTGTGAAACCTGGGCTGAATGCATGTGAATAAAGATATGAGTCTTCTGTGAAACCTGGGCTGAATGCATGTGAATAAAGATATGAGTCTCCTGTGAAACCTGGGCTAAATGCATGTGAATAAAGATAAAGGCTAACCTGGGATGACACTTCAAGCTTGCATTATGCTCAGTTTTGCCAGACCACTGCTCATATAATAAGATATGACAAATGTTTGATCAACCAGCCAAGTCAAGTTTGAGCTTGGAAAACCATCATATAAAATGTTTGATCAACCAGCCAAGTCAAGTTTGAGCTTGGATAACCATCATATCAAATGTTTCTTACATTAACAAATTTCATTCTAATCTAAATGCTACAGTGGGTACTTGTCAAACATGAAACTAATTTTGCTTTAGTTTTATTTTAATCTTAGAAACATTTGAATGAATTCTTCTTTGAAACTTTATATGATATTCTGTCATCCAGGACTAAATGAATTTTTCTTCAAATGCTATCAACAGTGACTAGTTATAGCTTTTCCTCAATGTAGAATTGTCAGTGCCTCTATAGTCTTGCAAAATTACAATTAATCATATTTACATGTTTACAATGATAACACCTCTGTCCCAGTAATACATATTCTGCAACCTTGACTACCAACCAAGCCTAGCAACCTAGGACATTACCTCTATAGTCCTTGAGGCAGGGTGTCTGTCGAGGACAAGGGAGTTGCCCCGATCCTGCACCGAGTTGAACTGTGTCTCTCTCGCTTTCATCTCATGAAGAAGATTCTGTAATTAGGTAAGTGGATGTTGTTGATCAATTTCAACACAAAGATGGAGCAAATTTACCGGTATGTTACTAGCGTTGTTCCTGTGCAAAAGACAAGAAGTGTGATAACAAAATAACCTTGTAATTTTACAAGTCTGATGAAGCAGGTGTTTTGTTTTTTACTTATTTTTAAACTGTGATTATATAATATACAATCAACATAAATTATGACATACCATGAATTGAGAAATTAAAGTGCTTTTTGGACTATTCACCAAAATGAAATGTAAGCTGTGATTATTTGAGCTGCAGATGCTTGTGATTATACCAAAATATTGCCATCAGAATTTCAACGGTTGCACATATTTCATAACCAATGAGAGGGTTAAGAAATGCAATATTTACTACATATTGCACTTTTTCATAAGTTGCGCAGAAGTTTTAACCAAGAGTGTGCACATAAAGATTACTTAAATATTAAAAACTTTAAAAGAATATATTTTTTAACAGAAGCAGAGTGTATAACATGAACCAGCCAATACTATCATAAAGCAGTATATTGGGTACAACTACAAATGCAGTGTAAATTATAAGTTCCACATGCTTATAAAATACAAATAGCATAAGTCCTAATTTAGCATTCACATCAACTGAGTACAAATATATTTATTCAAATAAAAATTACAACTTGATTTATGGTGAAAAATTATATATATACAAACAAGATATGTGTTTGTCAGAAACACTGTGTCCCCTTCTGTGCCGCTTTGAAGCTATATATTTGACCTTTGACCTTGAAGGATGACATTGACCATGACCTTTCACCACTCAAAATGTGCAGCTCCATGAGATACACATGCATGCCAAATATGAAGTTGCTATCTTCAATATTGCAATAGTTATGGCAAAATGTTAAAATTGGAGCAAACAAACACACAAACCAACCAACAGACAAGGCAAAAACAATATGCCCCCCTCTATAGTGGTGGGGGACATAATAAGTTATCGGTCCATTGTAAGCGTGAAACATGCCACATTGTAAATTAGAAATTACCAAAAGATAGCAAAATAAATAATTTCTGCATAAAGCTATGATAATGTGATGCATAATATAGCAAAGATAATAATATTGTAATCATTATAATATGCCACATGATATTGTAAATGGCAATAAGAAATCCTTAAGTAATGTTCAGTAAGCAAACCCAAAGCAAGCATACTTTGTGATAAAACAATTCATGCCGTCCCTAGTGCACAATTATGTTGCAGAAGCAAATAAAACTTTTAAAACTACAAATGAACATTGATTAGTTTATTCACAAACTATTGTGTAACATTCCATCACCAAATGTAGAAGATTGTATCCAAACCTGTCCGACATTTTCAGCATAGATGGGGGCTCCCTATTTGGTACATGGGAAGGTTTAAACTTGTAATGGTTTAGAAACATCATACTTTGTGATTTGAGCAGTATATTGTGCTAAGATTGAACAGAAAACATTGTTTTCACTATGAAATATAAAGCCTGTTTCAAAATTAAATTTCAGTAAGCTTTAAAGTCAAAGCTATGCTTTCCAGTCTTTGTATTTTCTGTGTAGCTAACTAAAGCTCTTAATCATGTTTTCAAATGGGGCCAAAAATCTTAAGGTGCATGGTTAGGACATTCCAATCTGTTAGTGAAGACCATTTCACAACACAATATTTAAATCTTTCAGTGCTAGAACCAAATTTTGAAGGCCTTTGCAAACAGTTTGGATCCAGATGAGATGCCACAGAACATGGCGTCTCATCAGGATCCAAACTGTTTGCTATTCTGATTGTATTCTTTGAAAAAAAAAATTCAAAAATATGCTAATTTTAGAAATTCAGCAAACGACATTTTAGCAGACGACAAATTTCCCAGCATGCAAAGGGTTAAAACAGACAACACAACAGCCATCACAGTGTAGAAGTCTCATAATCTTGATCTAATGAGTCGTGTTCTGAGAAAACTGGGCATAATGCATGTGCGTTGAGTGTTGTCCCAGATTAGCCTGTGCAGTCTGCACAGGCTAATCAGGGACGAAACTTTCCGCTTTAATGAAATTTTTCGTTTAAATGAAGTCTCTTCTTAGCAAAATCCAATTAAAGCGGAAAGTGTCATCTCTGATTAGCCTGTGCGGAGTGCACAGGCTAATCTGGGACGACACTTTACGCACATGCATTATGCCCAGTTTTCTCAGAACGGGACACTAATAGAAAACATCTATTGCTCAACTTAGTTGTTGAGTGAAAATTATCTACTGGTCAACATGAGAACACAAAAAAACTACCAAGCCACACATTGTCCCCACTATTTCTTTTTGTGCTACTTTATAATTCAACCATTAAAGACATTTAAGCTTTTTTGTTATTCCCCAATGATTTCTTTCAAATTTTCATTTTCCAAAGACCGTATTCACCAATTTATTCTCAGACTAAAGGATAGAGAAAAGACTTACAACCAAGAAAAATATGCCCAGCGTTTGAATATATTCAGGCCACCGCTGTTAATTATGTCATCAGGATATAGTTCTACATGCAAGATGATGAAGCTTTAGGTGGTTAATGCAAAATTTGGCTCAAAATTAAATTAAAGCAATATTTGAATATTACAATTTAAAGAATATTTTATGTTCTTATGCTTAAGTCTAAGAATTGTTTGGTGAATATGGGCCCAGTAGTATTGTTACCCCCCTCCAGCGACCTATACCAGCCCACCTTATAGAAGTCCTCTATAGCGGGTACATTGAGTCTACTGGAGCTCCAGTCCCGTGTGACTTCCAGCTCCTCCCTCTCGTGGAGCCACATCAGCTCCTGGGTAGCCGCCTGCAGGAACTCCATCAGTGACTCGACACACTTTACACGACGGATGGAGTTGTTCTGAAAACAAGTTACTATATTATAAGATCATGTGGCTTCACTTTTCCAAATGGCTTCTAAAATCTCTATTATTATTTTGAAATGTTTATTATTTTAACAGGCATATTATTTTGTACATTTTTTAAAGGGGGAGGAAGCATATTTCTTAGTCACTGGTATCATTTTTTCTATAAAAAAATAAATCCGGAATATAATTCTGATTCAGTGAAAAAGTAATTATCTGATATAGGAATGTAGAGCAGCTACTATATTTTAAACCTTATTTTGCACAAGCTTTTTTCTAATAAGCCCTAGGAATCAAAGATGTTGAACTTAATATTGTAAATGAAACACATGTCTGTTTGTTTTATGCTTACATGCAGGAGAGAATACGCCACCTCCACTTTTGACAACCATTCTGTATAGAGATCTTGTTCATCAGCCGAAAGATTTAACTGAAATGGACAAGGCAATAGACATGATCATTAAAGTTAGCAGTAAGTTAATGCTAGTAAAACAAGTCACTGAATAAGCTTTGAAATTAATATTAATTAATAATTGAGATTGTTTGTAGCTTAATGCATGCGCAGTCTGCACAGGCTAATCAGGGAGGCTTTCCAGTTGAATGGAATTTTACATTAAAGGAAAAAAGTGTTGTCCCTGATTTTCCTGTACCAATCTTTCCAATAACGCAGCTTAATTCATAGATAGAATGACGTACTCTATCTCTAATACACTTGTCAATCTGCTTCTTAAATCCCGTGATCTCCGCGTGCTCCTGCTGACACCGTTCGGCGCTCATCTGCGCCGCAGTCAGGTCGGAACCGAACTCTGGGGCCTGGAGCGAAGTCTGTTTTGACTCGATCCAGTTGAGGCATTGTTGGATATGTTGGAATGCTGGGTTACTCTCCACCAGTCGAACTTCGGTGATGACCTCCCTTTTGCGAGTTGTTGTTATGCCTTCCTCCACATATGACTTTGAGATTATCTTCTGTATCAGGCTGTTGAAGAGCTGGGTACGAAGTTGGGAAGTTCTTGTTTGTAGTGCCGATACTCTAGAAGAATAAAGGGATGTGTTTTTTTTAAATAATTATGTCAAATGTTTGTGTGTGTATGTTCTGAATTGTAAGATATATCATTCATGTTGCCAGGCCAGTGTTTAATCTAAATAATGATATCATTATTAACTTATTATAAAATAAAATAACTTCAACAAAGGCAATTAATTTCTTGCAAAGAAAACAACTTCTTTTGTTGTATTTGAGTAGCTTTCCTTTAACTGTCTCATTTTCCAACTAACTGGGTTTTAAAATACACTAAAAATGTACTTTTTTCAAAGTTCATGCGAAACAAGCTGTTTCATGTTTCAATCACTTCCTTATATACATAGTAATAAACTAAAATAAAGCAATAACTACAGCTTTTTCACAAAATTGACTAAATCTTCCTGAATGACTTAATCAGAGACCTGGCAAACTTCCTCGTGACCAAGTTCAAGGGAACATGTACTTGTACTTGTGCCTTGCAAATCTACACTTCATGGTCACACCGTATTTTAAGCTAACATCAAAACGCTTGAGAAACGTGGAAGTAGTTCCCACCTGTATGGACTTACCAGATGCAGACTGACTGACCAACCAACAGAACAACTTCTCAACAATTTCTGCTTGTGAGGTTATAATGATGACAACTGCTAATTTTTGTTTACTCACCTCCTATATATATTGTCAGCATTTGTGTATCTGCCATCTTGCAATGCCTGAGCGTCACGCAGCAGTGACCGCACATTTTCCTCCACAGACTTAAGAGCGCGGTCAAGTGCATCACAGTTCCGTTTGACCTCGAAAGGGTGCAGGGAGTCAATTCTATGCTCCTCTTCAGTAATTCTACGCTCCACGTCATTCAAACAGTCCTCACAGTTCTTTGATTCTCGGTGGACCTTCTCTGCTAACCGTTGCAAACGCTCCAATCTGGTGAATGATATTTTGTGAACCAATTATATGAGTCTTGTTCTGAGAAAACTGGGCATAATGCAAGTGCGCAAAGTGTCGTCCCAGATTAGCCTGTGCAGTCTGCACAGGCTAATCAGGGACGACACTTTCCGCTTTTATGGAATCACCACACACCACAGTGTAATTAAACAGCTAGCAAGATTTTGACTTTTTTGCTATTATCTTTTTTGAGCATTTATCCATTAACAGTTCAAACTTCCTTTTTGATTATGTAAAAAGGATTAGGATTCTTGGAACAATTTTTAGTGTGTTTTTTATCTCCTAGGTATAAGCATAGACACCATTTTTGAAAAACCATTGGAATGCATCCTGAAAAAGTGTTTAACATATTTAAAGTCTGTTACCTTTAACAGAGATCACTTATAGAGGAAAAAATATCAACAAAACAAGGGAAGCACAATTTTCAAAATAAGCAATAATGTTAACAAAAGTACTTACCGTATGATTTCTTGTTGAATGGCTCTGTCCCTATCTTGCAGTGCTGACTCAAACCTGTGCCAGAGTCGATTCACGTTGTCAGGGTAGAGTTCATCCTCAGAGGCCAGTTGGGACGCACCGGAGCTCTGAAACAACAATCAGATTACTTGAGCCTTGTTCTGGGAAAACTGGGAGAACGCATTTGTGTATACTGTCATCCTAGATTAGCCAGTGCAGTCTTCACAGGCTAATCCAGGACAACACTTTCAACCAAGGCTGGATTTTCCTTTATGAGAACTTATTAAACAAAAATTCAATAATAGCATTAAGCACTGACTAATCATGGAAGACACTTGATGTGCATGCATTAACCCTTTCCCCATCAGAAGCAAAGTAAAAATGGCTATGTGCAAACAGCATAAAAACAGGACAGCCTGCGAGTAACCCGCAGTCTGTTCATGTTTTATGCTGTCTGCTGCTCATCAGTATCTAAGGGTTGGAAATGAAGCCTTTAAAACTTAAATGTAGTAAGAAGGATCTTTAATTAAATTAAACTTTCTAAGGGACTACAAATGCGTAAAAATACCTATCTAAGTGGTAAAAGATTAAATACGTATCTAAGTGGTAAAGGGTGAAATACGTATCTAAATGGTAAAGGGTTAAATACATATCTAAATGGTAAAGGGTTAAATATGTATCTAAGTGGTAAAGAGTTAAATACGTATCTAAGTGGTAAAGAGTTAAATACGTATCTAAGAGGTAAAGAGTTAAATACGTATCTAAGAGGTAAAGAGTTAAATACATATCTAAGAGGTAAAGAGTTAAATACGTATCTAAGAGGTAAAGAGTTAAATACGTATCTAAGAGTCAAAGAGTTAAATACGTATCTAAGTGGTAAAGAGTTAAATACATATCTAAGAGGTAAAGAGTTAAATACGTATCTAAGAGGTAAAGGGTAAAATACGTATCTAAGAGGTATAGAGTTAAATACGTATCTAAGAGGTAAAGGGTTAAATACGTATCTAAGAGGTAAAGAGTTAACAACGTATCTAAGACGTAAAGAGTTAAATACGTATCTAAGAGGTAAAGAGTTAAATACTTATCTAAGAGGTAAAGAGTTAAATATGTATCTAAGAGGTAAAGAGTTAAATACGTATCTAAGAAGTCAAGAGTTAAATACATATCTAAGAGGTAAAGAGTTAAATACGTATCTAAGAGGTTAAGAGATAAGTCTGGTTTTCCAGAGCCCGGCTCATGTCTGTTGTTTTTAAACTACTGAATATAGTCATACCTTAAACCTGCCACAAGATCTTGATAAGACAGGACCCTGATTTAGTTACAAAGGGTTTGCATACCTGGATTTCGTCGAAAAGTCTCAGCGCCCTTTTCCTCATCTCAAGTCGAGGGGGGACATCCTCCATCTTGAAACGATTGACGTCGGACAGCAGGGACTGAAAGGAACATAATCCAATTTATACCAGAGTGCACCTAGTATGAGCTAGGCCTTTTTGATTTTGGATTGGTGTAATGTATTAATTGCTTTTTCTGACGAGACCCTGAATTTTATCAAAAAAGATTTTGGTGTTTCATGGTGGTTCATGATTGTGAATATGTTCTACAGAACAACTACTGAAAGACGTATACAATTTCAGAGGATTCAGTCTATAAAGCTTTATATCAAGTGTTTACCCAATGACATGCTACAATACATATAGACATCTGATTTCTAACAAAACTTGTAAAGTTCTTATGATTTTTGTAGGTAAAACTTAATATAAAATGGAACCATTTTTGTAATTTGATATTTGTTAATGTATTAGTCACACTGGGACTCAATCTGTAAGAGCTCTCATTGTATAAGATACAGATAAGATACTTGTTCTTTTGCAGATTAAACACAACAATTCGATTACGAAAAGTGTGTCATATATATTACAAAATATGACCTCCAATATAGAGGTATAATGACAATATTAATCTGTGATTGATTTTCAGGTGACACTGGCAGTGGATAGCACGCTATTACAATGTCGTTGGAGAGATAACAGTGTAGTTGTGCACACCCTTAAGAAGAATACCAATTACTGTATCCCCTATCTATTAAAGCCTGTTAGCCTGTAGAGACCTCATTTTCTTGTGGGTGGACAGGGTGTGTAATTTATCAGATCTGAACAAGCGTTTTTCGCTTAAGTTGTCAAAGACAGAAGCACTCCAGCATAAGTAGCACTTAAATATTGGAGTGAAATAATATTCTGACACACCTTCTCCACATGGTTAAAAATTGTTGGTAAATTTATTTAAAAATTGCATGATTATGTTACAGTCTGGTGGGACCTTAACCGTTTAAGTAAGTAGGCAGTTGTTACACATGTCACAGTCTCAACATGATGAACATTTGTGGCAAATGATGCTTAAACTTCATGATGAACGATAAAGTTACAGACCAGACAAGCTGTTTCATGGCCAAATGTAAGCTTCGATCTCTAAATGTGACCTTGACGTTAAAGGTCACGGAGCTTGCAGACTAGGGATTCAGCCGCTAACTCCTCCTACCTTCATCTCTATGAGAGTGAGAGGGAAATTCCTCTGTGACAAGGTCATGATGACCTCTTGTAACCAGGCAACCAGGGGGACAACCAGTTCCTTGTATTCTTCTGCTTTCAGTTGAAGCTCCTGTGAAAGCAAAACACAACTTGTACCATTATGTAGTGATTGGCTATAATTGATAATTATGATACAAAATTAGCTCTGATACATATTAACGACCAATGCTCTTGCATAATTTTATATGTATGCTTGAATCCATATCACTTCAAAATAAGTAGCAATTTTGGTTTACTATCAGTGTTTTTGAGAAACCCTCAATTTACCATCAGCATTGTTGTTAAATATTTCTGGATGCTGCAGTGCAATACATTGTCTTTGAGAATGACTGTTCAACAGAGGGGGGCATAAACTGCAGAATCATCCAAAGTATTGGGAAAAAAAGAACTCCCCTCACTACCCCCTTTTAAACATTTTTGAAATTTGCTGTGGTATAGTGGACATTGTCTGTTAAGGACTGTTCCACAGATAGAAATTAGTCATACATGTAAATTACAGTCATTCAGATTTCATCCTGTTACCCCCCTGTATAATAGTAAAATATCTTTGAACACTCGCGTAATACATAAGTTTTATGTTTGTTCACCATTGGTTTTCCTATCTGTACACCTATGGAAATATGAAATTCCATCCCACTTCTTGTTTCAACAACTTCATACAAGCCAAAGAATACCAGATCCCCCCCAACACACATGTTTATGGTATATATACATTGTCCTTGAGTGACTGTTCCACAGAGGGGACGTCTGGAAACACGTCATACAAGGAGGAGACGTAGGTGATGATCGACTTCTCATCTGGCTTCGGAACATCCACGTCTGAAATAAAACACAGAAGTTGACAAGAACCATTATATTTGCATTTGATCCTCCCTCTTTCAAAAAAGGGTTTAATGCATGTAAGTAAATTGTAGTCCCAGATAAGACTGTGCAGTCCACAGGGTTTAATGCATGTAAGTAAATTGTAGTCCCAGATAAGACTGTGCAGTCCACACAGGGTTTAATGCATGTAAGTAAATTGTAGTCCCAGATAAGACTGTGCAGTCCACAGGGTTTAATGCATGTAAGTAAATTGAAGTCCCAGATAAGACTGTGCAGTCCACAGAGGGTTTAATGCATGTAAGTAAATTGTAGTCCCAGATAAGACTGTGCAGTCCACAGGGTTTAATGCATGTAAGTAAATTGTAGTCCCAGATAAGACTGTGCAGTCCACACAGGCAAAATCAGCAACCATTTATCCCCTGACTGACTTTTCTTTGAGAAGAATGTGTCGTCCCTGATGAACAAGTGAAGACTGCACAGGCTAATCTGAGATGATACTTTACGCACAGGCTAACTAAGGCATTTCTTTACCAAGTTGGAGAACAAAGGTTTGAATCTTCTAGAGGATATTTGTTGGATTCGGTGATATATCGAATTAATTTCATGAGTGATCATAGAAAACAATATTTTCGCCACGAGTGAAAATATATATTTTCTATGATCACGGGTGAAATAAAATTGATATTCCATCGAATCCAACAAATTTTCTTTTTCTTTTATGCTTTTTTGACCGTTTATTTACATTGTAAATGAGTTTAACTGGATAATTTCGCTGGATTAATGACGTCATTTCGGCGAAAAAATGACGTCATTTCACAGTAAAACAGTGAAAAATATCCATATTTTTCACTGTTATTTTTCACTGTTTAAAACAGTGGAATACCAATTTTATTTCACTGATATTTCTCTATAAACCACCAGAAGCATAAAATAAACACAGATCTTGCACTCCTCGCAATGTGTTCTTAATGAATAAAATACAGTTTTTCACAAAGTGGGTCTGTTGACCATACAGCATCCATCCTATGAAAAAAATGATATGCTTTATATATGGTGAACACATTTATATGAACATGATCGCAAAAACAAGATGCAATTCAAAAAATATTATCTTGGTTAATTTCTTTTTCAAGTATACACCTAGGTTTTAATTCTACGCCATTGATAAATTCTGTATTTAACTATTTTGGCAAACAAAACTGCTTATCAAATTTATTGAAAATTATGCTGCTGCATCAAACTACTAAGCATTTTTTTATTAGATAATTTAACCTTTAATGTTTAAAAATACAATTAAACACATACAATGAAATATAATATAATATAATTATAAAGTTTCATAAGATTTGATAAATTGATGCTTTCAAATAGAATTTTAATTTCTAAACAATGACCAATAGACAAATATTAATGTCCCATTTTCAATTTAATGGTTTTATGGTGTTTTTCCACATAATACGAATGTAATTGACCGACTGAAAAACATAAGAATACCTAATTTATTGCAAAAACAATAGGACATTGTATCCATAAACCGATTTGAAGCTAATATGTATTTGGTAAACAGTTTATCCAATTTTAATTAGCTCAAAGGAATGTGTACTCAACAGGTTTAAAGATTTTGCTAGGCTACCAGTAATTTAAGCAATTTACAGTTCACACCTTAATAGTACATAACTATTGCGCAAAGAGGCAAATTAAGTGAACTTTTAAATGGACTTACAAATGATATGTTGCACAGATATTTACAAGCAATTGAGACAATGCTGTTTTGTATTCTTAGATTGTTCACGGTTTTTTAAAGTTTTTCAGTCATGTTAAGGCAGTCAGTTAACATTTCTCGGTGCTTTACTGAAAAAGCTAGAATGACCTAAGCGGTTAGCATTTAATAATGCTCCTTCAAGAATTCAACAAGACGTTGCAGTTTTGTGTAATGAATTGAATGTTAATTTGTTAAAATGCTTGACGTGTGGAATAAATGTTTTGAAAATATAATGCATAAAATGCACAATTTCCACGAGGATTACACCTGGTTGCAATCATCAGTTTTCCAAGTAACTGGCCATGATTTCATTATGAAGGTGTACACCCTATGGTCCAATTAGTGTGGTAGGTGTAACAAAGCCCACAAACTGTAACAAAACCACTAACTTATGGAATTTACATCATACTTTGTCTGCATGATTTTACTGCAGGTAATGACTGCCTACAAGTTCTGTCGCTCATTCAAAGCGTGCGCTCTCAATGGCAAATATCGATTTCACAACACAACGATGCTACACCGTTAGGTGAGCTTTAATTCGGTTAACGTGAAACATGAAATTGACAATCCTAAATCGGCTCTCAAAATTTTACTATTATCTTAAAAAGAACTCCTGAATATGGAGCGCTCAAATTTTCTCGCACACATGCTGAAAATGCGTTTGATCTTTGGAAAAGTAGTTTCGCAATCGGGCATTCTAGAATGGACACTGGATTGATAGCTGAGCTCTTTTACAACTATAGCAAGCCAGATCTGGCTATTAAACTGGATTCAATCATAATATAAATTGTTCAGTGATTAATATTTTGTACATACTGTATTGGCAATTAGTCAATGACATGTTTATAGTCCAGTACCTCAATACTTATACAATTTACAACAAAGGTCCATTGTTGTTTTACAGTAATAAAATTTACCCAAAATCCTTGTTGGAAATATTCTACATGATATCCTTACCATGTAATTTAATAAAACATTTAAAAGCCACTTAAAAATCGTGTCAAATTCTTCCCTTTCCAAGCAACCTGCATACCACAGATAGCAATATGATAATTATTATGAAATTTATCCTTTCATCTTTGTCATTAAAAGAACACTCTCTACACAGCAGGGTTACAGCTAACTACAACAATAATTTTCCGACCTGGTCATTTGGGGTTTTATCTCTATAATTTATGACAAATACCCCTGATTTGAAAGGACCCAAGTTCACTTGATTTTAATTGTGCCCAGGGTAGTACAGGGCCAACTGTACTAACAACATTTTTTCTGTCAATGGAACCTTTATTCCCACTGATGGATTTCAATTGATGACTTCTACAAAACTAATGTAACTGACTAGAATGATATTAAACGTCCTTCAACAATCTTTTTCACAATAGAGTATTATATTTGGATTAGCTATTAACCCCTTCACCACTTAGATATGTATGTTGACTCATGTGTAGTCCCTCAGAAAATTTAATTTAAATAAAGACCTTTCTTACTAGATTCAAATATTAAAGACTTTATTTTAACCCTCAGATGCTGATGAGCAGCAAACAGCATAAAACCTGTTCTGGTTTTATGCTGTTTGCACATAGCCATTTTCCCTTTGCATCCAAGTGGGAAAGGGTTAATTTGATGGCTATAAAGTTGATAGCTTCAAGATCAATTTTACGTTTTTCTGTTGAAAAATGATTTCTTCAACATTGAAATAATATCTAGACATGTTAGTATCATAATAAAGTCAATGTCTATCATCAAGCCAAACCTAAAATACTGTACAATATTGTTTCTGTCTCCCTAAGTCAGTTCAAATGTTCACTTTACACCTCATTGTATGCACAAACAATTTAAGAGTTTTTCACTAAACATCTGTATGTAAGCATTTTTCATAATGAAACATGACACCTTAAATATTCTATGCATGATATGTTTCTATAGGACAATCAGAGGGATCATTCTGTAAAGATGATCAAATTAAACTGGATAAATTATTCATTGTTAATTAGCATTCACAAAACCACTGGAAACTGGATAACTATGTCAAAATCTTTTACATTTTATGAACAACTTGTCTATCTTGTAAGATCAACCTTATAAATATTAAGCCTTCAATTATTATTCTCTCCCCATGAATGATGGATTCAAGTCTTTCAAAGTTGACAAAACATACTTTTGTTGGGAAATAAACTTTTCTGCACAAAAAGGCCAATAGATAAAATCACGTTTAAATAAACATTGAGATAAATATAGATTGCTTATTTGAGCACTTGTTGCGTTATTTTTTACCAATAATACATCAATTGTACAAGATATAATATAAATCTGTTTGCAGATAATTCCCTATGCCTCTTATAGCGAGGCTAGAGGATCCATGAATAACTGCATTATGTGTGTATTCAAAGCAATACTGATGTATCTTACAAGATATTTTAGCTTTACATTTATATTTCTATAGTAATATTCAGTTCTGATAATGTCATACCCATATAGTAAAGACTTAACTCAATGTCATCTGACACTATCTGAAACATCTCTTTTCACAACCTATATATTACTTAGACCGTTAAAAAAATTATTGTGGGAAAAAACTAATAATGTAATACATAAACATGTTTCAGGACAAAAAAAAATGTTGACAGTAATCCATCATGAAATGGTCACAAAAGAAGTAAAATAACATCTTATTGTAAAATTGTTATAAGGAGCTACCTTAGACCATCAAACCTTGTGTGAAACCATAGCAAACAGGGTAGCTCCAAACCAGGGTGGTGTAAGAACCATGTTTGCCTGACAAGGCTAATATAATGGACATGGCTAAGGTATTTGCCCTAATGGACATGGCTAAGGTATTTGCCCTTATGGACATGGCTAAGGTATTTGCCCTAATGGACATGGCTAAGGTATTTGCCCAGATATGGTGAAAACTAGTGTTAGATCCACAAGGCTAATATAATGGACATGGCTAAGGTATTTGCCCAGATATGATGAAAACTAGTGTTTGATCCATTAAAGGAATATGTTTCAAGGATCTTTCTTCACAGACTTTTCTCATTCAACACAATATGTATGTAAATAAAAGTGCATCATAGTTAAGGCTTTTGCCACAATATGGCACATATCAACAGGTTTATAAACAGATATTAAAACCTCACTCTACCAATAAAGTCATTACCACTTATCAGAACTCATACCTTCAGGATCAAGAAGGCGTGTGACTCCAAATTCTTTCTCTGCAGTTGAGAAGGCGAGCTCGAGGTTTTGTCGGTTGGTCTGGGACTGGACACGTCGAAAATCTATCAGGTTTGGCCTGAAATAAGCATATTCCATACAATTATGCATGTATCGAACATTAACTAAGCAAGGTGTAGTGAATTGCATGACCAGTCTTTTTTATTTATTAAGTTTATGAAATGAACATATGATTTTTGCACATGGTCAAACTTTTTTGTTTTTCTTTTTTTGTGGTGGTGGTGGGGGGGTGGATTTTATTGAATACGAAGAAAATATTTTAACACTGGCAGCACTTCAATAATTTAAATACTACAATACAATAAATTTAATGCCATCAAAAGCCTTGACAACTTCACAATGTACATCTTTGCTGCTCCTGAAGAGATTTGCATTTAAAGGCAATATTATAGGCTAACAAGCACTTGTAAACTGCCAATACACACATACCTTTCTTATGAATGCAACTTCATGTGTTTGAACATTTACAGATGCCTGTTTGATAATGACAGTCTGTTTGAATTATTTCATATTAAAGCCTACCACATTTGTTCTCCCACCTAGAGTAAATAGTGTCGGAACAGCAATAAAATAAAATGTAAAAATCGGCTTATTTCGTAAAATTGCCAAATAAAATTATGCAAATGAGACAAAAGAATATGCAAATTGAGGCCAGGTCATATTAACATACGAGCAAGCCCAGGCAAATGCCAACAAACCGCACAGAAGTGAGTTCTTAGCAAAAAGCTCAAAGGTGGCAATATGCTGTCCATAAAACAACTGTGAGTCATCTCCTAAAAGCCAAATGGTTACATCGACATACGAGTATAGAAGGTGGATACGCCATTCTGGCTCTAATATCTTCTCTATATGAGCAAGATTTTCAGCTGTTTTGGTATCATATTTCTAAGTCATACTCATAGATACTAGTACCAACCTATTTATGTGAAAAAACATTTTTCACACCTTGCAACTTTTTAAGACACTAGGGCTTAGGCTTACGTTGTTTTGTTTCGTTTTTGTCATGCTGAAAATACCTTTAATTGAAAGTGGATAAAAATACCTAAGTGTTTGTGTTAAAGTCGTTGTTCAGGTATATATTTTAGTTAGCACTAGTTTATGCTATAAAACCATTTTTATCCTGAGCTGCACTTTTATTGAATAATTGACTTCATGTTGCAGTGCAGCCTGGTGTTTAATCAATGAAAAAAATGTAGCCCCATGTGGCATTAGAAACACTTCGAAACAAGAGGTAATAAAACCCCATGATTTGTCAAATAAATGACTTGGTAATCAATCTAAGAAATCTGCATTAAGAAAGGTGTGAATAATATTAGATTTCAATTATGATTATTTTTGTATACACTGCTCGTGATTTTAAAATGCAACCAAGCAAAACAGGCCAAGTAAAATAGCTGTAAACGTACATAGTAGTTAATGAAGAATATCTTATTCAGGTATTACAAGGTTAAGGTTAATTACAACAAATTTGATGAGATGTTTGTTGGATTTGACGCACCTAAATAAGTAAAATGAAATGAAGTATGTTTGCTTCTTTATCGGTAAAATAGTAAATTTTTCCCTTTCCCAACATCCTAACCCATTAGGAAATCAATCTTAGAATCCAGTAAATTTGGATAAAAACTTATTTTGGACCAAAAATGTGCCAAATAACGCGTTTTAACATCTGAAAGAAATCCTATGGGAATAAAATATTGAAATATCATATAAAGTTGAATATCATATAAAGTTCCTTCAATGAGGAGAGACCACCCACTTTCATAACAAAACATAAACACACCATAGCATGAAGTATTCCAAATGGCCCAATACTTCAATCAAACCAGTGAAAACATTTTACAAATCATCTTGCAACAACTGAGCACTTGTGTTTTTATCTAGCCACTACAGATCAGTTGAAGTATCAAATATTTCACTGTTCAAACATAGGAAAAGTGTTGAATCATTAGATCACATACCCCACAATAAAGTATGACAAACTATAATTCGCCGACTGCAATCTTCCAGTTATTTAGGTCACTAGACTAAGTACAAGTATCGTCAAACAGCATTTGTAAAAAAAGAAATTGCTAAATAATCAGGCAAAAAGAATTTCCGCTAAATTCACACTTCATTACATTTTTATGGTGCTAGGGCCATCAGCAGACTTTTTGTCATATGTTTCAAATCTCAGCGGGCAATTAAATGGTCATTTATCACTCTTTATTCATAAAACCAACAAGTCTTATCACATTGCCAGCTCTCCAACTTTTTTATTTAAAGATTTTCACATCAATTTTATTGATCAGCCATATTGGGGCTACTGTGCAATATTTGACATTTGTTTTGCGGGACAATCTGTGAGAAAATGCAAATTTTTATAAGAACATATCATGCTTTCATCGTTATGTGCACAAATTGTGATGTCTTCTGACTTATGTATTAATATCTTCCTTTTGGGAAATTCGAAAATTAATGACCAACCATACAGTGGCCGGTTTTGTAATGTCAGATAATTCAATATACATGCCATAATTTTTCAGACCAATTCCGGGACATTGAGTTAAATTGTCCGGGACTTTTGCCGATTTTCCGGGACATGTATAAAATGTAGCGATATTTAAAGACAAATGCATTTTTGGTTCGTTTTTTTTGTTTCGCATCGTTAATTGCAAAAGTTCGAAAGCCTATCCGAAATACACTTGATCTATTAACGTCAAATTAAACATTACTACTTCCGTTACTAGATACAAGCCGCGTGTTTTCAGTGTAAGCGTTCTAAACATAGATGGTGACGTCACTGCGTTATTGTTATTAAGACCGGTGTGTAACGCGTAGTTGTTGATACACCTTTATTCATTTATAACATTTATATAATAAAAAATACAACAATACAGTACCGTTAGATCGTCAACTCAAATCAATTCACAATACATACAACCAATCACAATAAAACAAATACAACAAAACAGTACCGGTAGATCGTCAACTTAAAATCCGGACAATCACTCATTAGTTACACACTTGTGCCATAGTGACCTAGTAGATTAAAGTCAATTAACAACCACATTAAACAATGCCGCCTTTTCGGTTTGACCGCGAACGTGAGACAATAGATATGATAACAGGACCCCTGTTAATTGATCAATTTTGACACGTAGCGTAGTCTGCCTATTCGGGTAGGCATTGTCATGGAGACGCTGCAGATATACACAGATTCGAGGTGCAGTTAAGCCTAAGATAAGGTACATGTATATATGGATCTTGTAAATTCCGGGACATTTGACAGATTTCCGGGACAGCGGGACAAGTGCTTAATTTCCGGGACTGTCCCGGACAATCTGGGACGTATGGCATGTATGATTCAATTCATCAGCATGTGACTAACTACAGACAGATAGCTGAGATGACCACAGTTAAATCTACATCTCACATCTGACCCCCTATGTAATTAATATATTAACCCATGTAAGCCTAGTGGACTCTCCCATCCTTCTAAATTGGATCAATTTATTTCCAAAATTAGGGATGCCTAGTATACTTATTTCTATATTTAGAATATTCTTACTCATCTGGGTCCACGCTGTTTGCCAAGGCCTTCTTTTAGACGCCAGGCATAAATGGTTTAAGGAACATGTGCAGGTAGTAATTTTGTGAAAGACTACAAAGTTGAAGAAATTAAAGGCCTTCAATGAGATGCTATTTACTTATCAATTCAATCAGTTTAAAATAGCTCAAACTTAATAATTTTTACTTCAAAAGAAACACACAAATACGTAGATTTTAATTAAAACACATCAGAAAAATCATATGTCAATACTTCTGGAAAAAAGATACATCATGTGCATCAACAAAGACATATATGATATTATTTGGTATAAAGTGGTATTATGTCTGCCATGAGATTGAAAGATTATAAGACTGTTCCTGTTGTTCACATGACACCATACTATATCTCAAACAAGAGGGTCTGAAAGGCCCAAAGTCGCTCACCTGAGATAAAAAGAAATGACCTGTTCTTTGCAGCCCAAGATATCAATGGAACAAATGTTCTAACCAAGTATTATGAAGAATGAACAACAAATGGCCCCTTGGCGGCCATGTTTTTTTAACAGACCTGAACCATTTTTTAACTCTTCCAAGATATGTCCAAATTTCATGAAGATTGGGAAAAAAATGTGTCTTCTAGACTGTTCACATGTTGTCACTATATACATATAAAGAAAACTGCCCCAATCCCTGGCGGCCATGTTTTTTCACTGAGCACGACCATTTTCAAACTCGTCCGAGACATCCACATAACTAATGTTTTGACAAAATTTCCTGATGATTAGGCAAAACATGTGACTTCTAGAGTGTTCACAAGTTTTTTACTATATAAATATAAGGAAAAAGACCCCCCCCCCCTGGCGGCCATGTTTTTTTACCTATCCAAACCATTATCGAAGAAAACTGTCCTATCCAGGTGTGGTAGTGCGGTCTCCTTCGCTTACGCAAATGAACCGGTCACAGGACGGTTACAAGTTATGTAATGCAGAAATATTTATTTGACAAACTCTTATTTCCGGTCAGGATGAATATACTGACTGGTTGTAATTCAATTAACTAAAGGCGTTCAGTCAGGGGCACCTAAATACACTCAAAGAATTTATTTATAAGTGAAAACCAAGGCAGCTTTAACAAAAATAACTAATTTTTATTTCAAGAACTCGGAAAATGCATGAAGAACAATAACAGAAAATTAAGAACAGGTACAAGCCAAGTCTAAAGAATCTAAGTATCGTTACAAAAATGAACAACATACAGCAAATACCTTAATGAATGTAAAAAGAAGTTCAAAATCTGTCCGAAAAAACTGATATAAATATTAGTTACTGTTAGTCTAGTAAGTGCTTCAAAAATCTAGTTTACAAAATAGGTCTAATTTAATCTAAAGAACAATATTTATGGAGATAAGGAAACTTCAGTGAATCAAATGTAAAAATAAGAAAAATTTACTACAGTTATTGAAATAGAATAGAGTCTTTCTCATTTAGAAAATGCCAAATAAAAATAATCTAAATAATAAGAATAATTTAGAAAAATAATGCCAAAATGTCTTGATGCTGGTGTTAAAAATAATTTAGAGTTTAATCATTTCAAAATTCCAACCTTTTTCAAGAGCTGTTAACTTTTCAAAAAAGCATCAAGAGGTGTTTAAATCAGACCAAACAGCTTATTTTATACAGTTCAGAAGAGATCAATGGCAGAGTAGTCAATTTTCCCTCAGAACAGTGCATTTATCAATGATCAATATCTTTCCAAATTCCAAAGCAGAACTAAAAATAGATTACTGAACCAGGTTAAACAAGGGAGATAAATACTGCATAAATACTGCAAAATCATGTACATGTTGTCTTTCTTTCAGTTATCTCTTAGTTGAAAGGCTTATCATAAATGTTAATGACTAAACAGTTATGTTAACTATGAAAATTCTGTGTTATGAAAAATTACATTACACAGTTAATGTCAAATAATATTGACATAATAAAACCAAACTTTACTACACAGGAAACCAATATTCTGACCAAATTTCATGAAGATTGAGCAAACTAGAAAGTTAACAAGATTTTACTATAGCCATATATAGCCATATAAGGAAAAATGCCCCGCCCCTTGGCAGCCATGTTTTTCAAGCCAAGGATACCATTTTTGAACTCATCAAAGATATCATTGGGACAAATCATCTGAGCAAGTTTCATGAAGATCGGAAAATAAATGTGGCCTCTAGAGTGTTAACAAGGTTTTACTATAGCCATATAAGGAAAAATGCCCCGCCCCCTGGCGGCTATGTTTTTCAACCAAACGGACATCATTTTCGAACTCGTCCAAGATATCATTGGGATGAATCTTCTGACTAAGTTTTATGAGGATCGGACAATAAATGTGGCCTCTAGAGTGTTAACAAGATTTTGCTATAGCCATATATAGCCATATAAGGAAAAATGCCCCGCCCCTTGGCAGCCATGTTTTTCAAGCAAACTTAACCATTTTCAAACTCATCCAAGATATCATTGAAACAAATCTTCTGACCAAATTTCATGAAGATTTGACAATAAATGTGGCCTCTAAAGAGTGAACAAGGCAAATGTTGACGTCGCACAACGCACGACGAACAACGGACAAAATGCGATCACAAAAGCTCACCATGAGCACGTAATGCTCAGGTGAGCTAAAAAGGAAGTTATTTCTACCAATTTATTAAGCGTACAACTAGATATAAGCCCGAGGAAGCTTAAGCAAAACTGATTTAGTATGCTCTATGGAAAAGGGTTCTGTTTCCAAACAGGAAATTGGATACCAAAGTGTTCGACAATAAGCCCAAAACTTACAAAAACATCAATATTAAAATAACAAGAAGTAAGCAGATGATGAATGTCACAAATTAATACTCTCTATTTCTTTAAAATAATTTAGCAGTGTAGCCTGTCTTTATATAGAATTTGAAAATAGTCTGGGGATTTTTTTGCCCTTTCACGTGTAAAGCTTATAACCCTAAAAAAACATTATAACTAAAAGTCAGTTCACCTGTTTCTGTGAATGATGGAGAGGAATGCTTTGCCATCACGCCAGCTCTGGTCGAAATCTCGCACCTGGACCCCCGGGTAACCGTCGGTGGTCCGTCGACTCCATAGCAACAGAGCGTCCTTTGCGCTGATGTCCTCAGGTTGGCCAGGGACCACCACATCTGATATCTGCAAGTAGAGGGACACAGGTGGGTTACCCAATACCTCTCAGATACGCCTTTGACACATTAATAGTCCCTTAGAAAATCAAAACAAATTTAAGACCTTTCTTAAAGTGTTCAAGGCTAAATTTCCAATTCTATGATACTGATGAGCAGTATACAGCATAAAACTCACACAGACTGCAAGTTACTGGCAGGCTGTTCTGGTTATATGCTCAGGTTGCAAAGAGTCATTTGTACTTCGCTTCTGAGTGAAAAAGGGTTTAATGGCAGATCAAAACACAAGATGTTTGTTCATGTAAAGATTCTAAGTATGTAAAGATAAGGTTTTTAATGAAATGGCATTAAGTGGCTGTTTATCAAATCCAAAATAGGAACAATATTAGACCTGTAATCCTGTAAGGCACTAGATTTGCCAAGATATGATAACTTGTATGAACATTAAGTAAGTACCTTAAGAAAGGATCTTTACCAAATGATATTGTTATTGTATTCAAAAATCTTTTCATGCAAAGGACATTATACAATGTATCATAATTTATGTATTATTTAGATCCATTTTCTGCAATAACCTGAAGTTTGCAATACTATAGGCTCCTCTATGAACACATCATCGGATACCCACGTTTGACCCATTCCTTTACTCTCCATTTATCGACTGTGGGACATAACGAGCTCTTTTCACCATTTTAGGGTGTGTCAAATCCAGTAATTTCATTGGATCCTTCACGGTTTCATGAAGATATTTTTTACCAATGATACAACTCGTACTATAGAGACTTCGGGTTTGTTGTCAAAATTGCGTCATCTGTAGAAATGGACTCTTGTCGTGCATGCGTATACTTTAAAAATGAGAATTTAAACGACTTTCAGAGTAAAAGTATCTTTAGTCTTTTTAAGCACTCGGACAGGTGGATGGAAAAGCTTGGTGTATCAAATCGCAATTATCCAGGCCAAGCATTGACACCTCCAAAGCCAAATTCTTTTTGTAAACTGCGATTTTGTTGGTCTACTGAAAGGTTACAGTTAAGGTCAAAACGGCGTGTATTGCTTATATTGTCCCACGGCTCATGCTGGAGAGTAACGGAATGAATTAGTCGTGGGTATCCGACGATGCTATGAACATCATTTTTAAATAATATGCAGCATTTGTATAACTTAACAATTAATACGTTGACACTATCATATATAGTTTAACTTAAATTCTATAAGCAATAATACACTCAACAATTTGGAATGTATTTTACATTTTTATTATTTACTTAAAAGATAATGTCTCCAAAATTTTAATGTAAACATGGCCCTATAAAAACATATCCTTATTTTATCCTTATTTTATCCTTATTTTTTCTTTTTTCCTTTCTTATATGCGTTAATTACATTTGACTGTTACTACTTTTCACCGATGTAAATTTTGTTTGTTAGTTATGACACAAAATTACGTTACTGATCAACAATCAATTTTTGTCTTCAATTTCTTCTCATATCATTTGATTCATCTGGCTATGACAAATTCAAAACCTTAAAAATTAAAAGGAGCATTATTTAACTGTTCCAAGTGTAAGCACACACATGCAATACAGATGTACAATATGCATTTAACTAAGCTTTGGGCATTGTCCTGCATAACAGGTGCTTTTTTCTTTGAGAGGAATCATCCTCCATCCAATTAAGCTGAGCTGAGTTCTGATTTTTTGGTAAAAAATAAAGACAATTACCAGTTCCCCTGTCATTACTTACATAATGTACATTGGATGGTTTTATGACCATGAGAAATGCTTTTACAGACATAGCTACCCTTTGGTGAGCCAAGTTATATGACAAGTTTTGGTATAAACTAATGCAGCCAGATGTACACAATTATTATTATAATTCCCCAATACACCCTTGCCTCAGTGTGAACAAAAAAACAAGCACAATTTTCCAATGTACAAGATTAATAATAACAAATGTGTAAATGTTCTTATTCAAAGCCTCCAACTGTCATATTAAACAATATCATTCAGTTTTTAGGCTCATGCTATGAATGGCACTTTAAGAAAATAATCTGGAAACATATCATCTAGCAATATTTTATGGAAAAGCAGTTTTTACTGGTGTTTATCCCCCTATATCAGTAGTAACTATGAATATGAAGAAAGGCACAAGGAAGACCTTAAATAAAATTTGTATAATTTATTTTACAATATTATATGTCAAACAATTAATTATATTTTGTTCAACTGTGTTCTTTGTGATCCTTTTGAAACAAATATTGACGTCATTATGCAAACATGCTTAATTAAGGGCCAAAATGAAAATTATTGTGTTTTGAAAGTTGCACCCAACATACCATGTGCAGAATTGTATTAATTAAACATACATTATGAGGCAACTCATGCAAGATGAAATTCTAGTAATTAACAATTATAGTTGCTGCATGAAACAAAAACAAAGGTTGAGGGTGCCCAGTTCGTAATGCAGTTAAAGCAGCAGCAGTTTACAAAAAAAATAATACCGTGAATCTTTCCTTTTTGGTTGGCTTTTAAAAAATACAAAACATATATGTGAATAAGCCATTCAGATATATAATCAACAAGACATGTGTCCCTGGAGCACAGATGCTCCCAAATTCTTTTTTTTAACAACAACACAAGCCGTTTTATGATCACATGTGACCTTTGACCTCTAAGTGTGACCTAGACCTTTTAGGTAGGGAGAAAGGTGTAACAAGTGAAAGGTGGTCTAATGATGGTCGATATATGTCAAAAATCCATCAATAAATATTATTTGAAATTCATCAATAAATGGCAAATTTATAGCAAAGGCATGAATTCGACCTTTATCTTCTTAGTTTTACCTTGACCTTTATGGTCGTTTGAATGGAGTTACACATGACTTGTCGTCTTATGATGGTTGGGATTTGTGCAAAATAATTTAACAATTCAACAACAAATGAAAACATTAGAGCACTTAGGGCATGAAGTTACACACAGACAAACAGACCCATGGACAAAGCGACTGCTAATTATGCCGCCTTCTTTGAAAAATCATCCGACCAGAACCCGCTAATAATATGCACATCTCCTCTTGGTAGTGAAGCTTCCCATCAAATTTCATTGAATTCCGGTCATTAGTTGCTGAGAAATAGCCCGGACAAAAATTGTGCACGGACGGACACACGGACGGACAGACGAAGCGGCGACTATATGCTCAACCCAAAATAAACTTTTGGGGAGCATTAAAATCCTGTGAGTCTTTCTTTTTATTATTTCTTTAAAAATAAGAGCTTCATTTAAGATGAAAGAATCTTAACTTTAAATTACACACATTAGTCAGTATTTTCCTCTAATACAAACAGATAATATACTAGGAGTTAACACATATACTGAAATTAATTGGTAAGATGCAGAACTGTCAAATAACATAATTTCCAAATCCTTTTCTTTAGCTTTTCAAAAGGTCTCACATTTCAACCCTATTTTGCTACACATATTCTGAAGTTTGACTGTGCTATTAAATGACAATGCAAAAACAGCTTGTTTCTGCCTCCAAGTGACATTATCTCTACCCCCAATGCCATTGACCTTAATGGGCAGTTATTGTGTCTAGCCCTAATGGGTTACACTCCAACAGAATGTGCAAGGCCACAACCCTCAATTAATCTGACATTTTTTTTACATGCCAGCAGGGGTGGGTGGGGTAAATGATAAATGAGCTCGTTTAAAAGAATGTGCCGTAGTGGTTCAGCCTTTCCCCTGAGGGCCGTGTTCATAAGTAAGATAGTGTAAAACATACCTTATAAAGAATTCTTAATTATATACATTTGTTCAATGTCAAAACAGCACATAGAAATACTACAAATAAGGACAAATGTATGCTTGTTTCTTTTAACGCAATTTAATGAATATTTCATTAAATATATCATGGAAGTTAATAAAATAAACATGACATTTTCAAGTAAATCCATATGTTTGAAGTACAACTTTATTAACAATTCAAGCAAACATACTCTTTTTCCCTCAGGATTTTCCTTGATCGATAGGGAACACCAGGACCCAGACTATAAACTAGAACAACATAAAATGTCCGCCTACACTGAAGACTGCTTCATTGCAGAGTTAATAACTATAATATAATAACTATAATATAATCGGACATTTTTTAGAACATACTGTCATATGAACCTGGGTACACCATCACATGTTCTTTCAATAGAAGTAACAAATATTTACATACAAACGAAACACTGTGATCAACATGAAAACTATTCCAAAAACTTTGAATCAGACATGAATTTTACAGGCAAATATTGTTTTATACAAAAATTACATTGCCAAACAAGATTTTGTTGGTCCAAATTCCTCTTTATGTTGCAACTGAATTTAGGCAACATTGTCTTAAAGATGATATACGAGGTGAATGATTCAATAAGATGTAAGCTGTAGCAGAAAATAAATAGTGTGAAGTTCATGGCAAATATATAAAAAAAAATAACCTAAAAAAATAAGTATTTAACACAAAGGGTGACGTTATTGATGTACAAGAACATTAGCCACTACAGTTTGCTGCAACTTGCACAATGAAGAACCCTTTTTCCTACTCATTATCACACAATTATATCATATTATCTGAAATAGTAAACTGGGACTGCAAGCTGTCAGTGAATATTGAAAATAAAATATTGTGTTGATGGCTGCAATGTTTGTGTAGAGAACAGTTAACCATTCGAAACCAATCAAATAGACATAATAATCTAAAATGGTTGGACTGCATTAAAAGGAATACTGAATGTTATGAAACATGAGCCATAATTAAAAAACTTTTAGCATTAATTTAGATCCATAAGAAAACAGTTTTTGTTCAATTTCATTGATCAATGATCACCATTATGCTAGCTTTATGACACTGACATTACGAAGCTCTCCTGTTAGTTTGTTGCCCATTCACAAATATAATGATCCTAGTATTGGATTCCACAAGGTCTTAACCTTATTTCACATGGTCTTCACATATCTCCTTCAGACATACTGGCGCGCAAACCAGTGGCTTCTGAAGAAATGTCTGCCATTCTGTATTTATGTATAGACTGTGAAGATTTCTCATTTTATTAAATCTAAACAAAAATGATTTAATGCTAACTTTCATAAAATATTACTGAAACAAAAAGGTAGGAATAAATAACTCTTAGCACCATGTGTACATTTATGCCCCAGTTGACCAGGACTTAGGTCACACATTATTTCGACACACACAAAAATATGACCTCATCAAAAAAACTATGGACAGGGGTTATAATTTACAACCCTATTCTTCAAATGGCTGGGCATTTGAACCCTTACAACTTAGATATGTATTTTGACATGTTTGTAGTTCCTCAGAAAGTTACATTTAATTTAAGATATTTCTTACTAGATTCAAGTTTTAAAGGCTTTATTATCCACAACCCTTATTTACTGATGAGCAGCAAACCGCATAAAACCTGAACAGACTGCGAGTTACTCGCAGGCTGTTCTGGTTTTATGCTGTTTGCACATAGCCATTTTCACTTTGCCGCTAAGTGGGAAAGGGTTCTAAGAAATTAAGAAAGCAACTTTGTCAACTATTAACTGGTTCAAAGTTATCTTGACTTTCTCTTTAAATTCAGTGAACATAAAACAGTTTGAAAGCCAGCTTCCAATAAAGCTGTCCTGACAAGATACCACTTAAAAGCAAAGGAAAAACATGATCCATGGTTGGCCTGAACAAAGCAAGTTATTCTGAATAAAATATTACGTCAATTCCCATATTAAGCATTTCTTGTCTGCCTTCACTGAGTCAAGATGGAAAACATGATTAACGTTTACCCACATTGTTCATGTACAAATACTGCATTATTTATTACAGTGCACAACTAAATGAGAAATCATTAATGTACCAAATATTGATTACATAAATCAACCGCACTTAAAGGGAAAAAACAAGTTGCATGTTACTATACATTGTTGCTAATATAAATGCAGACTAAAATACCTGGTTAACATGATTTGCTTCTTCCTTAAAAACGCCCTGTGTCTGCCTTCGATCGATAGGGGGTTGCCCCTTTAACTTCTTTTTCTTTTTTCCAGAGCAACAAAACATGGCTATTCCGTATAATTATAATTTGAAATCCATATAATAGTTCTTGTCCAGTTTTATCAAGCTACTCAATTTATACACATTGCACCACTTTCAAAATGTCATATATATAAAGATGCAAACTGGCCGTAACTTCAACATGCAGCCTTAAGTTGACACTGTCCCATTCAATGAATTAAATTCAACGTCATGTTGCATTGTTTTCAATGTTCTGGCCACTACCAGCTCTCACTTGAAATATTCAAAGATTTAAAGGTTTAAAATTGCCCAGCATTCTGCCCACTGTAAAATGGTGAAGAATAACTGATCCAAACAACAACTTTATGTACCTGAAATTGCAGTAATTTGATCGTAAATCACGCTCCTATAGTTTTACATTTTTGCATCATGACTTAATGACAGATTAAGCATAGCAAATTTAGCTTACATTCATCACTAAGTATATTTTTGTAAAACAAATTTAAACAAAGAAATATCAAGATAAATAATGGTGTAAAAACTTTCTTTAATTTCACATTAAATCCAAGATTCAGACAAAATTGTGACCATCTAGGGAATAAAAACGATTACAAAATGTTGAATTTTATAATAACCTTTCTTAGATCCTTATGACAAACAACTTATTTATTCAACAAACACATCAATTTCAACACATTTAAACACATCCATTACACAGCAGTAAAATCCCATTCCCCATCAGCCTCTGTAGCAAGCCCAGGTACTGAGTGCACATTGTCACAGATTGTTTTCCAATACCATAGAGCGATGTCTTTTTTCTACAGGTAAAACACAACATACAACAGACTCAGTATTAAAGGCAAGGACAGCAAGGAGAACCCTCCAGTATCGACCTTGCAATGACTTAGTGACTAACCTGACATAATGTAGAGACAGTGTCAAAGGATGGTCTCTATTTTGATATGATCCAATTGTCACTCCATTATGTTAATGTATAAATACACTTACAGACTAACAATGTTATACAATAAGCAAGTAACAAGTGGGTGATAAATTTTGCATTGCTATGAAAAATGACGTTCCATCTTGTTATCACATCACATTTATTTTGTCTCTACTTTTGTATAAAACAGGTCAATGGTGTTATAAAAGTTGTGAAAATTCAGTAAATGCAAAAACAGGTTATTATAAAGTAACAATTGAGCATGACATATAAATCCCTATTTTTTCCATTCTACTTATAAGTTAAACAGCCTCTTAACTCACAGACAGAATTTTGTAATGATCTTCTACATTATCACACATTTAAATTTGAATTTCACCAACAAAATAATTCTTCACTGGATTGCAATTTCTTAAATGCAATTTCATAGGAGTCATAAGCAATGAATATAACATACATTATTCAGTTTTATAATCCAGAACTCAGGAGGCACACATTCATACAATTCTATTTACAATTAATTGATATTACACTTAAAATCACATTACAAAAAATAACAAGAAGTTTTGATGATATTTCAAAATCAGCTTGGAGGAAATACTTTTGATAATTAGCCCCATCTGATGCTAAGTCAGCCACTACTCAAACTACTTAAATAATGTCTAGTGTCAATTTTTTCAGCTTCAAGTGGTGTTTTTTTCTCACAGTGAACAGGTAAAATAGATTACCAAGATCTTTAAATCAAGTTATACCCTACCCTAAGTTATACCTTACACTGGCTAAGTTAAACAATCTTAATCAGTTATATAATTGATCTTATTTAACAAGATATGTGTTTGTCAGAAACACAATGCCCCCTTCTATGCCGCTTTAAAGCCATATATTTAACCTTGAAGGATGACATTAACCTTGACCTTTCACCACTCAAAATGTGAAGCTCCATTAGATACAAATGCATACCAAATATTAAGTTGTTATCTTCAATATTGCAAAAGTTATGACCAATGTTAAAGTTTTCATACGGACGGACGGACAGACTGACTGACGGACAGAGAGACAGACGGACGGACAGTTCAACAAGAGCACCGTATAACGGGTGCCACGCTCGGCTGCAGGTGCAGTTTTGAATAGATGAAAGCTTGTCAGAATTTTTTTTTTTTTAGAGGTCACAGTGACCTTGACCTTTGACCAAGTGACCCAAAAATGGGTGTGGCATGTAGAACTCATCAATGTGCAGCTACCGTATTTTACCATGCATAGCGCGCAGTTTTTTACCTTCAAATTTCAAAATAAAAATTCAGTGCGCGTAATACATTGACACAACGCTTTCCTGGTTGCTAAATTGCTAAAAATCCATTTCGTAATCGTAAATCTTCACAATTGCCGCCATTTTTGTTATTGCAAAGAAACTACACCCTATAATGTTATAGACTGAAGGGGCCGTTGTCGAAACAACAAATAGCGGGAAAGGTTAGGAATGACCGGGGTAGTAACAGTTTTGACAAAAATTAAAAGATGAAAAAAATGTCTTGTTGGTGTTTTCACACTTCTTCATTGATTGTTCATAAAAAAAATCGAGGTATATCGATCCCCGTGCGCCGCGGTATTGTTTGTTAAAGTTTTTGTTGTCATGAAAACTCGTTGATTTACAACGCAAAACGTCTTATTTGAACTGAGGCTAATTATTTCAATAATATTTCTCAACTTCGCTTTTGCTTTATTTTGATAATTTAATCCAAAGTTTAATGTTAGCAATTCCGAAAATGTGCACTTTATGTGAATTGACAGTTTGACGTCATCAAAGGAAAGCCGCTTCCTGTCTGAAGCAATAAAGCGACAAGTTTCTCGCCGACAAAATTGGCTTCCTTTGTCTAGCAATCAACATGCCGAACCAATCGTGTGTTTGTTCCTCAATGGCAATCGTCCAATTAAATAATAGCACATGCAAAGCTCCGCCTTCGAACCTTCTGCAGAGAACGGAGGTGGAGTTCAACGGTTAATTGAGCAAGTGTTTTACGTAAGTTGAGTTCCGATTTGCCGAAATTACTAGGCCCTAAGCATTGAAACGACGAATACATTTATCAATGATTTTCCAATCTCTGCATAAATATGCTACTGTGCGAGTATACTACGTAGGTTACAAACCAACAATAGAGATATAGACTCGTTTTATTTTCTTTCAATAGAGACAAACAAAAGAAATTTGTCAAATGGCTTTACGCCGATAACGCCAACTGTATGGAATTGAGCGTTCGGGTGTATTCTTTGTCTTACTATAAATACTTATCAACTAGACGCAGTGCAGGCGCGAAATACCGGGTCAAACTGGATTTTTTGGGGAGCATCTCTTAAAGGGGAAATATTTAAGTCGATGAAAAATAAAATGGGATCAACGGACGATTTGTGTAAAATTGGACATTGAGATGTTGCGGGTCTGCAGAAGATGTCATACGATGTTGTGAGCGGCAGGTAATGAAAATGTTACACTGTTCAAATGTGAGGAATAGGTAATAGTGGTTCGAATTTAACGCACAGGGGTCTTGAAAAAACATGCGCAGTGCGCGGCAATAAGGATATAACGGTGTTCTTGAGAGAATAATCTTAAAAATTGTCAAAAATATAGTGCTATGCAACCCATGCTCCTGATCGTATAAATGCTCCCTACTTTTAAACAAAAAATTAAGCGCCCGAAAAACTCAGATTAAATTATTGCGCAATATAAGAATGGAGGCCATTTTCTGCCAAATTTTCAGGTTTTTGGTCTTGAATTCTTTTTTTTCTCCATTTTGGCTTTAAAAAATCGCATGCGTGTTATACATGGTAGCGCGCTATACATGGTAAAATACGGTAGATATGAAGTTTCAAAGTTGTAGTTTGAAGCACTTTGATTTTAGAGCCAATGTTCAAACCTTGACAAAATGTCAAGGTTTTAGCGGACGGCAGACACGACACGAAAAAGCTAAAAAATATATGCCATCCTTCGGGCGCATAAAAAAGAAATAACAATGGTGTGAATCAAGGCCAAAGCAGTTACAAGACATATTAACACAAGTACTTAAGTGTAAGAATTAATATTGAGCTGAATTTCAAACACAGAACATCTGATTTTAGAATATGTCATGCACCGCATTAATAGGCTATCTTAGTCTCCTTAACCAAGACATCACAATAAATGAAGCCATGTTGATGTTTTTTAATTAAGTCTAATTTGAATGCTGTCGATAAAAACTTTTATAAATTCACACACCTTTATTTATTACAATCATAATTTTGCGCTGAGCAACCATCGTAAAGTTTATAATATACATTAAAGACTAACATTAAGATTTACAGCATCCTATTTTTAAGAAGTCCCGCAGAAATAATTATTATAATCTACATATGCAATACATTTTGATAAATAAGTCTGTTAATAAAACACAATATTATAGTCATTGATTATAAACTAAAACCCTTAAAATGAATAAAGTAGTACAATACAAATCTTGATCTTATAATTGCATAAACATCAACAATTACCAACAGACTTCATGGGAACAAATACAAAAAACTCCCATCTAATTATATGCATGGCTTACTTTGATTTCTTTCAACAAAATTAGTTTCCATTGAATTTAAATAGCAAACCACTTTATCAATGGTGTGGGAAACCTGGCTAGTTTAACGACAGCCTTATTCAGGCTCACAGTTGGCCTTAAAACCCAAAGATAATTTCCCCAGTATGCTGCTGACCCTTATGTAGGCTAACTGCCACTATTTTTTTTAATCAAAGTTATCCTTGACATGGTTTACCCCACTGTGTGTAACTTAAATTCCGTTTTTAAGGCACTTGGTTCAATTTAAACCTGCTTGCACAAATAACCTGTTTAACATTACTGATACACCTTGTTTGTTTTTGTTTAAAATACACGCACTATTTACTCAACACAGTTAAATTAAAATACTATACTGGTAGTCCAAATCCAATTTGGAATGCGTTCAAAATTTTTCAATTAACCATCGTATCTGTGATATGAAACTTTGTACATACACAGAACAAGTGGTAATTAATAGTAATTGTAAACTGGGTGACAAAGTTATCAAATATTAAAGGGCATTTTAGGCTGGACAGTGTTTGATCTGTTCGGACACCGCACAGTAAATGAGGAATTTACTACGACATAGTAGTCAAAACCAATCCCCTTGTTTGTTTAAGGGCGCAAGTAAGACACAAACAAGAGTCTTAAAAATGACACATCCCTCAAATTTCATGAAGTTTTCAAAATACTGTACAATGCTGTAGTTGCATGCATTTTAGATGCACTTAATAGCAGTATGGTAACTTGAAATACCAATTATCACAAGTAATTATAGGTTATTAGACGTTTTACTATACAATACGGAGATATATTTGGATGAGCACATAGTGTGACATCATATTGGACAAGCCGTTAGGCGAGTCCAATATGACTTCAAACTGTGTGCAAGTCCAAATATATCATGTATTGTACAGTTTAAACGTCTAATAAGCTTTTTATTGTATATCACTTTCTTCAGCTCTTTGTTTCATTTTAATTTTAATTTGATTTTAAAATGCTTTAATTGCATCTGTGCTATTTTCAAGACAAACGCCCGTGTGAATAGAATATTGTACATTCGGGTACTTTTTCTCGGTAACGGCTTTTATCATTACAAAACAATTGCTTAGTGCACTTGTACTCAACTGTCCAATATGTAAAAATACAGACTTTTTGGATCCAATACCGGAATATATTGGACGGTCATGTGGTACATATGAATAATGCAGATTGGATGAATTTATTGGATATAAAATAATTATTTTAATCGGATCTCAAAATTGTCTCAATGACTTGAATTACCCTTTCTGAAACACTCCCAAAACTCTGTTTTCCAATTGCAATATATTTGCATAATATATTTTAGATATTTGCTTTCAAAACAGTTGCCAGGTATATGAGGAATATTTGCATAATATATTCTGCAAATATGTGCTGCACATGTTCTGCATACCTTGTGGAAAATAATTTGTAAATGGAATTATTTTTTTGTACTCAGCAAATACCATTATACTGTGTGTGTCTACTAAGCTTTCTGTCTTAAAGAAGCAACATACAGTCCTTATAGAATAACACCGTTTTTACATGCAAGATGTGTAAAATTGTGTGTACAAGTAAATTGATTAAATAAATGTCAAATATTTGTCAAGCCCAACTGTCAACTTGGGAACAGTCCTCAAACATTTGAAACACTTTACTACCAGGTCAATATTAAACAATTACTAAAGCTAAGTTCAGCAAAAGTTGAAACGGCAAAATTAATTAATAAATAGCTATTTCCTTTTTCAGTTTTTCTGCAAGGCAAACATCACTTTGTTGACCATCTGTAAATTATCTGAGGTGAACATCTATATTATTATAAAGACAGAGACTTTCTGATAAGTATTATAATCAGCTTATGCTAAAATTAAAGCTTTAGATGGTTTTTTAACATTTTCACCTAGCTGTTTCCAACATGTAGGTCATACTTCTTTAAGAGAGCTGTTTAATTAAACATGCACGCATTAACTGCGATTTAAATCAAACATGTATTTAATTAGCCCTGTGTTTGTCCTACATAACTAACTGCCAATATCACCGGCAAAAGTCATCGTTAAACACCTGCATACTGAACACAGATAACATTGAAGGGTGAAACAATTACTCATTTACGGACACACCAAAATATTTGGATGGTACATCCTATAACATTTATTAATGTACATACTTAATCCATTTCCTAATTCAACTCTTGGGATAAAAATCTAATTGCAGGTTTTATTTATTTATGTTTCAAAGAATCATAGCTGTACTGGTTTACTATTATTATGCTTTCATTACTGCAATTCCAGGTTACAATGAATACTGCTGCTCACATTTTTCAGTTACACCTTAAATCAGCATTAATTGCAATCATCTAAAAAAAAATCTTAAAATAGGTCATGCTCTGAGTTTTTTTACTGCTTACTTTCACCACAAACTCTTTTCATCAGTAACGTTATTCATGAATGAAAATTAAAACTTTTTTTCGGTTGACAGCACAATGTCAAACATGTAACCGCAGAATGATACCATTTATTATCACTTTAACAACTTGCTCAACATTCCACTATTCCTAAACACATCTGTCCACCATTCCATCATCGCTAGCACCGTGAACACACTGACATCACAAAGAAACACCAATTCGACTTAATTTTAGTAAAAACACACTTAATTCCCCAAATTTTATGGCGGTGGCTCAAATTCCATGCCTTAATGCAGCAGATACCTGCATCTTGCACATAAGGATACCACTTATATGATTTACAATCCAGCCTTTATCTACTAATTTCTACGGTAGACCGTTAAAATTACTGTACTGTAGGGTTTATTGCCCGATACTCCAGTTATTCTCACCAGGTACACTATGTACTGTACTATTTACTACTACACATACTGACTATACTGATACTATATACTGGCTGACGGTTGGCAATGTATAGTAGCTAACTAATCAGCGAGATGACAGATCACTGTGACAGCACACCAACACTAGGTTAAACTAGCATGAACGATTCCCACAAGAAGTCTTTTCATAAAATGTTTAAAGCAAGACAAGCTATTAGAGCATTTACAGAAACTATGAATGATAATAATTGCTAAAACACACTCACAAACCAACACAAAACAACATTTGGTTTAATTATCTATAGGAAGTATGTAGTTTACAGTGTTGTCCATAAAACTCACATAAATTAAAATTGATCAACACTTGGCTGACTTTTTATATACATTAACTCAATATCTATGTCTGCCTGTGAAAAATTCTCTGACTTTTTAAAGAAAACGGTTACAAATGACAATGAAGTTTATTAGGATTACAATGTATTCCACAATGACTTTCAAGGATTAAAGTTGGACCAATGTTGAATGCAGTTACTATGTGTATTAGCAAACAGAAGAATGATCAGATTGAAAATGAAACCACTCCATTTCATCAATAGCTGATTAAATAACTGAAAAAGTCATCAAATTTTCATTTATTTCCATTACAAACTGCAAATAGTCAAAGAATGAGAGATAAGGGACCAGCCAGATCTTTACCATGTATTAAAAGCTGGATTTTGAAGCACTTGTCTATGACCAATATAGTTTAAGTAAATATGAGTCATTAGGACAAAGATGTCGCTCGAAATTCTAATTTTGTCTCAAAATTGTAAAATTATCCACTGATGCACATGTTAGTATGCTTGGTCATATGTTTGATTGTTCAATCAAAGTGGGGGCAAAAAAATGCCTTCAACCAGTGGAAAATATAATAATAATTATACTTACCATATCTTTTTAACACATTAAATGTTGCAATATAAAAGTATTCATTTTATTTGTGGCCTTATTACTAATGGTATTAACAAGCTGTTTTGCAGCCTTATTAAAGGTTTGACCTTTGATTCTGACCTTGACATGTTAGGTAGGGAGGCATGACATTTTTTGTGATACAAAGTGATACAAGGGACATGCTATCTCCATGGTAGCAATTTGTGGTTAATTTATTTAAAAATTGCATTATAAATAAATTACTAAGTTACAATTGGGATGACCTGTTTAAGGAAACTTTTTTTTCTAAAAGTGTGACCTTGGCTGTTGAAGTCCAGAGTCTTATGTTACATGTACATGCAACATTTTGTCTTATTAACCCATTTATGCCTATTGGACTCTCCCATCCTTCTAAATTGGATCAATTTATTTCCAAAATAAGGGATGTCTAGTATATTTATTTCTATATTAAGAATATATCTTACAGAAATTCCTTTAAGCAAACAGCACAGACCCTGATGAGACGCAGCATCATGCGGAATCTCATCTGGCTCTACGCTGTATGCCAAGGCCTTTTTTCTAGACTCTAGGCATAAATGGGTTAAAATTTTCACTGATGTCATGTTATTTTAAAATTAATCAATTGTATGGCAAAATGATGGGAGAGACAGGATTTGTTTTCCCCAAAAATGTCATGTGAGCTCTAACTGTGACCTTAACCTTTGATGTATCGTTGAGCATCGTATACTAAATTATTTTACAACTTATTATCTCATTAGCATTTGAAGTAACATGAGAATTCATATATATTAATAATTATAATGTGTGTATTAAATATATTATAAACAACAAATCTAACCATTTTATACACACATGAAACCAAGTTAAAAACTATTGAAAACCTGCATACTAGTAAAAGCGATACAATGTCCAAAGTTTCCCTCTGCATATCTCATTTTTAAATTATTGACATAACATATTTAGTCTGGCTCATTCTTTGCATTCTTGATATCAAGTGAATTTATCAAAAACATGTATATTAACTTACTTCATAATTATATACTCTCAAAGTATTAAACAAACAATCCAAGAAAGACAACTATTTTTATATCAGAACAAGTATTTCAAAGAGTTGTCTTTCTTTCCTACTACCAAGCTCCTATGAATTTAACATACTGCGAGTATAAAATATATATTTTACCATATGTTTTCTTATGAACAATAAAAACACCGGAACAGTACATCCAACTGTAGATTTGTGCCAGAAATTATACATTATTTCATATCCATGCCTTGTGAATACACTTGCATACACTTTTGGAATAATATTCAAACATTTATGCAGGACATGTGTGCACACACATTTTTGTAATGAAAATAAACAACCAATCACCTATCTGCACTTTATCAGGTCACATATATTATCACATAATTATAAATAAAACATTTATGCCAAAGTCTTGTGTACACACACTTTTGTAATGAAATTCAACAACCAATCGCATCTGTCCAATTAATCTGGTCATATCTTATCACATATATGAGGATTTAATTGGTCTGGTTCATGAACAATTATGGGCAATTTACCAAAATAAACTATGTACTTAAATCCTATTAGTAAATACACTGTCTACATTTACATTTGTTTGTGTTCATCGCTCAGTGACACTTCTTATTGACATTTTTGTGAAACGGTACAAATAATACTGATAAAGAAACATGATATTACATATTACTAAGAAGTAATTGCATTCAGGAGGTACAGTAATCAAGACACATTTTGCCTTTGAATTTCAGTGACAGATAATGGCATATGGTTGCATAATCCCATTGATTTCATTCAAACAGTTCAACAAACTATGAGTGCTTGGTTTTAAACAAATAAGCAATCCATGTACACTATCATGCAGTAATAGGTAGCTCATTAGGGTTTCTAAAACACCGCCACAGTGTGTTGTTGTTGTTTTACTGAGCGTTTGTTATGGCATGTTCACATTCACAGTGTACACTTAAAAAGCTGATTGTTAAGGACAACAGTGATAATCAGTACAAGTTAAAATGTTTCTCATTGTATTTTTTGTTTCACTTTTGAGATCAACTTCATGAAATTGTGAGTTCTTGCTTTTATGATGCTCCAATGTAGAATTTATAAATTTAGAAATAAAACATATACATGTAATGTGTTTGTAATCGGAAAGCCATAATATCACTTTAGTCCTTAAATAAACAGATTTGACAGGCGGTTCCCAAATGGTAAACTAAACTATGAATGGTGCAATGCCGGCATTTAAGTAATAACAAGACAATTGCCAAGCAATATAAGTCCCCTACTGGTGAAACTCCACCATTTTCAGCAATATTTCTAGTCTATTTGTTGCCATAGCAACCAGAATTCTTGACGTAGGAACAAAATTAAATGACGTGCATAATTTCCATATTGCAATGTATGCATACTTCAATTTTAATGAAAAAATATGAAGAACTTTTTAAGTAATTGCAGGATCAATTATTTTCAGCAATATTTCTAGTCTGTTTGTTAATATTTTAAGTCTATTTGTTGCAACAGCAACCAGAATCCTTACGTAGGAACAAAACGAAATGACGTGCATAATCTCCATATTGCCATCTGTCCATGTTTCAAGTTTCATGAAAAAATATGAAGAACTCTGACAGACAGACTGACACACAGAGCGCAATCCAGAAGTCCCCTCATAAGTTTCACTGGTAGGGGACAATTAATCAAGTAACAAGTCAAAAAACAACATCCCAATTCCTCATGGTTTAGAAAATGACTGCCAAGCTACCTTGTTTCTTTTTATAATAATGTTCATTGATTTTTTGATTTTTCCGACAACAAAGCCCCTATAAGAAAATCAACTTTAGACACTAAGAGCAGAGTGCAGTGACCTATGCTTGGCTGTTGGTAAATGATTGGTTCACACAATTTCTTATGCAAACCATGGTATGGGTTGTTCTTCGACATTATCAGGAAGTTGTTCTCTTTTTTTGTCCTTTGCCTCTCACATCATATACTAGCACAAACTATATTGTTTGCCATGAGGCAATTGACATTTATTGTGCTTTTTTATGACTGATGGAGTTTGTATGAAGCATGGCTCTGACATTTTTACAAGGGTTCTTATTCCAAAACAAAAGTTAAATAGCTTAGCAAGAAAATACTTGCCCAAATGCAAGCACATCATTACAAAGTTTCAAGCAATCATGAATAAGCATATAAAATTCAAAGTACAATTTAAAAACTCACTGAAACCAACAAAAGTAAACATAACAGAGCAGTTAAGAGCAATTATGCATAACAAACCTTTGTTTGAAGATCTTTGTGTGCAGAATCTGACATCGCATTTCTGTCATCATCAGCATGAATATTTTTTATGCAACTAAAGTCAAACAATCCCAAGTTGAATACAAATTCTGACAGACCTAGACCATCTTCTGTGTTGCAGACGCACTGGGAGTCATTTGCATTAAAATTTGCCCTTACATGGTAGTCAGTCGCTTTTAGACTATTTCTTAATTCTGTCCCTATGTTAGAACCGTCTATTACTTTCAAGGTGTCTTTTTGAATAATTTCCGGTGACAAAATAACGTCTGTCTGGTCTGTTATCATTGTTTCATTGGTGTCAGTGTATGACCCAGTATCAGCAGCAATTACTCCATCTAATATGCCATTATTTTGGGTTGAGACAGAAGCATCATCTAACTCACTACATATTTCAAACACACTTTTGACACTATTAGAGATTTCACATGGCTCGGAATGAGCAGCATTTTCTGAATATGAATAATTGAAAGACAAATTTTGTTCAATGTCAAAAGCACGATTTTCTGTCAGTCTGTCATTTTCAGACAAATTCATGTTCGATGTCCTGTCATATTCAGACACATTCACTTTTAATGTTATATCATTTTCAGGCAGATTCAGGGCCAGTGTCCTGTCCTCAGTGTCCCTGCCAAGATGTTCATCTTCGTGCAGTGGGGAATCCAAATGGAAGGTGTACAAAACATCTTTGTCAGAGGCATCAAGAGACTTTCCGATAATATTCGACATGTGATGACGAATTTTGGTCCTTATCAGACCCTCACACAGACTCAGTCTCGACTCCGACACACTCTTCATGTAATCATCTGAATGAATGTGCAACAGTTCTAATCCACCACTGAGATTTCGCCTCCTCTCGCCAATATCACTCATGGAACACATGCTGTGGCGGCTGCTTCGTTTTGCACTGGTTTTAGTAATGAACACATTATTGGGGTCGAGGCGTTCTAAGCTGTGGTGCTCGTCCCTTGACCTTGAGCCAGCATATTCAGGTGACCTTCGTCTCTCTGATAGATGACTAATCAGATCCCTCGTCTGTCCCTCTAGGTAACGTTCGTAAACCCGAATACGCTCATATGAAGGTGCAAATGGCCGTCGACTGTATCCAGAATCCACACTGGAGCTTCTCCTGCATGCCATCTCACTTAAATCTCCATCAACATTATCACCATCATAATCATACCCTTTGCTGCATGCATCGTCACAATTTACTTTATCAGTCTCCACACTTCTCAAACCAGTAAAGTCATCTTCCACAGTTTCATAACACTCATCTTTCCTACTAAATCGCTGACTATGGAACTTAGCTTTTTTTACACAAACCAGACTTGCTGGATGCGCAGAATTAAGAGATTGCAACTGGAGGTCTAGCTTGTTTGGCTCAAGGGTACATGAAGACAACTGAGGTGCCCATAAGGTTTGATTCTGAGACTCTGTTGATCTGGGCAGAGCTGCATTCAAATCTTGGGACAAGCTTCTTACTTCAGACTGCCCATCGCTGGTAAGGTCAAGATTATGCGAGTATTCCAGATTTTTTGTTGTTTTCGACGTATACCGGTAATGTCTTGGAGACAATTGGTGACCATTACTTTTTAATGAAATTTGTTCATTTTTAATCTCCACATACCTTGTTGATGTTTCACTACTAGCAACAAGCTGACATGCTGTAGACCACTGATCATTCACGGAAAAAGGAGCGTCCACTTTAAAATGTGAAGATTTATCTTCCGCGTGCTTACGCTCTGCAAATTTAAGCAGTGACAAGTCTGTAACAGCAGCTTTAGGTTCCAAGATCGCACTTTTCTTTCCCCTTACATCGCTGTCTCTTTCTTTTGAAGGTGATTTTGATTTACGTTCCGATTTCTCTTCATTCAGTCTTTGTGATATAAAATATCCAGCACTACTATCCCATCTTTTCTTCTTTTTTACTTTCTCAGGACTAGTATGTTTTTTATCAGAATAGTCCTGTTTAACAGTTGCAATGTCACTATTTTTTTCATGTTGTTCATTCCTTACTCCATCAGCCTCATTTCTATATGATGGTCTTAACACATTTCTTTGCTCCAATATTTTGCCACTGTCTGAAGCATTCCCAGTAAGGGCATTATTATTGACGGTACACAATTGTCTGTTTACTTGCCCAACCTCCAAATTTGCTCTGTCCCTATGGATTTTCTGCCGGCATCTTTGCCTGAACAGACTTCGCACCAGCACACATAACCAGCGCCACGTAAGCCAAACGATTACCAGAAAGTCTAACATGGCTCTCACTTGGTAAATAATATATCATTTATTATGCCAGTTTATTGGTCTACAAATTTTTATCTACACTGTCAATACATGTGCGCATTTCAAACAACATTTATCCATATGTTTCACTCTTCACTGTCTGGAAATATGAGCATATCAAATAATATCAGAATATTGTAAAATTTCCTTGTTCAATGTCAGTATCAAAAGATAAAAGACTCTCAAATTGTATCTAATATCTTAAAATAACACTTCAAATTATCTTAACATGCACATGCCACTTCCTTATAACAAAAAACACACATCAATTTCATTTCACGAATGTGCATGGCTGCATCACAAGCAGTATGCAAATGCTGTTTATTTTCTACCACAAACATCATTTAAGAATGTATTTCATTTCAAATTTCTTTACAACTCCATGTGGTTTGTGTGACAACAGTCTGCTTTAGATAACCATACACATCCACATATGTGGTTACTGATAAGTTGTCCTCAGTGTAATTATGTGATACCTTTACACAGTTTATGTTAGATGTACCACTAAATTCCCCCCTAGGCTAGAAATTGAATCAAATTGAACGGATTCTCCATGATTATTGCATGCACACTTTTTCTATCCCATGCAATTACTTCAGTTTGATTGCTCTTACAGCCGTAAACCATTATGCAATTCATTTATTTAATAGCCAATTACATATAATTACAATGTAAACATATACTCTTAGTAATTTTGTTTAAGCGTGCCACTGAATTAATGAATCAGTATTTTATCGTGTGGATAATTTATAATAATAAAACGTGAATATATTGACTTCTTTTTCTTGTGTCTTATGATGAGAAATCGCAATGTCTACTTATTTTTATCTCAGTCCTTCACCATAACAAAATGCTCAGAACAAATGTTCAAAACAATAATGCACACAAATATCATCCCATACATGAATATCATATTGAACACAATTAAGTATCAATCACCCAAAGTGTAAATCCTTTCCACAAACATTCATAAATTTACATTAACTGATAATACTAATTCACACAATTTGTTAACATAATCGTCAACAAGTGGCCTTAACATGTTGATCACTTATAAAATATTTCCAGGCAATTATTCCCACAACATAACCTGTCATCTGAAATACTCCGAAATTTTTTCGAAAATGTTTGTCTCCTCCATTTTAATGAAAACATATCCAGACAGCCTCCATATTAAATAGTCAAAGAACAAACACAACCCTAGCCGACAACCTCCAACATTCCTGTATTGTTGTTCAATTTCAGTAATATCTTATCGGAAATGCTCGCCAGACTGTCCTAACTCGTAGCAACTATGCAGTGAAGTACTTGAGTTTTGATTTTACACTGCCAGATTCTCCTGCCTTTCGATATTTACAAGATGACGTAATCTTCAGAAAACTCATACACTGATTCCTCTTGCAGACTTTCCACATGATCAATGCACTTGAAAATTGGCAGCTTTTATTCGAGAGAAGCCACATACTTATGTTTCCAGAAACAATAGCCGCAAAGTATTCTGTGCATACAAACCTGCCTATGTTGATACTGTCAAGCTGTTTTCACAAGACACTTGACATTTTCCAGAAAAGAAAAGCAAAAAAACATTCAAATATGCATCACTAAATAGCATCAATCCTAGAGCAAGCAGTTCATTTCCACATATATTACTCTCTCACATGTTTAAAGTTTGTCAAATTTTTCATTTTCATTAACTTATCATATTTTCAAAGTTTATAAAATGCATGTCAGAAACATGTATAGTTAGCTATTACCATAAATGGCTTTGATACTTATTCTAGCATGAAACGTGTAAAGTTTATTACTCTTATATGGCCACAATAAACACTGCCCTTTGAATGTTAATGATTGTTTTCAATGTATTGTCTGATTCTATAGTATGTGATGAATACTTAATTTGAGTTTGCATCATAAAGAGCAGTCAAAACATATGACACCAATCACAACAATACATATTACGCATTTCAAGCATAGCTAGACTACAGCTTAATAGCTGAGAAAAGTCCCTTAAAATTATATAAAAGCTTTATTTCCAATATCCAATAAATATTCAAAATTAATTAATTTCACACAAAATTGATGTTTGAACTTTAAAAGACTTCTTTCAGTTTTACTTCATTCTTAAAATCCAGACACACTACTGTTTTTATTACCACATGGCCGAAGGACAAAAACTATTGATATTTTATCAATGTGTTTGTTAGACTGTCCATGTGCCAACAGATTGGTTTGGCGTACTGACATCATAAGGTCAAGTCACGGCTACAGCTCAATCTTTTGCTTTTCTTCACACAACAAAACCACACCACACAGAAATTGAGCTGACGGACACTAATAAATCCATAATGACCTGTAGGTGTGCTTAAACTATACTTGTTATGTAATTAATATGGATTTATGTCACTATTTATGTCAAATATGGGAAAAAATAATCATACCCAATAAATTTATTTTAATATTTCACATTTTTAATTAATTCTGAAGGCATGTTCAGTGGGTGTAAGCCGTGTATATAATTGTAATTGAAGCAGAACACATTATCCATAACAATTTTTTCACTAGTCAATTACTAGGTCCCACAAACAGCATTTGCACATAAATATTCATCCTGCACTTCAAATATATTCAAAAATAGAATTCAAATATACCCATCTTTCAATAATAATTATTGCTTTCCATTGAATCCATCATACTAATAGGTTGCTTTTATACAAACTTATAATCCAGCATATTTGACAAGACAAAATTAGCTATTAGTTTCCAGGGATGATTTGAACTTCATAAATGTACAGCTAAATAGCTATTCCTTCAGAAATCAATATGTGTATGATAATATACAGTATATATACTTTGCCAGAGTGCTGAACTCCACCTATATGATAATGATAACAAACAGTTTATATACTTTTCCACATGTTATATGTGTTGAACTCCACCAATATCAAGGTCAGATATTCATGTACATCACCATCTGTATCCAAACCCACGTAATTCATGTATATTCAATATGTAAGAAATGGAATAACATTAATAAACTGTTAAACAACACATGCTATGATTTTATTGCTTACAGATGAGGTAAATCTTTATTGTGTGCTATGTTATTCGTGAAAGATGACTCATAATTAATAGCAACTACATGTTTATATAGATACCATGAAATAAAATAAAATGATATGAGGAGTGCACAGAATTGGAAAATTAATAACCACATTTGAAGACACAATTAACTTATGTCGTTAATAGTAATAATTCATGTTCAAATTAAACAAAACTTTGAATGATTTACATGCAGACAGTCTATTGAATAAATTGCTCAAATGGTAATTATTCTGTATTTATTAAATCATGCCGGAACACATTTTATAGACAATTGATTAAAATAGTACTAAACACATACATTGTCTATGATAATCTATTTCTGTCACAGAAAATACTGCATTTAATAAACAATTAATTACATAATCATGTTATTCTGATAGACAATTTAATATTCCTAATGAAAAGATTGGCAACTATGAGTCATTCATTATAAGAACATAGTTCTTGCCACTTCAGAAGTAATAAGCTAAATGAGTTGGTTTAGGTTGAAGTGATATCCACTTTGTATAATTGCTTTTTAACTACGCCCAATATTGAGTTAAGGGCCATAATTCATGAGCAAAAACATTTCCTTGAAGACCACTGTTTAATGCTAAAGAGTTTACTTTAACTCTTTCAGTGCTGGAACCGAATTTTGAAGGCCTTTGCAAACAGTTTGGATCCAGATGAGACGCCATAGAACGTGGCGTCTGAGATGCCACACAAAGTGGCGTCTCATCAGGATCCAAACTGTTTGCTATTCTTATTGCATTCTTTGAAAAAAAATCAAAGAAAATGCTAATTTTAGAAATTCAGCAGACAACATTTTAGCAGACGACAAATTTCCCAGCATGCAAAGGGTTAAAACATGTGAGGACATCAGAGTGAAAACCTTCAAATGAAACAGAGAAAATATGGAATGAATATGATTATAGGAATAGAGCAAGTTTGTGATTCCCTTTCACAAGTTTCAAATGCATTCAGGAGACTAATTGATATGAAAACAGTTTAAAAACTGAAAGCAAATAGATGTTAGTAGTGACCCTTAAAAATATTAATAATATTTATCTATTTTGAGTAATAACAAGGGCTGTTTGTAAAACATGCATACCCCCCATATGGGCTGTCAGTTGTAGTGGCAGCCATTGTGTGAATACATTTTTTTTTCACTGTGACCTTGACCTTTGACCTAGTGACCTGAAAATCTATAGGGGTCATCTGCCAGTCATGATCAATGTACCTATGAAGTTTCATGATCCTAGGCCTAAGCATTCTTGAGTTATCATCCGGAAACCATTTTACTATTTCGAGTCACTGTGACCTTGACCTTTGACCTATGGACCTGAAAATCAATAGGAGTAATCTGACAGTCATGATCAATGTACCTATGAAGTTTCATGATCCTAGGTGTAAGCATTCTTGAGTTATCATCCGGAAACCATCTGGTGGACGGACCGACCTACAGACCGACGGACCGACATGTGCAAAAAAATATACCCCCTCTTCTTCGATGGGGGCATAATAAATAGGTTTTAAAACTATGCCACCTTTTACAAGTGCATCATATCAGGAACAATTCACCAGTTGCTATGTTGCATATGGGCGTTTGTCCGAAATTTTGAAGTCCATTGATGATTTAATTGTATTTTTGCTTGCATACATAAATAACACTATGTATTGTTCACATCACAACATCCAACCAATGAGACCTGGGGTAAGGCTTACAGCTGGTCTATCTGTCTATGTACATTGACACTGTCTTAGATCAATAGTCTGCAGCCCTCACTGCATTATAAACAAGTATCATCCATATTGTCAGCCAGAATCAGACATACATTGTCTATGATGTATCACTTATTCTCTCTGAACTGTAAGAACGTTAAATACACATATGGTGCAAGTTTGACAAAAATACAACATTCTAACTAAAATTTATATAAACAAGATGTGTTAGTGACAAAAATACAAAATTCTAACTAAAATGTATATAAAGAAGATGTGTTTACGAAACACTATGTCGCCCCCCCCCCATATATTTGACCTTTGACCTTGAAGGATGACCTTGACCTTTCACCACTAAAACTGTGCAGCTCCATGAGATACACATGCATGCCAAATATGGAGTTGCTATCTTCAATATTGCAAATGTTATTGCAAATGTTAAATTTTGAGGAAATCAAACCAACAAACCAACAGACAGGGCAAAAACAATAAAAAAATAACAACAAAAAAACAGCTTAAAATTAAAATTTTTTTTTTCTGACATGTTAAACAAACGTCCAACAAACAAATTAGCTTTGGCATAAGTGAAGATTATAAAATCAATTGTAAATGATTTGAATTTAAAATTGTGCATTTTATTACAGTTTTAAACTACAAGAAGTCTGGAACACATATCTCTGTCAGTCATATAACTTGCTTGTTTTTTGTTATTTAATTGTGATAAATAATGAGTATAATCTTATAATATTGTGCATGCATATCTTCAAATCAAGCCAATAAAGAGATATTACAGAAGTAAATTATCACAAAGCCATTTTCTTCTTGCTATTTTGTAAGGTTTCACATCATAAACTGAACCGCAAGCAGTCCTTAGAATTTTATAATGGGGAGTAACTCTATAATTACTCTTATTACCACTCATGTTTTATGCCATTAATTCAGAATAGATTACTCCCCTTCATACAGATTTCAACAATTTCATTTGCACATGTTCAGGAATAATGTATATTGATTAATGTGATTTAAGTTTAGAAAAACAATCTAAAAGAAACTAAAAGAAACATACAGAATATGTGCATAAAAAAAATAATATGGTAAGATCAAACATTTAGGGGTTAAATATTCTCTTACAATGATGGATTAACATCAATATCTTATATTAAATTGATAGCATTTCATTTGATGTATAACAAAGTCCTGTTAATCTTTCAGCTTTCCGGAAAAGCTTACTGCACAAAACTAAGAGGAAACAGACCATGTACACGCGTCATAAAACAAGGAATTAATCATGTTTAATGATCAATGAAGTAAACATTCAAGCACCTGGAACAAGTTATTAAACCTTCAAGTGCAGTTCCCATCTGGTTGCTATGCACTTGTTAGCAACGATTCCAGGGTGCAACTGTTAGCAACCATTTCAGGGTCATGGCAACATTTGAGGACATTGTTAGGACGATCAAAATGGCAAACATAATTTGCTTTTGTATGGGACTTTAACAGACTTTGGGTAAAACGATTCTTACAGCAGACACACAAATATAATGAAGACTTTCATGAACAATAATGTCTAGACAAATATTCTGAATAACTAGAGTATACATTTCATATGCCTGCAATATTCAATGAACAAAAAACGAACACCATTTGCAATTCACGAACCAATCAATTGTCTGGCCGATAAAGATAAGAGTCCAATCGAAAAAAATTAACCATCAATTGCAGTTTTCTATGTTATAAATTAATAAACCAAATGCAAAGTTTTGACTACTTAATAAATTTTCACATCTAAATGATGAAGTAACCCAACTGAAGCACTTTGCTTATTAAAACATGAGCCAGGCACTCCTTTCAAGAATTTTTGTTATTCCAAGAGGTAATGTAGATTGCAAATGTAGCATGCCACTGTTAAGCAATAACAATAACAGGAACATAATTGGGACCTGTGTGTTCTCTGGGTGGGATAACCAAACTGTTACAAGATCCTTATGTAAACATTGGCTACATAATTATATTACCAATGAGCATGGCATCCATGTAATGTCAAAACACATAGTTTGTTTCTTTAAACATAATGGCTCAATAAAATGGTATGTGTTTCACACATTGAATAACATTAAATCCCAATAAATATTAGACAATGAACAAAGATGCCTAGTTAACAGGATACCTTATTAAAAGACAAATAAAGGTGATGTTGATTAGTTCTAGGCATATTAAACTTCAACTTTAACAAATAAATACACACATCTCCATAAAAATTAAATGATATACATATAAGTGCACACAGTGTTGAAAAAAATGTTAAAAAGAGAGGGCCATTGGCCCTAAGGCACTCACCAGAGATCTCAAGAACCTTAAAGGTTTACAAGAATTATAACAAAAACAAGTGACAGACATGATTTTGAGCAAACCATATTTTCAAACTCATCCCGCATACAATAATAACACAATTTTGTTTAATGTTCTGAGAAAGTTTCATAAGTAGGTAAAACATCTTACTTGTATAATGTTCAGTGTTTTACCAAAGCCAAATAAGGAAGACTGCACAGTCTAAAGGCCCAATAATTTTTTATGGAACAATACCATATCTCACAAATTTAACTTCCTTTTTTTGACCAAATCGCATACTTTTGACACAATGTTACTATTTTTTAATATATTACCTTTACTGGTTGACAAAACTAAGATTTGAATTAGCAATTATAACCTTGTTACATCAAACAAAATATCAAATAGGATTGTTTTTCTAATGTTAATTTTCTAACAAAAGAGAAACAAGAGCTGTCTCCATCGGAAGACATACACCCCCGTAAAACGTTTTTTTAGAAACATACACACATATTTCGAAACCTAAATGCGGACCCTAAGTTCAAGGTCAAGGTCAAAGGGGTCAACATTTTTGTGCGTATGGAAAGGCCTTGTCCATATACACATGCATACCAAATAAGATTATATCTGAAGCGACATAGAAGTTATGAGCATTTTTCGAAACCTAAACACAAAAGTGTGACATAAAGAAAGACAGACGGACGGACAGACAGACAGACAGACAGACAGACGGACTGTGCGATCACTATATGCCCTTCTTTAGGGGCATAAAAATGAACTATGACCAAATAGCATGGATACAGTTATGTTTTAGTATTGTAGACATATATTTTTCAATGCTGGAAATTAAAGTGTTCAACATCAAAAACAAGTCTCATACTGCAAGATCAACAAGAGCACCGCATAACGGGTGCCAACGCTGGGCTGGGGTGCAGTTTTGAATAAATGAAAGTTTGTCAAAATGTGGGGTTTTTTTTAGGTCACAGTGACCTTCACCTTAAACCTAGTGACCCAAAAATGGGTGTGGTGTGTAGAACTCATCAAAGTGCATCTACTTATGAAGTTTCAAAGTTGTAGGTGGAAGCACATTGATTTCAGAGCCTATGTTTAAGTTTTATATTAGAGGCAACAGTGACCTTGACCTTTGACCTAGTGACCCAAAAATGGGTGAGGCGTGTAGAACTCATCAAGGTGCATCTACATATGAAGTTTCAAAGTTGTAGGTGGAAGCACTTTGATTTTAGCACCTATGTTAAAGTTTTATATTAGAGGTCACAGCGACTTTAACCTTTGACCTAGTGACCCCAAAATGGGTGTTGCGTGTAGAACTCATCAAGGTGCATCTACATATGAAGTTTCAAAGTTGTAGGTGGAAGCACTTTGATTTTAGCGCCAATGTTAAAGTTTTATATTAGAGGTCACAGTGACCTTGACCTTTGACCTAGTGACCCAAAAATGGATGAAATGAGTAGAACTCATCAAGGTGCATCTACATTTGAAGTTTCAAAGTTATAGGTGGAAGCACTTTGATTTGAGAGCCAATGTTCAAAAGGTTAACAAAATGTTAAGGATTGGGACACGACACAACGAGCTTGCTATGACAATATATCGGGTTTCTTCAAAAACAGCCGAGCTTAAAACCATTAAATGAGTTTTGCTTTAAATCATTTCATAAGCTGTACGGTTTCTATTTTTATACAATACCTGACAGATAAATGTAATCTGTCTACCTATGTAATTAGGTACAGAATGGCGTTTGCACTCCTCCAGGTATACCTATTATTGTTGTATAAAACACCATCTGTTATTGGAAATATGTCTGGGTATAAAAAAAACACTGCCTGGATTCATAATTAACTAGAAATGGCGCGGCAGAGGCCGACGCGTATCCCCACGCCGCATGTTTGACCCAAGGGCGCCCCAGGGTTGATCATGGGGCCATGCATAGTTGAGATTGACTGTATTGTCATAAGAGAAGTTCAGTATCAATTAGAAGTGAATGGGTGTAAAAATAAAGAAGTTATAGTAAAAGGCAATTTTGGGAGGGTGTGGCCTATGTGGGCGGGGTGCCCCAGGGTTGGTAATGGGGCCATGCATAGTTGAGATTGACCGTATTGTCATAAGAGAGGTTCAGTATCAATTTGAAGTGAATCAGTGTATTAATGAAGAAATTATAGTAAAAGGCAATTTTGGGCGGGTGTGGTCTATGTGGGCGTGGCGCCCCAGGGTTGGCAACGGGGCCATGCATAGTTGAGTTTGACCGTTTTGTCATAAGAGAGGTTCAGTATCAATTTGAAGTGAATCAGTGTAGAAATGAAGAAGTTAATGTAAAATAACCTAAATTTTTTTTATAGTAAATGGATTTTTTTGGTGGGTGTGGCCTATGTGGGCGGGCGCCCCAGGGTTGGGATTGGGGCCATGCATAGTTGAGATTGACCCTAATGTCATAACAAAAGTTCAGTATCAATTTGAAGTGAATCCGTGTAGAAATGAAAAAATTATAGTAAATGGAAATTTTTGGTGGGTGTGGCCTATGTGGGCGGGGCGCCCCAGGGTTGGGAATGGGGCCATGCATGGTTGAGATTGACCGTATTGTCATAGGTGAGGTCCAGTATCAATTTGAAGTGAATCGGTGTAGAAATAAAGAAGTAAATGTAAAATAACCTAAAAAAATGAGTGATAATTTCTGACGCGGCCCCACCCCAACCCCTATAACTTTTGACCCAGGGGTCAGATCAAAATTCCAAATAGTGCACCGTCGCACATATGCTCATAGCTACCATGTGTGTAAATTTCAAGGTTCTAGTGCTTTTAGTGTAGGAGGAGATAGTGGCCAGGACGGACGGACGGACAGACGGACGGACAGACGGACGGACGGACGGACGGACGGCGGAGATCACCACAATATCCCCACCTTTTTTTCAAAAAGCGTGGGGATAATCAAATAATTCAGGATATATATTCTGTGACTCACACCAGAAAAAACAGTGCACACACCATTAATTGGTTGTAAATCAAGAGAAGATCAACATAATTTGTATCAAAACTTGGGTATTGAACACTACAAAAATCAAGCTACATGTCATGGCCTTTAACTGCCAAGTTGGCTGCTTGCCTTAGGGAATAAGCAAGGTCATGTGGTCTCTACTTCTAAAGAGCTCCCTGCATTTTCTTCAATTTGACCTGGTGATTTTTACACCACAATACCCAGTTAAGACTTTTTCAAAGACATTAGAATTATGACCAAACTTAATGTTTGGGCAAGAGTCATGAAGATTTGAAAATTAATGTCGCTTTTTCATTGTTGGATAATTTCAATTCTTAAATGTTAAACAATTGATCACTCGCCAGCTGTCAATTAAAAACTGCTTTACTGCTGCCAATGTGATACGATAATTCTAATAGGTAAAAATTAAGTGGAAGAAGCAACAAGTCTATTGTCAAGCAATATAAGTCCCCTACCGGCTCCACCACGGTCAGAAATTCCACCATTTTCAGATTTTTTATATATATATTTTGACGTAGGAACAAAATGAAATGACGTGCATAATGTCCATATTGCCATCTATCCATGTTTTAAGTTTCATGAAAAAATATTAAGAACTTTAAAAGTTATCGTAGGATCCAGAAAACCACCATTTCAGCAGTATTTCTAGTCTATTTGTTGCCATACAGTACAGGCAACGTGTACTTTGACAAACGCCACTCGTCGCGGTGTTCATTTTACGGTGTTCGCTTACCAAATGACCCCCGCGATGGGTGTTCAGATCAAATATTCGCGGGGGCCGTTTTCAATAAGGTGGACACCGCGAATCACCGCGTACCCATTATATCTACCGCGGTGTTCATCATGTTCGCTAAAAATAAAATAATTAAATATAAACGTAAATTATTGATCCCTTTCATTTAAAGCGGGTATATACGTTGTTGTCAAATATTTATGAATTTATATAAAATGTGTAATAAACTTATTATATATATATTTAAATATAAATTAAAATAAAAGTTAAGAAGAACGTGTCGAAAAATGCGAAATAAGCCAGATATTTAATTCTGAAATTTAAAACGGCTGTACAGCCGAATTCGCTAGCATGTAAACCATACATGTACGATGTGAATCTAAACTTAGTTTAACTGTTTATTTGAATTCCTGCAACGATATCTATTCATACGACACACGAACACTAACTCCGATCCTAATGCAAAGACGAATGCTTCGGTTATTGTAGGAAAATATGTACGTCACAATCGACTCGGGGCGCTAATTTGTGCGATATATTTACTAATTTTGAACTTCTTTCAAAGATCTTAAAGAACGTTATTTCAACAAACGAGTCCAGTGCTGAAATGGAAGAAACCTGAAAGACACAAAATATAATCTGTTAAAATACATGTATAATAATATGAATAGAAAAAACCAACAGTTTACGATTGCAGTCGTTGCAATCGACAGTTGACAATTTCTAAATTTCGTAGCATACTGATGCAGTACGTTATTTTAGACAGTACAGGCGGACGCAAATAAATAAATTATTTAATACTCACTTTCTTTATAACTCGATATGTGTTGTTAAAAAACAGCGATTGAATTGATTAACACCACACCAGTTAATAGACTTGATGATCTAAGCGCTTTATTTACGTTTGCGACTTTACATGCTGTCCGAATTTAAAGTGATGGGCATTTTGTTACTGTTGAATTGAGCTGAAAAGAAACGGGTGAAAACAATAAGTTATAATGAATGTGGTATCTGAAATTATCTACAACTCATCTTGTTACCGGTTGTTTATAAAAAATATATATTATTTTCGATATGTTACATGACTCACCCATCCCTCTAAGCTGAAATGATCCGTAAAACCAAATTGTGTCATTGTGTCGTATGAAAGAATCTGCTAGAAAACTACATTTAGACTCGCATCGTACATCGATTCATTTCTGTCGTAAGTTGTCAAAACGAAAGTACGGTTGATATTCAAATGGATTATTTTTCTTTTCGGGATATTGTTTAATTATGTTGATGCTGCATTAACAAATACAAGTGTATATCGAACGAAAACACAAAAAATAAACAACGGTTACGATACACACCTACATTGTATATTGCAAATACTGTTAGTTGCCCATAATATCACTTTAAGTACGCATAAATTTGCACATACATGTAGTTTATTATGTTCATTTGTACATTGTACATGTACATGTAAATTTAAAATTCTTGAATGACCATCGCAGACAGGTATTACATGTATCAATGGCCGCGCGGCATTGCGGTGATCACGGGTGTTCCAGTTAATGATAGCGTGCAATCGCGGCGATTTCGGGTGTTCGCCGAACACCGCGGTCAGTAGCGTGTCCGCCCCCCGCGAAATGTCACCCATCGGGAAAATTGAACACCGCGGACACGCGTTTTTGTCAAAGTACACGTTGCCTGTACTGTAGCAACCATAATTTTTGACGTAGGAACAAAATGAAATGACGTGCATAATGTCCATATTGACATCTATCCATGTTCCAAGTTTCATGAAAAAATATTAAGAACTTTTAAAGTTATCGCAGGATCCAGAAAAGTGTGGCAGACTGACTGACTGACTGACTGAAAGATGGAGCAAAAAACCATAACTCCCCTCCGGTGAAACTGGTAGGGGACTAATAAATTATTTGATCACTTGTAAATTTATGAAAGACAGGCAAAAGGTGCTCACAATAGCTAACCAAATCATGATAAGTGAAAAATTAATCTTGTTCAGTACACCAACAGCATTAAAAATTCTTCTACAAGAACAGTAGCATTATTTCCATGCTCATGACGAGTGTTCCCACAACCAGCATAGACTGTATTATACTCAGACATTCTGTGGCAGCAACAAGCCATTAGAGCCCGGTAATGTTTCATTCTGGTAAGATACAGCCTGCTGATAAGCCACATTGACTCACACTTACAAGTCATATCTCATAATTATCAACCCTGCAGACTGTGATACATTCATTCTGCTATGTCAACATGTTCAATAAACAAATTCCATTGCTTGAAAGCCACATGTACTTTTTGGCCAGATAGGTTCCTCCAATGTTCAACAAGAGATGTGTTTGTCAGAAACACAATGCCCCCTAATGCTCCGTTTTGATTTTTTTTAAACCTTTGACCTTGAAGGATGACGTTGACCTTTCACCACTCAAAATGTGCAGCTCCATGAGATACACATGCATGCCAAATATCAAGTTGCTATCATCAATATTGCAAAAGTAATGACCAAGGTTAAAGTTTTGTGACAGACATTCGATCCGGGGGCATAAAAAGTACAAAATAATGCAAAGAAAATGTATCTGAAGTCACAATTTGTAAAATTACACAAATTTAAAAACTTTTCAAATCAACAAAAATGCTTAGGCCGGGTTTCCATGTCTCCGCGTCTGCGTTCCGTGTCCGTTTGTCCGCGAAAAAACGAACTGGTTGAAATCTGTTGGAGCTTTTCCATGTATCCGCGTTCCGCGTCCGCATTTTTCGTCTGTGTATTGCGTCCGTGACAATCACTCGGTGAGAGATTTTTCATGGATGCAGACTCAGTACATGGACGGCAGTCAAAATGAAAGGTCGACTTTCAAGCATAGATATAAGTGAAAAATAATAAATTTAGTAAGCGATCACCCTGAAATATACAACCAACGTATGAAAGAATACAAAGACAAAGACATTGCATTAAACACATGGAAAAGCATAGCCAACGAAATGTCAATTGATGGCGTTTCAGGTAAGTGAGAATAGTAATATGTGAATATAGATCGTCGGCATATTTTACACTCTATATTCGCTTTTCAAAGACACAGTATATATTTCAAACAAGATATAACGCTATGAGAAGTCGCTATTTATGTTCTTTTTTTGTCTATGCGAGTTCACATACAAGTTTTGAAGTCTGTAATACAAATAATAAGTGTTTATCAATATAACTATGCTAATTGTCATTAATTCAGCCTGGCCAGAGTGGCTTATCAGCTAGTTTCGGCTTTCTGTACAGTGTTCTTCTACAACCGACAGCACATCGCCGAAGTGACGTCTTCTAAGACGGAAGTTCCTGAACTCTTCATTGTTCAGCTCTAATTCTCTAACACGATGGTAGTATGTGCCGTAAGTTTGACGGTTTCTTATGATGGCACGTGTCCTGTACCTATGTCTGCATTTCCGTCTACATGCAGTACTGCCACAGCAGTCATCATAAAAAATGTGTGCTCTTCTAAAAACGACATCCTAATTCAAGTACCACCAACGTTTGGAATGAACTTTGTACACGGAAAGGCTAAACTAATAAGAGGATGCATGGAATAGATACTCCGTGTCCGTATACGGAACGCGCACACGAACACCGAGAGCGACGCATGGAAACCCGGCCTAACAATTTCTCTTTGCAAAACATGAAAGAAAGATTGCAAAAGAAATCTAAGAAGCAACAGTGAGTAATTAATCATGGGCAGCAGGAGCAAATAAGGTCCAGACCAATAGCTGACAGATGGCAACAACATCATCAGTCATTTAACACCTGTCCTGTGATGTTGCCGGTAGGATGTTAACAGCTATGGCTAGGAAGTACCCAGTTTTGTGGGCTTAAGTATAAACAGAATGAAAGCATGGCTTGATTAATATCTAGTGCTATGTGGGAGCTAACTTCAGCTGTTAATGTAAACTTAATTAGGACTTAACTGATGTTTTAATTTTCATTACAGAACAAACATTGAAAACCTTTCCCTCAATAGATGTTTAAATGTCATTAATGTTAATTATAGTGGTTTTTTTATATTAAAACCTCATTACAGGCCTGATAATCTCAAATTTTATTTTGCGTGTAGCTATTCATTGAAAGCATGTCTTCATGTATAAATCCTATTTTTGACACAACAATACCTTGATTGAGACTTGTACTCGCTGCTGCTGTTGCTGCTGAGTTGTACCATGTGACGCCTGAAGACGATGACGTATAAACCTGTGCGAGTAGTTGAACTTGACAAGTTTTCGACCTCGTTCGGCCATTCTTAATCCCAGAATTCCCTGATAATTGGTCACAACCAATCATAAAGGTGAATACACTTCATTCAACTCTTTTATCTTTTGAAAATTAAAATCACCATAGTGTAATCCACGTGTGTCTGAAAGACTCACATAGCCTTCAAATTCAATCTGTCTTCAAACTGTTGTTTCATAACTATTATGTAGATGCTGTGATAAATTTGCGTCTTCTAAACATACAATTTCTTTCAGTGACGACAAATTATTCTATTCATCGACATAAGACATTCCTAGAGTAAATTAAGCCACCACTGATAAAAAATTATGATTTACACACAACAAAAACAAATAATATCTACCAAACAATCAACACACTTTTCTGTATAGTAACTCCATTGTTGCTAGTGGTAACTGTCTACAGGTAAACCCTAAGCTACCAAAGAGTCATATCTCCAAATCTCCTCCAGCACACACAGAGAGCACCAAATTACAATTATCAAGACTTGCAGGAAAACTGAAAAATATCCATTCACTCACTTTCCACCAGGAAATCAGCAAATGGTGAACATGATTGAGAAAGTTCATAAAGGCAACTCAGATAACAAACCCCAGCAATAAGTAGTGAACTCCTCAGAAATCGGTGGCAAAAACACTGAAGAAGGTGCCATATTGTTCACTTTTCTTGAACATGTTCACTGTTATATCACTGATTATCATGAAAGTAACACCAGTTCTGGGAGACCAATACCCAACAAGCAGTTTAACTGGAGGATAGTTAGGCAAAAGTGGCGCCAGAAGAATAAACACAAGGTTGCATTTCCCTCCTTACTGATAAATATGTTTTGACAACTGTTGATATGATTTATACATTAATTTATTAGGTATTATAAATTAATGTTTTATGTATTATTAATTTTTTTAGGGACTACAAATTAATTGACTTTAATAAACATGGATAATTTTAACTGATAAACTAGTTGACAGAATACATCAAAATAAAACTATACATTAAATTCAACAACACTTGTTTCAAGCCTGAATTGTTCTACTAATGTTGATTAAATTATTCATTAATAAAGCAGAGGCCCAAGCAAGAATATACAATATACATCTTATTTAAAAAAATATCTTTTATTGAACACAAAAAGAATCACTGCTGCTTCCAATGGATATTTTCCCAGCATTACTATGAGGCACAAGGTGCCCAGCAACAACTTATTTAATTTGAAATGCTTCAATTCACAATATTTTACCACCAGACATAATGTTATTCAAAGTGTGTTTGAAAAACGAAAACAAGTTGAATGTGCATACTTTTCAAACGAATCTACAACATGTGTTCCTGTTTCTGAAATATTCCAATATGCATTACGGCAATAAAATGTTCTGCTCTTTCAAAACTGTGAAAAGCAAATAAAATATAAGACGCATTACATTAATTTTAATGAACAATAAAACGCAGTGTTTATATACAGGCTCTGTGTGCATTTGAAACACATCATCTTCTCATAAACATACACGGTATTTAATTCAATATTAATTTTATCACATTATGGGTAAACAAGATGGCCCTAGATTGCTCACCAGCTTAATGTTCCTGAGAGCAGAAAATGTTGCTTATAAAGGATATTTCATGCACTTGTTCATGATCTTATTATCTCCCACCAAAGGCGGAGGGATATAGTTTTGGCGTTGTCTGTCTGTCCGTCCTCCTGTCACAGACTTGTTAGTTATGGCGGTGGATAGAAATTCAACAAATTTGCTTATTCATGATGGATTTGCAGGGGTTAAGTAGCCTTAGTTTTCAGAGGACAAGAACAATTTGACCAACTTTGAAAGTGGGATATTCAAGGATCATTCCTTTGAATTTCATTAATTTCTGCTTAGCAGTTTAGAGGGAGATGTTGTATGAATGATCCTTGTTTACATCACACATTGCCAATGACAGAAAACTTGTATTCTAAATGCTCACCCTGTGTAATGACCTAAAAAACACAGCATTCAATTTTTGAATTAATAGATCTTTCACATATTTAAAACAAGCGATGTGTTTGTGAAACACTATGTCCCCATATATATGACCTTTGACCTTGAAGGATGACCTTGACCTTACACAACTCAAAATGTGCAGCTCCATGAGATACACATGCATGTCAAATATCAAGTTGCTAGCTTCATTATTGCAAAAGTGACATTAAATGAGCGATTTTGACCCATATATTTGACCTTTGACCTTGAAGGATGACCTTAACCTTTCACCACTCAAAATGTGCAGCTCCATGAGATACACATGCCTGCCAAATATCAAGTTGCTATCTTCAATATTGCAAAAGTTATGGCAAATGTTAAAGTTGGGGCAAACAAACAAACAAACCAACAAACAGGGCAAAAACAATATGTCCCCCACTATAGTGGTGGGGGACATAAATAAATCATCATTCCTAACAAATTATCTTCTTTATGATGTTTGGAAAAAAAAAAAAAAAACATACCAACTAAACGAGTCCTTCAAAATATTGAATTTCAATTCATTCTATATGCTACCCATTTTCTGTGAATAAATTACAATTTTACTCATTTTTAATCATTCAAAATTTCACACACATACAAGATAAGCTTGACTCTATTAATTTTCATTTCATTGTCTTCTTGCATGTCTTCCATGTTTGCTAGAATACACAATCCAGATGTTGAGGAGTGAGAAGCTATCTGTTAAGTTATCATGGCTCTCCCTGACAGACAGGCAAAAACATCACCAAATAATGCACATGTCTTCACTCTTCACTCTGGCATTTACAACCTTGTTAGAGACGCCTTCTTTGCAAAATAACGCATTTCTGTGATAGATTATTATTCATATGTACTTTGCCATTTCTGACTTCAAAGTTGTATAAAGTATGGTTTCATCCTATAGTATATTATTACAGCATACAAAATATGAAACAATGAAAAGAAAGTTTCTTTCAACAACTCAGAACTTAAGGTTAAAGCTAACATAAAAACAAATTTGCATTATGCAAGATGAATGATAAGAGTTTAATATTCAAAACATTTTGATGTAAATTTCTAATTATACATTAAAGAACTAAGCTGAAAATGCATGGACCTTTTGCAAATATGCAGAAAAATACTGGAACAAAATCAAGCCAGTTTGTGTATTGACTGACTGTGTTATAGTACAACAGATCTTAATTAATGCACATGTTTAATAAATTGAAAGCTTGCACATGCTGCTTGATCTAAGGTGACATACATGTATACATTTCTTATTAAAACAAGATCATTGTCTGCAACGTGTCCAGACCATGGTCCATAATATTATTTAACAAGCTGCCCCATGTACAAGTTTTACCTACAACCTAAAGTGTGACATTGACCTTTGTCAATTGGGTGAAATACCTTCTCCACATGGTTAGCTTTTGTGGACAACTAATTTTAAATTGCATGACAACGTTAAATTCCCAAAAAGTTCTTGTCTGGTCAAATTAAACCCTTGACCTTTAAGTTTGACCTTGACCTTTCAGATAGTGTGATAGATGTTACATTTGACACATCACCATCTCATGGTGAATGTTTGTCATAAATTATTTTAATTGAATGACTTATGACACAGTTACAGTTTGGACAATGTTTTCAATGACAAAATTTAACATTTGACATCTAAGAGACCTTGACCTTTGAACACATGATACACCATCTTCTCATGGTGGTGTGACCTTGATTCTGAGGTAGGGAGAACAGTGTTTTGCACAAGCACAAGCTTTGCCCTCTTGATGGTCATCATTTGGACTGCAATCTATCATGCATTTACACAATAAATACGTTTTGTTTCAAAATCTTATTCTAATCACAAATAAGTAGAATATGAGATGAAGGCAAATGGAAACAAGATGGCCATGATGACCCTGAATCGCTCACCTGACTAACCAAATACAATCCCAACCCAGATTTCATCAAGATAAACATTCTGACCAAATTTCATAATGATTGGATGAAAACTGTGACCTCTATTGTCTACGCAAGGTTTTTCTATTACTTGACCTAGTGACCTAGTTTTGACCCCAGGTGACCCATATACTATCCCAACCCAGATTTCATCAAGATAAACATTCTGATCAAATTTTATAAAGATTGGATGAAAACTGCAACCTCTATTGTCTATACAAGGTTTTTCTATTATTTGATCAAGAGACCTAGTTTTTGACCTAGTGACAAAGATTTTGACCTAGTGACCTAGTTTTTGACCCAAGATGACCCAAATACAATTCCAAACCAGATTTTATCAAGGTAAACATTCTGACCAAATTTCATAAAGATTGGATGAAAACTGAGACCTCTCATGTCTACACAAACAAATTGTTGACTGGTTTTCTATTATTTGACCTAGTGACCTAGTTTTTGACCCCAGATGACCCAAATAAAATCCCAACCCAGATTTCATCAAGATAAACATTCTGACCAAATTTCATAAAGATTGGATGAAAACTGTGACCTCTACTGTCTACACAAGGTTTTTCTATTATTTGACCTAGTTTTTGACCTAGTGACCTAGTTTTTGACCCCAGATGACCCAAATAAAATCCCAACCCAGATTACATCAAGATAAACATTCTGACCAAATTTCATAAAGATTGGATGAAAACTGCGACCTCTATTGTCTTCACAAGGTTTAATGTATTATTTGACCTAGTTTTTGACCTAGTGACCTAGTTTTTCACCCCAATGACCCAAATACAATCCCAACCCAGATTTCATCAATATAAACATTCTGATCAAATTTCATAAAGATTGGATGAAAACTGTGATCTCTACTGTGTACACAAACAAATTGTTGACGGACACACGCACACACATACGGACGCCGGACATCACACAGTCACATAAGCTCACCATGTCACTTTGTGACAAGTGATCTAAAAAGTGGCATTTAATTCATCAGAAAATACATTACATATACAAGACAATAGATAGTCATTTCAACAGTTACCATCTTAATAAGTTATAAAGCAGACAAAGGTAACCCATACATTCCTGAACTTTGAAGTGTACCATAAACTTTATTGGGGGCTAAAAACTGTGCTCAGCCATTAACAAAATAGCAATTATATAGGACTAGTGTTTTACTGTGAACCTCTTAAATTGCAAGAGTTATCAAAATAGCCCATCTGTTATATATCAACTTTACATAAATCCAAATAATCATTTAAGTTTGACACAATCTACAATGACTGATATAAATTCAGATAGGAATGCACTTTACCCATCCACAGTCTTCAAACTGTTTTCAATCACTGTTTTAGCAAGGCCATAATTGAAACAAAAGCTGGGAGGCATATCATCCAAGTTCACCTTCACAGATACTGGTGATATTACAGTGTAAACAGCAGACTGTACCTGAGAAAGCTGGACATTAACACAACATTACCTGGCAATCATTTAACTGATAAACCAATGAAAGCCACTGTTTTAATGATGCCCACATCAACTTTGTCAAGATATATTACCTTAATTAAACAGCCCTGGTTCATCACAGTTCTTGCTCTCCTGCAGGCATATCATCTAAGAAACTAACAGTGACTTACACACTGTTCATTAACATGTAAAAAATTAAATCAATTATGTATGATACACTTAATGATAATGATAAAACCCATTTATTACCAGGTAGATGTTATTACACTACACATGTATGGTTTTAAACATACATTAAAACTGACAAAAAATTTAAGGTGTTTCAAGTTGTTATTTACATACATCAGTTTGAAATACAATTTATGATGACATGATTTCAAGCTTTAAATTTTTTTATGCAACTTGATAATTGTATATAAATATAGTACATAATTGTTTAAATAGTATTTTTCGCCCAAATGATGCAAAAGGTATAATGTGACATTAAACGTGTATGTCACATGGTACCTTTTTGCACCAATGCAGCGTATTGTTCTTAGCAAATATCTTTCTTGGGATATTAATGACAACACCTTTGACGCCTCTCATATCATGCATGGAAAAGAACAATTAAAATCAAAATGTGCAAAGATCACACTTGTAATTGTCTTTGAAAGAGAACTAAATCTCCAGTAAACTGTAAAGGTGTACCCAAGTTCAGTCAGCATAATGATGTGTCAATCTGAAAACTGCCAGACCACCCTGCCAAGTGTCAATGAACTGCTGATAGATATTCAGGGAGCTATGGGTTCTTCTTGCACAGGAACATAATTCACCAGAAGAAGTCACTCAAAGGGCGGAGGGAATGTTGAGTCAGTTCAAAGACAACATCCAGCATATCAGACAAGTAAACCATCAGTGTAACAACTTTCTGATATGAACATCAGATGAACTGCATCATTTACCAAAGGTGTTACACAAGGTGAAAGCTTAAGATATTGATATAATACATTGAGCAGAAACTTACATGTGAAAGCACCAGAGATGTTTAACACATTTTTACACACCATTTTATTGTCAATGTATAACAACTTCCAAGTACTGTCATCTTGGTCATCAACTATCGCCAACCTCAAGTTTGTGGAGGAAAGAGAAAATCACGACTCCCATCCAATTCAAATACAATTTCATTTGCTTTTAGTTTATCATGGGTATGTGAGATTCTGATATTATTAATTTAATGTAGTGCTCTGGCTTATTTCATTCAAAATAGTAATTAAAAATCACTTAAACTTTCTGAGGAAAGCCTGTTCATTATTATTTATGATCCTCAAAAACATCAAATAACAATTTATTTCAATCAATAGGTCTCTTACTTTAGTATACCTTGGTATATAACAAAGCTGGATAGACGATTTGGTATCATTATAATTAACTACCTGTCTGCCTAGTAATTGGCAGAGCAACATGGGCAACATGGATTGGAACTAGAAATAATCACTTTCAATGGGATAGGTATTTATTATAATTAATTGTTGGCAACAACTTTATTGGAGATAAGCTGTTCATTTGTGATTAAGATTGTAAAATTGAGACAAACATCTATTGACAAAGATTAACTGTTTTAGCATTCATGCTATTTAATACAATGTTTGACCATGCCACTAAATGACAAAAGAATGAATGGGAAAATTTAGACATTTAGAACAAAGAAGATAGTTCAGCGTCCTAACAAAATTTATTTCCAAACAAAACTGAAAGTGTCTTAATGAATTTTCTTACCAATTGAAAAGCACATAATGGCCTTCATGATCTTAAAAATCATTAAAATCTTAAAATCATCTCTACAACGGGCTTTTCACTTTTGCCTCCCTGTCATCTTATTTCAAATGTTAATATTTTTTAGCATCACTGTTGGTTTTTGCAACACTGTTGGAGAATTAAAAAGTCTCAAACTGCTTAAGTATGTTGGTTTTAGCAACACTGTTGGAGAACTAAAAAGTATAAAACTGCTTAAGTATTTCCTAGAGTTGAATTCCCATAAAATGACCGTTCCACTGCAGATAATGGAACTTTCATTATCAGCTGAGTGCATTAGCATTTGCTCAGACCAGGAGTGCGGTCAGGATTGCTCAAAGGGCAAGTGTAACCATGCAGAAAGTAAACAGATCGTTCAAAGTCAAATGGTGGAACATATCTATCCAACCTGCTTTGCATTTCACAGTCAAGCAAAACATCATCAGATATGCCAATAAGTTAAGTTCATAAGCTAAGCCCCAAAAGCATTTTTCCAACATCTTTATCCCTGTATGCTGCCTAAAATTTACCAAACTTAATTTTAACATTTTCCACAAATTGAAATTAAATCATTCCTTTGATTTAATCATGTTTATATTTATAATGTTTCACAAAGCCTAAACCATGAAACCCAGGACACAAATCACAAAGTAGTTTCTGATAAGTTTATTAGTCATGTTCTATAAAAAATAATTCTCAACAATGCAATTGATTCATTACTTCTTCTTGCCTTTTTTTCCCATAGTTTTTGCCATCTTCTAGCCTGAATCAAACCATCAAACTAATCTTATCCCTGCTCAAGATGCAAAAACAGCTATAAGCATAGTCTTTGCTTTTGTGCTTTTCTAGAAAATCTTTGTTATAAGAAAAAGAACGGTAAAAAACTTTGCACTCAACAGAAAACAATGAGGTTGGAATGCTTTCAAACTAAGAAAATGACAGGCCTCTTCATCATTTAGATATACAACAGCATTTGAGCTGGCATGAAAACATGCTTATTGTCTGTATATTGTTTTAATGAAATGTTTCTTTGAAGAACTGGCACAGTAGTTGTAAATTATGACATTTTTTTTGGAGGTGAATAAAAATGTTTTATGTGATAAACTAACAGTTAATTTATTCCAGGATTAAGGAATAATATTGCAAAAAAATAAAGAAAGACACACTTATAATGTTTGCGATCCATTTTTGTTTTTTTTTGCTGGGTAAAACCAGTAATTTATGCCATACAGTTGGATGCCATATTGTTTCAGCTGCAAATTACATGAATAGGTTAACAAAATAACCATCTTTGCAAAAGCTTTTGCATTTTGGAAAAGCTTATTCATTTAAAGACATATTTCCTCAAAACATAAATAGTACATTATTGGAGCATGTTTCATTATCACATTCGTAAAACAATAGGGCCATGATGGCCCTGAATCGCTCACCTGACTCATTAAGATCAGATGAAAACTGTGACCTCTATAGTCAACACAAGGTTTTTCTATGATTTGACCTATTGACCTAGTTTCTGACCCCAGACGACCCAAATACAATCCCAATCCAGATTTGATCAAGATAAACATTCTGACAAAACAAGGGCTGTTTGTAAAACATGCATGCCCCCCATATGGGCTCTCCGTTGTAGTGACAGCCATTGTGTGAATATGTTTTTTGTCACTGTATGTCAATGACCTGTGAAATGTATCCAATTAACCCTTTCCTTGACAGCCATTTAGCCAATATAAGCCTCTCCAGTTACCACAAGACCTAGCTGCCTGCTGACCAGTGGCTGATAGCCATCTTATCAATATCAGTACCCCATCTTTACAGGCATTATTGGAAAAACGCTGTTTTTTGACCCTCATTGCTTTTGAACCTGATATTCTCATACAAATTGAAATATTATTGAAAAATACACAATATGAAAGTTTAAGCTAATAAAATTACCTTTCCTGTGGTGTAAACTGTATGTTTCTACCTTAAATTATTGGTCAGTTATAGTCATGCAAAGTTGACCGTTGTGTGTTTTACTGCGTTTCAATGCAAATCTACCTCTTTGGAAACGCAACCGTCATTGCCTTTAAACCTGATTTTCTCTTAAAAGTTGAAATATTATTGAAAAACACTCAATATGAAAGTTTTAGCTAATAAAAATTTCCTTTCCTGTGGTGTAAACTTATGTTTCTACATTATTTTATTCATCAGTTATAGTCATGTAAAGTTGACCGTTGTGTGTTTTACTGGGTTTAAATGCAAATCTCTTTCCAGCTCATATAGAAACTTTGCAAAGTTGGTGTGTTGAATCAAATACAAATAATTATATTTTGGAATATTTTTTTTTTTTCTTACTTTCCAAACTACAATTCTTCTTTCTTGAAGATTTTTTTATTTTATAAATTCATTCTGCAAGCCTCAAAATTTATGTAAATTCTTATAAATAACTATAGAAAAACACAGAGTTTCTCAAACAACTTCATGCATTTTCAAAATCAATTGTATTATTTCTTATAAAATTCGTACGATAATTGGTATTTCTATTACATTAATTCACCAAATGATTTATAAATATTTATAGATACCGGTAACAATTTAATTGGATGTTGCATAATGTGCCATGAATATTCATATAATTAATTTGCATTTTGCATTTTATTACCGATCGAAACCCGGCAATGTCGGCGTCTTCAATAAGTCTTCAGTTCGTGTATTTATTTGCAAAATTCCAATTTTAAGCGGCTACTTTATTATCAAATACTCCAGTTTATCTGATCTCCGACATATAAATTTACAACCCAGAAGTCGCCGACAAACCCGTGTATTCGTGTACCAAATTACAAAACGCCGAGGTAACATGGCACGCGCGCCAATGTCATATGAAAACTACTTCTGCGTCCGGTAAACATGTTTATTCAAAGTGTCTAGAACCCGTGTTTCTTATCCCTAAATGTTAGATTAGCACGTGCGCTATTAATTATTATTGGTCAGTTCAAAGGCATATTGAAGACCGCCGACTGCGTCTTTGTTTTATTGCCCAATCAAGCACCGATAATCCAATATCCTGTGTATTACGAAACACAAACTTTAGATAAGCACGTGTCGTTTGTAAAAACATTTTAGTGTACATGCCATTAAACATATCGATGACATTAAACATACCAATGTAATTCTCGTATATGATCTCGGAAACAAACATTTACGATATAATGGAATCAAACAACAATAAGAATGAAATCGATTTACACCCAAATGATATTATATCCCTATGGAACGTGTTTATTTTTGCGACATTTTTAACGAGTTATTAATACGTTTTCGGAAAATGTCCAAATTAAAAACGGTTCGAGAATAGCAGTTATTTTAGGACATTACGAAATGCCTGAAGCGCGCACATCCCGGAACGTGATTTACGCATGTCAAATGGTAAACCCTCGTCTTGATTGGTCGCCAATTGCATCATAACTTTAAATAGCAACATTACCGGATGTTTACTTGACAGTTTAGAAAAATGATGAACGAAGGTGTATATGCATTTCTGTTACACTTAAAACGTCATTTTAAGCATTTAAATAGCAAATTAAATCGTGCCGCGTAAAAACGCGTATATATCAGGTAATAGATAGGGTAGTAGAAATGCGTAGATAACAGGGAATCGATACAGGCGTAGATACGCGTATTTGACAGGGAATCGATAGGGTCGTAGAAACGCGTACCTGTCAAGGAAAGGGTTAATAGTGCAAAAACCAATCAGGACCTATACTAATCAATTATATCCATTATATGATTGAGTCTTTGATTTTTTGGATTCCTTTCACACATTTTGACTTATTTGACAATATGTGAAACGTGCACACAATTTGTTATGTTTTATTGATTAATGGTAATGAAACATGTTATTTATAGCAGTTAACTCCCCTAGTCAATGACCACCATAGATAGCAATGCAATCTGATTAAAAATAGCCAAGGCTAGTGTTGTGTATTGGGCAAATGTATATAAGTGCAACTTGACCACATGACCAGTATCATGTGTTTACCACACACAGAAGTCAGTTATGTAATAGACCATTAATTCCACTTCCAACTTTGGCCACTTGCCAAGATACTGACCAGTATCAGATGGGGTTGTGAAACTGTGTAAACAGTGAACACCAGTCCATGTAATACTGGCCTACCACTTGTACTAGTTGATTTGGAGTTAATACAGTAATGCATGTACAAATGAGACACAAAGCCTAAAAGTTAATTATATGTGCCTCTGAAAACTAACCAGACGAGTGGGTTGAAATTTACAATCTTTACTTGGCATTTGAGGAAATCTGAACTTTCAGGGTTTGGATAGAACATCCCCAAATTAACTTTTCTTTACACTGTTGTTATTTTTGTTCAATACACAAATATTAATCTAACTTTACAAATCCTGTACAGTAAAGGAAACTAAATCTAAGTTGATATTTTAATATGCTTGATCCTATTTATGTATTAACATTGTTTTATACATACAAACTGTGTTGCTGTTTTTCAATTAACAAGCAGATTAAAAATTAATTATATTTTTATGTATAATTTGAATTGACAAAATTAAATGCAAGTTACGTAGCAAGAATTACATGTTTGATTTATTGTCAGTGAATCGTTTCATTTTCTCAATGTTTCAGACCACCAGTTTGTCAAAGCTATCAACCGCTTGGATGGTCAAGCTAAATAGAATTGACCCAGCAAATCACAACTGTCCTGTTGCCATATAATATTACATATCATATAACATTGGTTTTTTAAATGTTGAATTCTCACGTCATTTCCATAAACATAGTATTTACTGGCACAGAAACACAGGCTTATACATCATTATGAATTAACATGTGTCAAAAATTCAATTTGTAAGTCTCTTTACTGGACAGTGTGAAAACAGAATAAACTAGTGACCTGAAAATCAATAGGGGTCATCTGCGAGTCACGATCAATGTACCTATGAAGTGTCATGATCCTAGGCAAAAGCGTTCTTGAGTTATCATCCAAAAATCATTTTACTATTTCTGGTCACCGTGACCTTGATCTTTGACCTTGTGACCTCAAAATCAATAGGGGTCATCTGCGAGTCATGATCAATCTACCTATGAAGTTTCATGATCCTAGGCATATGCGTTCTTGAGTTATCATCCGAAAACCATTTTACTATTTCGGGTCACCGTGACCTTGACCTTTGACCTAGTGACCTCAAAATCAATAGGGGTCATCTGCGAGTCTTGATCAATCTACCCATGAAGTTTCATGATCCTGGGCGTATGCATTCTTGAGTTATCATCCGGAAACCATTTTACTATTTCGGGTCACCGTGACCTTGACCTTTGACCTAGTGACCTCAAAATCAATAGGGGTCATCTGCGAGTCATGATCAATCTACCCATGAAGTTTCATGATCCTAGGCGTATGCATTCTTGAGTTATCATCCGGAAACCATTTTACTATTGCGGGTCACCGTGACCTTGACCTTTGACCTAGTGACCTCAAAATCAATAGGGGTCATCTGCAAGTCATGATCAATCTACCCATGAAGTTTCATGATCCTAGGCGTATGCGTTCTTGAGTGATCATCCGAAAACCATTTTACTATTTCGGGTCACCGTGACCTTTGACCTAGTGACCTCAAAATCAATAGGGGTCATCTGTGAGTCATGATCAATCTACCTATGAAGTTTCATGATCCTAGGCGTATGCGTTCTTGACTTATCATACGACAACCACCTGGTGGACGGACCGACCGACCTACCGACCGACCGACCGACCGACCGACATGAGCAAAGCAATATACCCCCTCTTCTTTGAAGGGGGGCATAATTAAATAAAGATTGGATGGAAACTGTGACCTCTATTGTCCACACAAGGTTTTTCTACTATATGACCTAGTGACCTAGTTTTTGACCCCAGATGACCCAAATACACTCCCAACCCAGATTTCATCAAGATAAACATTCTGACCAAATTTCATAAGATTGGATGGAAACAGTGACCTCTTTTGTCTACACAAGGTTTTTCTATTATTTGACCTTGTGACCTAGTTTTTGACCCTTAGATGATCCAAATACAATCCCAACCCAGATTTCATCAAGATAAACATTCTGACAAAATTTCATTAAGATTGGATGAAAACTGTGACCTCTATTGTCTACACAAGGTTTTTCAATTATTTGACCTAGTGACCTAGTTTTTGACCCCAGATGACCCAAATACAATCCCAACCCAGATTTCATCAAGATAAACATTCTGACCCCATTTCATAAAGATTGGATGAAAAATGTGACCTCTACTGTCTACACAAACAAATTGTTGACGGACGCACGCACGCAAGCACAACGGACGCCGGACATCACACGATCACATAACGTGACAGGTGAGCTAAAAAAAAATTAAGTAAAATGCCCCTTTAATGTACACACATGTTTTTGTAAATTCAATCACATATTACCAGGACAATCTGCAATTATTCCTAAAAACTCGAGCGTCACTCTTATACACCAACAGGCAATTTACACATTATTTTGAAAAAAACAACTTTTCTTGTGTTTCTGTACAAAAACTGCAAACACCTAAAACATGCCATTTTCACACATTTGCCATGATTGTGAAAAGTTCAATGTTAATTATGTTACTGTAAAATCAATTCTAATATATTTAGGCATTGCCTTTCAAATCGCACGAGTCCTCTGGCAACAACAACATGCAAAAATCAACATTTGCTCCATATCAAACTGATAAGCCAAGTCACATAAAGATTTCCAAGCCAGTATCATTAGCAAACATCTCAATGATTAATGCAGAACTATCATATCCGATAGAGAAATTTGATAGAAGATACAACACTTGAGGGCTCAACCCAATATCTATATTTCAAAATGTGGTTACCCCATCAAAATCTACAGGACCTCTACTTTCTCTACCAATAACCATCTTTCTCATACAGAACTGATAAGCTTTAATAGGCTTTTTGTGTATGATCATAGGAAGAGCCAACAAATTCTGCCAATAGTTTTTTGTCAATGATGAATCAGAGCTGGGAAGAGCCAGATAACACCTTGACAAGGGCTGGGTCACAGATATAAAGATAATGTTCATCAAACCAATGTCTGTTTTATTAACTAACTTGACTCAAACATTTACATTATTTTTAAGTGTCTAAACATCATCTTTAGCTAATATTTTTATTACTATGTTTATAAATACCAATGGGTGTTGTCAATATACAAACAAATACATTTGATATCCAAAACATTCAACATTTTTTACATTAGGGTTTTGTAGCAATTATAACTACCTTTTATAATTGTGCTGTCTTTTTTGTTCATGCAAAAAACACATTTATAATGCCAATTTTCCCCAACAAAAATATCGAGTAGTAAATTAAAAGACATAAACACATAACAAATTGGTTGGAGTTTATGTAAACAACCAAACTTCTAGAACAAAAATTTGCATGTTTTCATAAAAAAATGAGGTGATTAAGGACACGTTTAACAGCCTTATAATATTGAGCTACCTTTTCAAAATGTTTGGTTTAATTTGAGAACTTGTATACTGCATGCATTAGGTAGTTAAGCAAAGTCGCCTGTGTTAACTGCATGCTCATATCTGTAAGCAAATTCATAGAAGATAGTGTTTAAACATCTCTGTTGACAAATTTCTAAACTTTGTAAATCTATTGTATGTATTTTTCCTTTATAATAATTTAATTACTGGCTGTAAAATGAAACAAGACACTGAGATTTGTACACCTCACTTGATAAAAGTCTCAAGTTTTCGTTATTTATTGTTATTGTTGTAGTTTATTGCCTTAATAATACTTCTACTTTTGGATGAACAAGATAACTCAAGACACTGGGTACTGCACATCTGTGGGAGAAATGTTCTTCAAATGTCATGAAAGCCAGCCAGAGATGGTCACCATGGTAACCACTTACCTGGAAATGAAGGATGATGGTCCATACAAGGCCTAGGGTCAGTTTGGGGTTTCCATCAACTATTTCATCGGAACGTATATTTACGAGTCGTATCTGAAACATTTGTTTAAAGACATTTTTTTAATGAAAGATCAATTATTGATACACAATAACATTGATATTTATTTTCTTCTGTTTTGTTTTAATGCCCATTTAAAACTCTACTAAAGCAACACGATATTATGACATTGAAATTGGACCCTCGGGCATGGGAGTTTTCACCCCAAGAGCATATTTGAACAAAATTAGTAAAGAATCACAATAAAATGTGACATACCAAATTTTTTAAATTTGGGTCCTCCTTGTAGTTGCAGATGAAAAGACTGTTTACATTATTTTGCTTTATAAGTTAATATAAATAACTTGACCGTCTGGGTCTGAGCACATATGACCTCAAGGTCATGATAAGAAGAACTTAAGGTTGCCGTGGTGTAATAGATGGTGTTTGCCTAACGACCGGGAGATCATGGGTTTGATCCCCACTGTGGGAGCATTCTTTAGATTTTCTCCAGACACCAAGGACTGGTTCTAGGCCCAGGAAACGGACTTTAGAGCATTTCAAATAAGAAGCAAGTACTTTTCAATGCAATTGCGATAAAATAAATATGTTTAAACTACTAGTAACTAAACGGAGGGCCAATATAAATGGTTGCATACTTATTATAACACATCTGGATGTTGTAGTTGGAACAATAATAATATTGCATAAACAAAAAGGGCATACTTTTTTGCAATTTTTTAGGTAGTACGATTAAAATGGCACATACAGAACTTCATATTATAAGGATAAATGCAAGCGAGTGTGAATATTGTACGTAGAAAACTTTATGAGCATGCTTGCAGACAAGTTTGTGTATTCAGCAGACAGACAGACAGACAGACAGACAGATAGATGTCCTAAGTGGTTTAAATATACTTTGTAAACGTTGTTTTTTAATAATTGAGTAAATTTTAATAATTATAAATTTACAATGAATCACAAATAAAAGAGAACATTTTTTCACCAAAGTTTAAGAGAAGCCTATCAGCTTTATTTTCATCTACTGTATTGTTTCATAATTCTTTAGTTGGCATGGTTTCATTGAAGTTTTCACACATTTAAAGTGAAGGAAAGGCTTAGTCCTTCCATTAAACATGTTCATCCGTGATAAGCCAAGTCAAGGGAAGTAATTAATGCTGGAACAGCATAGTATAGACATCTGGAGTTCTCACCCCTTTCCTTCGCAGGAATTCCAGTGCAATCTGTACATTCTGAATTTGGTGGAACTTCATACGACCCCTCTCTCTAGGCTGAAAAGTAAAAAAGCAATTTTAACTCTTTCATGAAATTAGAAAAGAAATCTAATTGCGTAGTCGTTTATTTGGTTCGTAACCTAAATCAAAGGACGTTGGAATACACGATTTGGCACATACATGTATATCCACTCTCAGGTATTGGATCAAATGATCTATATTGGCGACGCAGCCTATAACTTAATGAGATACAGCTATATGCAGAAAATTGACCATGTTACCTATAGGAGTTAGTTTACAGATAGAGGCCATGTAACCTTTAAGGGCCAAGTAACACAGTGGCCATGTTACCAATAGCGGTCAGGTAACCAACAGCTGGACTGGAAATATCAAATCTAAGCAAATAGGCCAGGTAACCTATATGGGTAAGGTAACATATAATTAAGTTGTATCCAGACTCAGCACTGCCAATTTAAGGACTAGCACAGTTCCATTTAACAAACCTTTTGGACAGACACACTGACCAACCGTCTCCCTCATATGAAACAACAATTGTATCATTTAATACTATACACAATTTTCTTCGGAATGGGGAAATGAAAATAATGTTCCAGGTTACCATAATGTCCAGGTAACTTACATGTATATGGACCAATAGAGGTCAGGTATCCTATAGCTGGACCAGATGAATCCGGACTCAATACTGCCAGTGTAAAGGAATATATAGCACAGAGTGTTCTTTGGACATGAATACCCATTCTACAGAAGACTGCATACGTCTCATTTTATAAAACTATTTAGAAAGACACCCTGACACTCTGTCGCCCACATATGCAAGGACAATTGTAACATTGAATGCCAATTCACAATATTATTTAGAATGAGCTTTTGTTAATAATGTACATAGTTTGTTAACATTATACAAAAGAATGCATTAATCTATTGCTTAAAATTGAAGTAAGGCCAAAATGACAGTGAAATAAAATTGCGTGTAATAATCATAAAATTTGATCAGGCATTTAACATAAAATGCTAGTTTATATTCTGTGTTATGTTTCTGTGAAGCAGAAAACTTTAAGTGATATTTTATTATGTAAGTGAATCAATATTGTACCCCTGGGTATGCAACATCAACCATGCATATGGCTTAAGATCTGCAAAACATCTTACTATCCTGTTGTGATAGAAATGTTTGAAGACATTTATGTTAAGGTTTTTCTAATGAATTGCATAATCTGCAAAATTTACAACCTTATGGGTCTACCTTTATGCATTTAAGTGGCCTTACAAAACACATTTGACAGTTAATTAAAAAGATCTATAATCACTGAATGTTCTTAACTTAGACATCAGGGCTGGTACTCACAAAGCTCCTATGAGAAATCGTAACTTAAGTTGCATTCATTTAAACAAGATGTGTTTGTGAAACACTATGTCCCTGTATATGACGTTTGACCTTGAAGGATGACCTTGACCTTGACCCTTCACCACTCAAAATGTGCAGCTCCATGAGATACACATGCATGTCAAATATAAAATTGCTAGCTTCAATATTGCAGAAGTGACATTACATGAGCAATTTTGACCCATATATTTGACCTTGAAGAATGACCTTAACCTTGACCTTTCACCACTCAAAATGTGCAGCTCCATGAGATACACATGCATGCCAAATATCAAGTTGCTATCTTCAATATTGCAAAATTACTCATAAAATGAGCGATTTTGGCCACATATATTTGACCTCTGACCTTGAAGGATGACCTTGACCTTTCACCACTCAAAAATGTGCAGCTCCATGAGATACACATGCATGCCAAATATCAAGTTGCTATCTTGAATATTGAAATATTGCAAAAGTGTACATTAAATGAGCAATTTTGACCCATATATTTGACCTTTGACCTTGAAGGATGACCTTGACCTTTCACCACTCAAAATGTGCAGCTCCATGAGATACATATGCATGCTAAATATCAAGTTGCTATCTTCAATATTGCAAAAGTTATTGCAAATGTTAAAGTTGGCGCAAACCAACAGACCAACCAACAGACCAACAGACAGGGCAAAAACAATATGTCCCCCACTACTATAGTGGGGGACATAAAAATTTGTATTAACCCTTTACCACTTAAATACATATTGCAACGCATTTGTAGTCTGACTTAGAAAGTTAAATTTAATTGAAATCCTTTCTAATAGATTCAAGTTTTAATGGCTTCACAACAAACCCTAAGATACTAATGAGCAGCAAACAGCATAAAACCTGAACAGACTGCGAGTTACTCGCAGGCTGTTCTGGTTTTATGCTGGTTGCAAAAGCCATTTTTCCAATTTGCTTTTGAGTGTGAAAGGGTTAAACATTCCATGTAAGATCCAGCATTTTCTTCAACATAAAAATGGAGCACATTTTACTCATATTAAAAGTTCATTGTTTCAAATATTTATATGTAAATATACACATACAAAACCAGTCAGAGGAATTTGATTATTTTCCGGTAATTTCATTACATCACGGGAAAAGAACATGTCTGGGACTCTTATAGAAGCGCAATCAGGCCTCTTTGGACTGAGCCAACAGGGTAGGCAAACTACTTTTTTCAATACATGTTCATTTTCATGCCATCACACTTGAGTTTGTCACAGGAACTTGTTCAAAATGATCCCAGACTACTATATAGTAGATGTTCTTACCAGAGTCTCAGATGACAGTACTTCAAGAAGCGACAGCAGGTTGTGTCCATCCTTGAAACCCTCGAAGAGGTCCACAATGCGACGCCCAGCCTGCAATATTGGTACAATTAGATCAGGAAGTGGGTCAAAAATGAGCTTTGTTATGGGCAAACTTGGCTTCACCCTTTACCACTCAGAAATGCACTTTGAGGCGTTTATAGTCCCTAAGCAAATGGAATTAAATTCAAGACTTTTCTTACTATATTCAAATTGTAATACCTTCATTTCCAAACATAAGACACTTATTAGCAGCAAAGAGCATAAAACCTGAAGTCTGCGAGTAACTCGCAGGCTGTTCTGGTTTTGTGCTGGTTGCATATAGCTATTTTTACTTTTCTTTTGAGTGGGAAAGGGTTGATGCATGAGAACTGCGTCATGTTCGCGAAGCTACCCATAGCTAATCTCGCGTTCGCTCGTAGATGTTTACATATCGTTGCCAAAAAATTCTACATGGAATATATTGTGACACAAACAATAAAAACGGGTTAAATCTATTGTTACCAGACCACATCTAGCGTTGACATTTTAGCTATTGCTATAAGGATTGTGAGTGTTTATGGGCTTTTAAATATTCAAACAATTTACTTATGCATACACTTATTAAACATGCTTTTGCCTCACAATAATAACTCAAAATAAGTAAGCAAACAGAAACCAAAAAAAACAACAACAACATTATCAAATCATAGGATATAAACATTTTGAATCAATAATAAACAAGACGATATCCCATTTATCAATGTGTGAATATTTCCTTCTCAAATGATGAATCATTAAATCATAACATAAAGGAAGCTGGAAAATAAATTTTATATGAGGAATATAATCCCTTGCACAAAAGCATACAATGTCTGTACATAATTAGAGGTGAACATATGCGATACCACCTGACTGCTGTTTGGCAACAGATCGCATATTTTCCTCCATATTTAATTAAAACTTGGCAATGTCAAGTGTTTCTGTCTAATTAGTTAGGTACTTCAAGCATGTGCACTGCACACATATTAATTATTAAACACAGAGGCAAGTACTATTCATAAGGTTAATAATATATTAAATGTATTGAAGCGTTTATCAACAGACAAATGAGAAAATTAAATCTTATCAGTTGTTTATGAAATGATTAGAAATGTAGAGATTTTTTGTGTTAACCACAAATTAAATATATATTTGTTTATTCTTTATGCAATGACATGCAGTCATGCAATTTAAACTGAGGTACTTTTCCTAAAGTCATTTCCATTACTAACAATAAACTGTAACAACTATAGTTCTGTACCCTTTTGTGGACAAAAACAAAGTTATACGTTTAAATCATTTGGAAAAATGTTTTTGTATGTTGCAGCATTTGATTTTGTAATTTTACTGCAAAATGTTTAGATATTATTAAAACAAGATTTATCTCCCTTCCCTTGTACAACCTTTGAACATCATGGACTCCTATGTTCCATCAATTAGCCAGAACATTCCCAATGATTGTACAACCTGTCACACAGACCTCATTATATGAAAAATGTAATGTTAATGTCTTCTATTCAAGCATGTAGCACATGCTTTATTTTATGTGCATGTTTTAAAGCTGTTTTCTTGTGGATCAAGTCAGCTATGAACATTAACAAGAGATTTCAACAAGTATAGTAGATTTCCTTGGCTATTTATAATCTTAATTTTAAAGACACCAAAATTAAAATTCAGGTTTTAAAACAAGATGCTGCATTCAATTAATGCACTTTCCCATCCATAAGGCGCTTTGTCAGTAATGCTTCATGAGACAGACCATAAGACACTTATTAGCAGCAAAGAGCATAAAACCTGAAGTCTGCGAGTAACTCGCAGGCTGTTCTGGTTTTGTGCTGGTTGCATATAGCTATTTTTACTTTTCTTTTGAGTGGGAAAGGGTTGATGCATGAGAACTGCGTCATGTTCGCGAAGCTACCCATAGCTAATCTCGCGTTCGCTCGTAGATGTTTACATATCGTTGCCAAAAAATTCTACATGGAATATATTGTGACACAAACAATAAAAACGGGTTAAATCTATTGTTACCAGACCACATCTAGCGTTGACATTTTAGCTATTGCTATAAGGATTGTGAGTGTTTATGGGCTTTTAAATATTCAAACAATTTACTTATGCATACACTTATTAAACATGCTTTTGCCTCACAATAATAACTCAAAATAAGTAAGCAAACAGAAACCAAAAAAAACAACAACAACATTATCAAATCATAGGATATAAACATTTTGAATCAATAATAAACAAGACGATATCCCATTTATCAATGTGTGAATATTTCCTTCTCAAATGATGAATCATTAAATCATAACATAAAGGAAGCTGGAAAATAAATTTTATATGAGGAATATAATCCCTTGCACAAAAGCATACAATGTCTGTACATAATTAGAGGTGAACATATGCGATACCACCTGACTGCTGTTTGGCAACAGATCGCATATTTTCCTCCATATTTAATTAAAACTTGGCAATGTCAAGTGTTTCTGTCTAATTAGTTAGGTACTTCAAGCATGTGCACTGCACACATATTAATTATTAAACACAGAGGCAAGTACTATTCATAAGGTTAATAATATATTAAATGTATTGAAGCGTTTATCAACAGACAAATGAGAAAATTAAATCTTATCAGTTGTTTATGAAATGATTAGAAATGTAGAGATTTTTTGTGTTAACCACAAATTAAATATATATTTGTTTATTCTTTATGCAATGACATGCAGTCATGCAATTTAAACTGAGGTACTTTTCCTAAAGTCATTTCCATTACTAACAATAAACTGTAACAACTATAGTTCTGTACCCTTTTGTGGACAAAAACAAAGTTATACGTTTAAATCATTTGGAAAAATGTTTTTGTATGTTGCAGCATTTGATTTTGTAATTTTACTGCAAAATGTTTAGATATTATTAAAACAAGATTTATCTCCCTTCCCTTGTACAACCTTTGAACATCATGGACTCCTATGTTCCATCAATTAGCCAGAACATTCCCAATGATTGTACAACCTGTCACACAGACCTCATTATATGAAAAATGTAATGTTAATGTCTTCTATTCAAGCATGTAGCACATGCTTTATTTTATGTGCATGTTTTAAAGCTGTTTTCTTGTGGATCAAGTCAGCTATGAACATTAACAAGAGATTTCAACAAGTATAGTAGATTTCCTTGGCTATTTATAATCTTAATTTTAAAGACACCAAAATTAAAATTCAGGTTTTAAAACAAGATGCTGCATTCAATTAATGCACTTTCCCATCCATAAGGCGCTTTGTCAGTAATGCTTCATGAGACAGACAGACATACAGACACACAGACAATCAGACACAAAGACAAACAAACATAAACATGGACTAGAATCCATGGTGATTCCAGTTTACCCCTTAAACTGAAACGTGCTGATTATAATAAGTCCATGTCTAAGTTAAAATGAGGTCAGCATGGAGTTTGCTGAGTGTTGAATGGAGCTATGAATTGTTTTGTAAATAGTACTTATTTTTGTTGAATCAGTTTGACTTAAACAAGTATTTTGACATTCTCAATTAGTCCAAGTCCAAAAGCAGGTGATCATCAAGGTCAAAAGGACCTGTAAGAAGAGCAGGGTGTGTGATAAAAACAAAATCTATCCAAGTATGTATACTTTGTTGAAAGCATAATTGATTTTCTACACAAAAACAGACAGGCAAATCAATTAATCTACCAGCATCAGTAGATACTTGACACATAAAATAGGTCACCAAAGCATCATGCTTATTCCTATTCTAATTATTAATGCGGCAACCATGCAACTGGAAAATAACATGATAACACAATTAAAATCACTTAACACTGAACATTGCAACTTAAAGTCCACATAAAAGCATAACTTTCATAAAATCAAATTATGTAACTTTAACATAACAAATTTACCAAGCAAGAATTCACTTCTCATACATAGGTGAAACTTCTCAATCTAAGGGAGATAATACAGTAGTATGTGCATAAAAAAACACAAAAGGGGGACAAATCATGCTTTCAAACCTTCTTAAATTTCCAATGTCGCATATAATCCTGCGGTAATGGTGACCACTAGGAAAGAAAGGCAAAGGATAATTTTAATAATTCAGTATAATTCTACATTTTCTATTTCAAAATTAGCATAGGGACAAACAGCCATACGGCCAAGCAATGGGCCGTAAGTGCTTACAACTAAAACAAATATCAACTGGACACTGTAAGTTACCTTATACTAAATATGTTGTGCTGTTCTCTCCAAATAAATCAAGACATTGTCCTCAAAGGATGATGGTTCCGCTATGGACAGTTGTCCTGGTAATATCTTTTGGATACATTTATAGGGTAAGCAATAAGCTGTGCTCACTACTAAATCACTGTAATATGATAAAGTTTGAGACTGTAGTAAAAAATGGCATTGAAACAAGTTCACTAGAAAACAGAAAAAAAAGAAGGTGCAAAAAAATATAAAATTGCTAGCTTCAATATTGCAGAAATGACATTACATGAGCAATTTTGACCCATATATTTGACCTTGAAGGATGACCTTGACCTTTCACCACTCAAAATGTGCAGCTCCATGAGATACACATGCATGCCAAATATCAAGTATCTTCAATATTGCAAAAGTTATTGCAAATGTTAAAGTTGGCGCAAACCAACAGACCAACCAACCAACAGACAGGGCAAAAACAATATGTCCCCCACTACTATAGTGGGGGACATAAAAAGGCAATTTTGATTTGTGTCAAGTTCTTTCTTGCAAATCAAACAAGACTATTGCCAAGCAATATATGTCCCCTACTAGCTCAACAAGAATTTTTGACGTAGGAACAAAATTAAATGACGTGCATAATGTCCACATTGCCATCTATCCATGTTTCAAGTTTCATGAAAAAATATATAAAAACTTTTAAAGTTATCGCAGGATCAAGAAAACCACCATTTTCAGCAGTATTACTAGTCTATTTGTTGCCATAGCAACCAGAATTTTTGACATAGGAACAAAATGAAATGACGTGCATAATGTCCATATTGCCATCTATCCATGTTTCAAGTTTCATGAAAAAATATGTTAAACTTTTAAAGTTATCTCAGGATCCAGAAAAGTGTGACTGACTGTGAGACAGACTGCAGACAGACGTACACACAGAGCACAAACCATAAGTCCCATCCAGTGAAACTGGTAGGGGACGATAACATAACTTATTTTATTGTTTTAATCAATTCAGTTAAAATACTATCTAAGAAAAGTTATGATAATGGGGTCTGTTGTGCAAAATATTGGATTTATTTTTGCTTGAAATTGTTGCTTTTACATTGAATTATATAAAGACAAGAACCCGTCGGAGACAGGTGATGCTCCCCAAAGTGTTTTTTTGTCACAATATTGCACTATATATTCAGATAAAAGGAAACATCTTGAGGGGCATAACTTTGGACAAAATAATACGATGGATGGCTTAGCAACTTAAAAATTTCAAAGGGCCATAACTCTCTAAATAAATCATCTAACCAGAACCCACAAATATCATGCGCATCTCCTCAAGGTAGTGAAGCTTCCCATAAAGCTTCATTGTATTCCAGTCAGTAGTTGGGGAGAAATAGCCCAGACAAGAATTGCACTATATGTACAGTTTATAGAAAATTTCAAAGGGACATAACTCTGTGAAAAATCATCCGACCATACCCGACTGATAATATGCACATCTCCTGTTGGTAGTGAAGCTTCCCATAAAGTTTCATTGAATTCCAATAATAAGTTGCTGAGAAATAGCTCGGACAAGAATTGCACTATATGTAAAATGGAAAATTTCAAAGGGCCATAAGTCTGTGAAAAATCATCCGACCAGAACCGGCTGATAATATGCACATCTCCTCTTGGTAGTGAAGATTCCCATAAAGTTTAATTGAATTCCAGTCATTAGTTGCTGAGAAATAGCCCGGACAAGAATTGCACTATATGTACCGTTAATGAAAATTTTAAAGGGCCATAACTCTGTGAAAAATCATCCGACCAGAACTGGCTGATAATATGCACATCTCCTTTTGGTAGTGAAGCTTCCGATAAAGTTTCAATTGAATTCCGGTCATTAGTTGCTGAGAAATAGCCCGGACAAGAATTGCACTTTATGTACAGTTAATGGAAAATTTCAAAGGGCCATAACTCTGTGAAAAATCATCCGACCAGAACCGGCTGATAAATAGGAACATCTCCTCTTGGTAGTGAAGCTTCCCATAAAGTTTAATTGAAAAGTCAACAAGTCATACACCTGATGTTACTGTCTCGCGACCTTCATATTTCTTCTTGACTTCATGATTTCACTACACTATGTAATTATTGAGAATGTACACATGTATTACAATCAATATAAATCTCTTAGTGGTGAATTGATCCAACTTATAGAAACAGATGTCTACCATACATTACTTAGTAAGGTGACTGACCCTAAGTAAGGTGACTAACCATTCAAATCAGTAAACATGCCATGTACATACCATTATAAAAATATAAATTTAAAATGTTTACAATCAATTTTATAACAGGAATAGAATTTTGAACACAGCATTTAGCAATTGTATAAATGTCGTCCTCAAATATCTACCCGGTAAATAAATATTTTTCCCACACTTTCCCACAAAGTCTTTTTTTGAAGGTCATTATTGTGGGTTTATTTCCTTCATCCATGACAGTTTTTATTAGCACAGTTGAAAAGAAGGCTTACAAAAGAAGTAATGGGTGATAATATGCTGTCAAATCTAAGTGGTTGTTAATTTCAAAGTGCTAGTTGAATAAGAATTGTATATCATGTCAGGTCTCCATAAATCAGTAAATAATCCTGGTATTAATGGTCATTAAGTGACTGTCTGACCATTTGACCAAAACAAACTCTCGAATGATGGAAATGTATTAAGTTTGAAATGCTAGAATTGACATCAGATTATGTTGGTTATACAGTCATTTATAATTGACATGTGATGGCTATATAAGTTCTTTAACTTTCTGATTGTAACCAGAGTGTAAATTATACAGTTATCCAAATATAATTGCATGCATATAACAGTCCTAACCCAATATTGGTGGTTGTCAATTACTTTCGGTTTCATTTATCTGGTTTTAAGGGTGTTGAGGAGACCCGGGTGGGCTATTTGGGAATGTCTTAAAAGATTGTGCAACTGATATCTCAACACCCACATCAAAAACACAGCACACAATAACCATATAGCACTTCTGTTGAGTGTAAAGCAGTTGAAACAAGAAATATCTTTAAAAAAGATATACGGTGTTGATTGTGGTCGATGTTTATGAACGATCAAAAGTTATCTCTATGAGATAAAAAGTAGCGGATGCCTTTTTTCTGCGCAGTTGTTAGCTACATCATAAGCAAATCAATTACGGGGTGTTGCGCCAGATTTCGTGGCTTATTTTGCTTTATGTGATATTATTACTCAGATATCTATATTTACAGAATAGAAAAACACAAGAAACATGAAAATAAACGAGTGCATATAGGTCAGCCGGCAATACTCGAATCTTATTTAATTGCATAATTATAGTATAGCGAATTATTGTGGTCATGCTTAATAAACTGGTCTAAATGGATAAATATTTCTAATTAATTTTATCAAAATTGGTCCTTATCATGCAAATTTTGAAACCATATTAAAAATCGATGATTGACATACCACAATAATATCGCCGAATATCTTTATTTAGTATCTTTCTGATCAAAACAGACTTCAAGTGCACAAAGTTTACGAGACGGCGTTTATATAAAGATTTCTGCAACTGACCGCAAACTGACCTTGATACCTTGCGGATTGGAATGCAATGCATTACAGTCACTACGTTATTGTCAGTAAGACACAATGATCGCAACCCCTTTTGCGAACTCCGGTGATGAACTGTATATAAACTCTGACTTTCACAAAATGACCGCGTATTGACCCGAAACCTCGCGGGTTGAAATGCAATGCAAGTAAGTACTAAATATGACAACATAGCCTTTAGTTAAACGCTTTTGCGCTGGTAATTCTCTGAAAATAAAAGGTGAACGCACAAACTGTATTTATGTCGAAAATTGATTGTAAAACTGTTCTATCTATTGGGCCTTTTCATTAGAGATAAAATTGTTTCATGCAGTAAAACAGTGTTACAAAGACGCGGATATGTTTCCAATGTTCTGGTGTTATACTCAAATCAGCCAATGGAATAAATGAAGTGTATTCATTCGTACCTAGCCGCGGGAAATTTTATTTGAGTATTATTGGACACTTACAAAGGTCAAGTCAGGGTGAAAAGCTGGCTTATTCAGCTTACGCCGAAAAATAGACAAACTAAATACATTTGGCCATATCAAAACTTTTAATTCAGATGAATTAATAAACTCAGACAAGTGTTGTGTGTTTATAAACAATAAAAACACACTATTAACCCTTTTTGTAGTACACATTATCAACATAATAAAATACTACACATTTTCAATATAATGATGAATTAAACAGTGTATTAAAAAGCAATATAAACAAACTCTGTTATAATTGACAGCATAATTGGCAATTACTACTTATCACCAATCACAGAGGGTCAATGAACAATGCCAAAACGACAAGATCACCCCTCTGATAGAATTAAAGGTACTTTGTGGGCTGGTAACTGTCAATATAATCATGGGATCACATTGGGACAATAATTGATTGGCATTATGTTTATGTTATTATGAAGTTCTTAAGTTGGAATGATGACGCATTATTTAGTTTTATATTATTTTGAGCATTCACTTTTTAAATATAAAATAAGATATTTTTGGACAACTTAATGTTTGTAATTTATATTAAGCAAAATAAATTATCGGGGATTATTTATTTGAGTTTTTTTTCCTTATAATTTTTCGTAAACCATTATTACTCAAGTCAAAATAAGAGCATAATGTTACTTCGTTCGTGAAGATAAAGGTATTTAAAAAACACCCACATGAATATTCACCATTTCAATCTTAATGTCTTTATAAATGTGTTTTTATCTGATTGTATGCATCAATTTTCAACATTTTTGCTTAAGTACTCTGCCTGCAAATAATGAATAGGATTAATAGAAAAACAGCCACAAATATCACACATTTCAGCTTACAAGTCTATCAGATGTATTTGTTATCTGTTACATAACAAAGCCACGCAATCCTTTGATACTATTTGGCCATAACTCCTGGTAAGGGCACATTAGTACTGGCCGGTGACAGTTTGGCAGGCTGATCAAGCCTTGATCTATACAGCCCTCCCCTGCAGGCCAGTCAACTCCTCACGTAACAAATGACCTGCCGTCAACTGAGCAGGACCACACCTTTTATGTACACAATTCTTGCCAACGGACATGACTAAGGAATTGATGGGAAACTCACAGTGATATTTACTGTATCATACATAAGTAGAAGTTTAAGGTTTAATGTAAAGATATTTTGCGTATTTTGTTTGTATTGTTTGAGCAGGGCACAAAACACACGCCTTCTTCAATATGTGCTATATCTTCTATGTTTAACCCTTTACCCATTGATGCATTTGTAGTCCCCTAGAAAGTTAACCCTTATAGCGCTGGAACCGAATTGTAAAGGCCTTTGCAAACAGTTTGGATCCAGATGAGACGCCACAGAACGTGGCGTCTCATCAGGATCCAAACTGTTTGCTATTCTGATAGTATTCTTTGAAAAAAATCGAAGAAAATGCTAATTTTAAAAATTCAGCAGATGACATTTTAGCAGACGACAAATTTCCCAGCATGCAAAGGGTTAAATTTAATAAAAGACCTTTCTTAAGAGATTCAAGTTTTAAAGGCATCATTTCCAACCCTTAGATACTGATGAGCAGCAAACAGCATACAACCTGAACAGATTGCAAGTTTAACTCGCAGGCTGTTCTGGTTTTATGCTGTTTGCAAATAGCCATTTTCACTTTGCTTGTGAGAGGGAAAGGGTTACTCAGTAGCCTTGGTAGGCTTTCAAGCATCAGCTTGGTCCTACAATAAAACAGTGATGGCAATTGGATCATTCAGCATGCCTCAATTGAATGTCTTATGACAATAAACTTTTTTGTCCCAAACATTTATGTTGTTTTACACTCTTAGAAACTCTGCTTTTGTATGATTACGTTAACTAGATATTGTTCATTCCATTCAAAGCAAGTGATTTCAATGACATAGTCTTTGTTTTACTCCGAACTACCAAATTACAAAATAAAACTCTGACAACATTTGAAACAACAAAATATAATGAATAATAATGAATCAAAACTTTTCTGCCAGATTTAACAACCATTCCTTGGCCCTAGAAAAGTTTGTCTTAAATAATTATCACCAGCTTGCATGCTAACAATTAATGTACCAGTATTTAATCTTAAGTAAACAAAATAACCATTGATAACAACCCAATGACGCATGTAATTTTATGCATACCTTCACAATTAACATTGCCAGCAGCCTTACCGAATAAAATTTATGCAATGAAAATTTTCACTGGCGAGTTAATTTGAGCTACGGTGAATATATTCAGTTTCAAATAACCAGTACAAAAGCTAATATTTGGCTACATATTAACAGATGTTCATAGAAATATATTACTACAGTACAGAGCCCACATAAGTCTGGGAGGTAGACTTCAAATACTGTTAAGGAGTACATAGAATTCATACAATCAAATAAAGACTTTCACAATAAATTGCCATTTACATAAGAAAGTTTGACTGGCTATGAACTTTTGTGAAACCATTGCTGTAAAATGACAAAGGTATGTAATATGGGGAAAATGTATTAAGTAAATGTTTTCCTCAAAGAGCAGTTAAAATGTACATCAGCATGACTCTTTTGAAATCTGTGCTGTCAAACGAAAAAGTATTTCACACCTTTCAAGGGCATTCCAAGGCATCCATAAAGTACGTAACACTATTTATGACCATTTTTAACCTCCCCCCTCCCTCCAGTTACAAACTGTCACAAATCTCAGACCCACCCCTTAGGTATGTCACACTTACATATTTTAAAGAATGACGTAATATAATTGTTTATTATTCATGATAATGATGATTCAATTATATAAATATGACCTCCAAAATTGTTTTTTATAATAATAATAGTTATATGTTAAAATTAAATTCTGAATTTCCAGCGCAATGACATAATTATGCAGTGGACAACATAGAAACAATAATACTTCTGGCATGACAAAAGCACAAAAGGGTATACATTACAAAAGGCTTCGCAACAACATACTGTCCCTCCTAGCAAGAGGAATTGTGAAAAAAATATTCAGGAGATGATAAGCATTTCATGCTATTTTGAGATAAAACTAATTCAATTGATACACAAAATTGTGTGACACAAGGCATACATGCCATAATTTTTCAGACCAATTCCGGGACATTGAGTTAAATTGTCCGGGACTTTTGCCGATTTTCCGGGACATGTATAAAATGAAACGATATTTATAGACATATGCATTTTTGGTACGTTTTTTTTTGTTTCGCATCGTTAATTGCAAAAGTTCGAAAGCCTATCCGAAATACACTTGATCTATTAACGTCAAATTAAACATTACTACTTCCGTTACTAGATACAAGCCACGTGTTTTCAGTGTAAGCATTCTAAACATAGATGGTGATGCACTGCGTTATTGTTATTAAGACCGGTGTGTAACGCGTAGTTGTTGATACGACATGGCGAACGCATTTCAAATTCACTTATTATTTTTAACGTATATTTACTGGGGGTTTAGAACAAGACAATAATAAACCTAGTGAGGATGACGTTTTTATATGCTTACTTTTTTACTCAAATTCTTTGTCGGTTAAACGTGCGAACATAAACTGCTTTTAATGTTTTACTCAGCGATGTTGGACTTCAGATGTGTGAACAACTATCCTTTGCCCTTACGCAGCGGAAAATAATCACGTAGTAGATTAAAGTCAATTAACAACCACATTAAACAATGCCGCCTCTTCGGTTTGACCGCGAACGTGAGACAATCGATATGATAACAGGACCCCTGTTAATTGATCGATTTTGACACGTAGCGTAGTCTGCCTATTCGGGTAGGCATTGTCATGGAGACGCTGCAGATATACGCAGATTCGAGGTGCAGTTAAGCCTAAGATAAGGTACATGTATATATGGATTTTGTATATTCCGGGACATTTGACAGATTTCCGGGACAGCTGGACAAGTTCTTCATTTCCGGGACTGTCCCGGACAATCCGGGACGTATGACATGTATGCACAAGGCCTACCCCCCCCCCACCCGTCATAAACTGTAACACTTTTTTATACTGACTCCCTCCACCTGGAGCGCGACATACTTTATGGGAAGCCCCTCATTGCATAAAGTTTACAAACAGATATGATGGGTCATCATAATTTTGGCAATATGTCTCATGAAATATCAACAAAAACTGAAAGACCTCCCACTACATCTGAGTCAGCCACTATATAACACTCAAGTTGAAGTGTTGGTCAATAAACTGGGTAAACTCTGTCTTGATAATGACATGACCTGAAAATATGGGGACATTTACTTCTATTTTCTTCTATTACCCATCTGAACTTATCCAGAATTTGTCTGGGTTATAATCTGTTTTTATTTCTACTTAAAATTATGGTTATCAACCCATCTGGGCACAGTCTGTTTCAGTATTCTCATCACTTACAAATGGTTACTTCTCCTACCTTAAGCTTCCTGACAAGTTGTTGAGCCTCATGCTTGGGATCTCTTATAAATGTCCATCTCTCATATTGTTGGATAGCTTCCTGAGAAGTTATTGGTATCATGATTAACATTTAACAAATTCACTTCTCTTACTGATTGTTATCTCCCCTCTCCCAGTGTGATACAAATCTTCACAAGTGGTTGGGAGTTAAGTCAGGTTGTCCTACATGTCTATGGCGCTGTGCACCTTACTGTTACATAGTTTATCTGCCTGGAAGCTTTGCAACTTCACTAATGGGTTTGCACTAGGCTTAGTGACAGTGAAGGACCAAAAAAAGGTAGACATAATAATCCAAAACACTGCAGGCTCAAGTTAACATACATGACCGTGAAAATCGCAGCTTTTTTGCAACCAGGGACCTAATTTATGAAGCTGTTAAAAAATTCATCAATAATATGCTAATATAACTTTAAGCAGGTAGTCAAACTTTGGATTTTGTATAAAGATCATACTGGTAACCTTGACAGTGTTTGTTAAATGCAAGAAGTGTAAGTAAATGTAATGAAGATAAATGATGAAGATAAATTAAGGTCGCCGTGGTGTAATGGATATGGTGTCCGCCTTGCGACCGGGAGGTCACGGGTTCGATCCCCACCGTGGGAGCGTTCTTTCGATCTCCCCCAAAGACACCAAGTACTGGTTCTAGGCCCAGGAAACGGACTCGAGAGCGTTTATATAAGCCTAAGGCTTTCGACGCAATCGAGCTAAAATAAATAGGTTTAAACTAAATGATGACCAGTGGTGCAGAAAAGAGTTCAACCAGTGTCCTAAATTTAACTTTTCTTTTAAATATAAAATCTATATTCTCTTATTTGTGTGAAATAGTTGAAATACCATAGAACTACAAAGCATGATTTCATTAATCTTTCATCATACAATTATCTTTGTTGATTACACTTGGGAATTTTATAATACCTCATAAAATGCAGTAATTTAGTCAGCATTTGATTCCACTATAGTAATAAATAAAACGTTGTTGAAATAAGAATTTAATTTTGCTCTAAAACACAAACACATGTTACATGTACATCATAGCTGTTTTCACATGTTCAACATAAATCAACATTCAATAGATGATGCAATATTGAGATAAACATCTGGAAATTGATGCCAAGAATTAATAAATGAAACATACTTGCAGCAGCTACAAAGAGCATATTTTCATTGAGATATAAAGCCACACACAGACTTCGAAAAAATATTTACCCAATAACTAGCTCATGTTCTCAAAATTAAAAATTAATAAACATAATTAAATTTGCTCTGTACCTAAGAAACATAATAATTATACAGTCATGTACTTCAAGTTTGGAAAAGCAACAAAATGTTTGTCCTTTGACAATCTGAAACACCCTACAGTGGTCATTTATCATCTAAGAACTGGTTTGTGTTTTTTGCTGCATTAACAGCAGTGTTTCATGTTTGATTTATGTCCCTGGCCCCTGGCTACATAGCTGTTGCTTCATATCTCTGGTAACTCCTTGACAACAACAGTTGCTACCTTGGAGATGACCTTAGAGCTGACAATTGTGACTTCTAAGTTTGCATTTGTTTCTCCACATATTAACATTCTAAACTAGAACTCAGCCAACTGTATTGTTGCCTTCCTGGCATTAACTTTAAGAATAACAAGAGATGTGTTTGTCAGAAACACAATGCTCCCTACTGCGCCGCTTTGATACATGTTTTTTTACCTTTGACCTTGAAGGATGACCTTGAGCTTTCACCACTCAAAATGTGCAGCTCCATGAGATACACATGCATGCCAAATATCAAGTTGATATGTGAAGGAACATAGAAGTTACGAGCATTTTTCGAAACCTAAATGCAAAGTGTGACAGAAAGACAGACGGACGGACGGTCCGATCACTATATGCCCTCCTTCAGGTGCATAAAAAGATCAACTTTGCTGAAAACCAAAATATAATCTTTTTAATTTAGCTTACTTGCATTATCCTTTGATGATTGCTCACAGACTTCTCCAATTATGTCAAGCTTTATTGGACCTAGATTGTTTTTAAAGGACATAATATCTAGCAGTTTAAACATATGTTGTTGACCTGACAAAATTGGTAACCATGGAAATCGTGTTTCTGTCAGCAATACCAATGATGAACATTATTGGCACCAGAACAGACACCAGTCTTACACAAGCAGGCCTCAGGTTTGATGGAAAGACACGCTATTATAATAGTACATGTCTGCAAGAACACTAACCAACTGTTGGATTCAGTTGATGTTAAGTTGAGGTGTGACTCCTATAATTGTCTCTTGCAATTAATACAATTTACATTATGAGTTCTGATGTACCATATAAAAGGTAGAGATGTTCCCTAAATTATAGCACCAAGAAAATACATGCTTGTAATATCCCTTTCAAATGACCATTGATGTACTCTTTAAAAGAGTGATTTTAAATAAACAATAAATTTGTGTTAAAAAAATAAGATTTTCACTGTTTCAATCACAGCTTTGTTTACAGTTGAAGATGAACACGTAATTTGAAACAGCAAAAACCTTTAAAGAATAGGAAATTAATCAAGATCAGATGAGGACTAATTTAAACGTAGCCTGCCAGTATTAACAGGGTCATCTTAGTTTTCAAACTTTGTGGCACAGTCCACACATCAGTGCTTTATTGTATTTTTGAACAATGTAAACATTATCAATTTGCTAACATAATGTAGAGGTTCAGTTTTAAAAGAAAGAACATGTTTTTGCAAATTTTCTGTATAAGTTTTAAAATCAACTTGCTATATAGTTGCCTTAAAGTCACTTTAACGCTAAAAATCAACAAAAATTTCGTAAAGTATTTCGTAAAATAAAGTTAACACCTAAGCAATCAGTGTTTCTTATAGCAACAGCCACAATTTCAATGCTAGATGTGGAATGATTACATAGATTTTTGTAGATACAAAACGCTCTTTTTTATCTATTTGTGGCCACAATAATTTCCTGCGAATATATCTATTGATACGACACACGAACACTATAATGGTATCATGTTAAAACCATAACAAGATGTGTTTGTGAAACACTATGTCCCCCTATATGAAGTTTGACCTTTAAGGATGACCTTGACCCTTCACCACTCAAAATGTGCAGCTCCATGAGATACACATGCATGTCAAAAATAAAATTGCTAGCTTCAATAAGTTGCTATCTTCAATATTGCAAAAATATTCATAAAATAAGCAATTTGGGCCACATATATTTATATTTGACCTCTGACCTTGAAGGATGACCTTGACCTTGACCTTTCACCACTCAAAATGTGCAGCTCCATAAGTTACACATGCATGCCAAATATCAAGTTGCTATCTTCAATATTGCAAAAGTATTCATAAAATAATCGATTTGGGCCTCATATATTTGACCTCTGACCTTGAAGGATGACCTTGACCTTTCACCAATCAAAATGTGCAGCTCCATGAGATACACATGCATGCCAAATATCAAGTTGCTATCTTCAATATTGCAAAAGTATTCATAAAATGAGCGATTTTGGCCACATATATTTGACCTCTGACCTTGAAGGATGACCTTGACCTTTCACCACTCAAAATGTGCAGCTCCATGAGATACACATGCATGCCAAATATCAAGTTGCTATATTCAATATAGCAAAAGTTATTGTTAAATGTTAAAGTTGGCACAAACCAACCAACAGACCAACCAACAGACCAACAGACAAGGCAAAAACAATATGTCCCCCACTACTATAGTGGGGGACATAAAAAGACGAGTATTTTGTATCCACAAACATCTATTTTACCAGACCACATCTGGCGTTGAAATTTCGACAATGGCAATAAGGAACAATGATTTTTAATTGTTTAGCTTTATTTGACGAAATATTGTACGAAATTTTCGTTGATTTTGAGTAGTAATGTTACTTTTAAATGTTCAATTTTAATATGGCACGCATCAATTACATCCGCCTGTTTGGTTTGGGCAAAAAATAAATATGACAGATTTAAATCTGGATTTATTACCATACAAAATTAAATCAAAATCATTTACATCAGAAGATTTACACCAAAACTGCCACTTGGATTTTTTATTTAAGATATTTTGCCTGGCTATTCATTACCTCTCCTTATGCCGATACTTTATGGCTTCAATAAACAGATAACAGCTGCAAACAAAATCATATACAACTTTAATGTTATGGTTCCTGCATGGTTATACAATGTGATCTGTCATGACTCCCACCTGATCTCATGGAATGGTTCCCTTAAGAAAAAGGCTTCCTGAGTTGACAAACTGTCTCATTTAGGAGTTCATGAAGAGATAATTAACTCTTAAAATGGTTCATGAACCCTAAAATGGTTCATTAATTGAAACAAGGGCTGTTTGTAAAACATGCAAGCCCCCATATGGGCGGTCAGTTTGAGTGGCAGCCATTGTGTGAATACGTTTTTTGTCACTGTGACCTTGACCTTTGACCTAGTGACCTGAAAATCAATAGGGGTCATCTGCGAGTCATGATCAATGTACCTATGAAGTTTCATGATCCTAGGCGTAAGCTTTCTTGAGTTATCATCCGGAAACCATTTTACTGTGTCAATTCACAGTGACCTTGACCTTTGACCTAGTGACCTATAAGTCAATAGGGATCATCTGCGAGTCATGATCAATGTACCTATGAAGTTTCATGATCCTAGGCGTAAGTGTTATTGAGTAATCATCCGGAAACCATTTATCTAAGTTGAGTCACCGTGACTTTGACCTTTGACCTAGTGACCTGAAAATCAATAGGGGTCATCTGCGAGTCATGATCAATGTACCTATGAAGTTTCATGATCCTAGGCATAAGCGTTCTTGAGTCATCCAGAAACCATTTTACTATTTCGGGTCACCGTGACCTTGACCTTGTGACCTGAAAATCAATAGGGGTCATCTGGGAGTCATGATCTATGTACCTATGAAGTTTCATGATCCTAGGCATAAGCGTTCTTGAGTTCTCATCCGGAAACCATTTTACTATTTCGGGTCACCGTGACCTTGACCTTTGACCTAGTGACCTGAAAATCAATAGGGGTCATCTGCGAGTCATGATCAATGTACCTATGAAGTTTCATGATCCTAGGCATAAGCGTTCTTGAGTTATCATCCGGAAACCATTTTACTATTTCGGGTCACCGTGACCTTGACCTAGTGACCTCAAATGACCTAGTGACCTCAAAATCAATAGGGGTCATCTGCGAGTCATGATCAATGTACCTATGAAGTTTCATGATCCTAGGCCTAAGCGTTCTTGAGTTATCATCCGGAAACTATCTGGTGGACGGACGGATATACGGACCGACATGTGCAAAACAATATACCCCCTCTTCTTCGAAGGGGGGCATACAAATGTTCAATTGTTTCAAGTCACAAGCTGTTCATGATGATTCCTATTGATGTTCATATGATGATGATAATTCCACAGAAGTTCATAGGATGATGATTCTTACTGTAGTTCATGGAATGATAATTCCTCTTGAAGTTCATGGAACTAGATTTCATTAGATGAATCCCAACTGACCTTCATTGCTCATTTGGAATTCCAACTGACTCAATATCTATGGAAGATTATCATTAACTTTCAAAGAAAATTTCTCATAACAAACTTTGTGGTATAATGTCCACTTGATTTTATGTGAGAACTAATGAAATTAATGATATGGCATTATTCAATACCACATGGCACTGATTTCATGGCAGAAAATCCTACTGTATTTTATGGGCTAACGCCTACTTGATTTGAAGGAAGCATTCAATTATTTCCAGAGGATAATTCCAAAAGGCTATCTCATAAGATTGTGAGGACAGAATATCCCACCTGATGGTATGTGAGAAATATCATACTTGTGTAAATGGGATAATTATCCCACTGGTTATGCATATTAGGAATTGCTGACTTTTGCACATGGGAAGAATATTGCACTAGTGTACATGTATAGGAGGATTATCCTACTGCTTCAAGTGTAAATGAGAGGAATATCCCACTATTTTTGGAAAGGAGGATTATCCTACTGCTTCAAGTGTACATGGGAGGAATATCCCACTAGTTTTGTAAAGGAAGATTATCCTACTGCTTAAAGTGTACATGGTAAGAATATGCAACTAAGTGTGTATAGGAGGATTATCCTACTGCTTCAAGTGTAAATGGGAGGAATATCCCACTAGTTTTGTAAAGGAAGATTATCCTACTGCTTAAAGTGTACATGGAAAGAATATGCAACTAAATGTGTATAGGAGGATTATCCTACTGCTTCAAGAGTAAATGGGAGGAATATCCCCCTAGTTTTGTATAGGAGGATTATCCTACTGCTTCAAGAGTAAATGGGAGGAATATCCCACTAATTTTGTATAGGAGGATTATCCTACTGCTTCAAGTATAATGGGAGGAATATCCCACTATTTTTGTAAAGGAGGATTATCCTACTGCTTCAAGAGTATATGGGAGGAATATCCCACAATGTTGCATTTTGGGAATGCCCTGGACTAGCCCATATGGGCAATATATACCACTAGATTGCATGGGAATAATTTCCCACTACCCCACATTGGAGAAATATCCCACTAGAGCACATGAAAACAATTTCCGTCTAGACTGAATAGGTGGATTTGCATTATTTAATGGGATAATTTTCACTTAAATTCACTGAATTACATGTCTGTTAAGTTGACTGAATGTGATGATTTCAAATAGAGGACTTTTTGTTGATACATTCTTCATTCTATAACATAATGAAACTACACTTCAAGTGATGATTCCACTGTGATTCTCAAGAACAACAATATAGCTATTTTTGTTAACTACATGGTATTTAAGCCTTGTTTTAACCATTTTCCCTGATGCATTAAAACAGTCCTTGTTGACTTTCGATTTAAAAAGTAGATTGTTACCAAAGATTAGATCATAGAAGACATGTTGTAAAAAGAAAGACCTTCCACTAAATTTAACAAACACACCATTTTGATCATTTTAATCATTTAAACTGCTCTGCAGTAGTGCACAATGTGCATAGCAGAATAAACATGGGCACAGTCACACAAATTAGACAAAAATATGGCTTTCAATTGAGCATAAGACCATTGTCCATGTCTTTTACACAAGTGCAACGCATTGCCTTATTAATTGTTCAAAATGATAAAGCCTATAACATCCTAACTTATCAATTAAATCATGTATCATCAATTTTAAGTTTGAATGTCTTTAGGTCTATAAAAAATACATTTTTATTGTTTAGGGATTCCTTTCTAAATCAATAGATAAACAACTCACTGTTTATATAAACACTTCATGCACCAATATTTCATAAAAATGTCATTTATTCATTTTTTATGCAATAAAATACTGAAAACCACATCCTAGACAAATTTCAAAACTTAAACACATGCTTAACAATTAACAGACAGAGCTTTTAACATCAATATTGATTCTTATCTTTTTTGAACTACCACCAACGTTTCAAAGAGAAATGCAAACAACTTCACACAACATTAGGCAATATCAGATTATTCAAATAGAGCTGAATGTAGTGAATTTTAACTCCGGTCATGTGAATATAATCAACTGGATAGAAAAGGTTTTGACCAAGCAAAAAGAGTGCAAATAAACCAAAAAGGAAATAGATATCCAACTTGCTTCCCATGAAAGCTTAAAAAAAATTCAATGATTGTATTTTTAAGATTCAATGTTCATTTGCCTTTCAGTAGCAAAAGGTTATAATCATTAGCTGAGTAATTGCATATTTGAGAGACTGCATACACATAAGTATGGATATATTAAATCTTCATACATCAGCAACTTATTTTATAACTCTGTTGTCTATGCCAATACCATAACTAAACAAGGGCTGTTTGTAAAACATGCATGCCCCCCATATGGGCTGTCCGTTGTAGTGGCAGCCATTGTGTGAATACGTTTTTTGTCACTGTGACCTTGACCTTTGACCTTGTGACCTGCAAAACGATAAATGTACCTATGAAGTGTCATGATCCTAGGCAAAAGCGTTCTTGAGTTATCATCCGAAAATCATTTTACTATTTTGGGTCACCGTGACCTTGACCTTTGACCTTGTGACCTCAAAATCAATAGGAGTCATCTGCGAGTCATGATCAATCAACCTATGAAGTTTCATGATTCTAGGCATATGCGTTCTTGAGTTATCATCCGATAACCATTTTACTAATTCGGGTCACGGTGACATTGACCTTTGACCTAGTGACCTCAAAATCAATAGGGGTCATCTGCGAGTCATGATCAATCTACCCATGAAGTTTCATGATCCTAGGCGTATGCATTCTTGAGTTATCATCCGGAAACCATTTTACTATTTCGGGTCAACGTGACCTTGACCTTTGACCTAGTGACCTCAAAATCAATAGCGGTCATCTGCGAGTCATGATCAATCTACCCATGAAGTTTCATGATCCTAGGCGTATGCGTTCTTGAGTTATCATCCGGAAACCATTTTACTATTTCGGGTCACTGTGACCTTGACCTTTGACCTAGTGACCTCAAAATCAATAGGGGTCATCTGCGAGTCATGATCAATGTACCTATGAAGTTTCATGATCCTAGGCCCAAGCGTTCTTGAGTTATTGTCTGACAACCACCTGGTGGACGGACCGACCGACCGACCGACAGACCGACATAAGCAAAGCAATATACCCCCTCTTCTTCGAAGGGGGGCATAATAATGCAACTCAATTTGAAGCTCACAAGTTTACTTATAACTTTTATATCTTACATCAAATAAAGTTAAACTCAAATTCTATATATTAAGCTGTGTCAGGGTCAAAATGTTCTATTTATTTGACTCACTTTGCTCCAATTGAAGTTTTAACACTTAAATCATTAAGATTATTGGTGATATTGTAATACATAATGTTGAAATGATTTGTTTTTAAATATGATTGTTAGTTGCTTTTTCTGTCTTGACTTTTTGTCACAGACAGCTGTGGATCAAGTTTTGGGTCTAAATTCTTCACTGCAATAATGCTACTTAACACAAAATGATCTTATTTCAAAACTTACCATAGAATACTTGCTCTAATGAAAACAGTTCATGTTGTCTATCATGTTAATAAATAATAATACGTTTGCATATTGAAATAAATGCACATATTATTTTTGCACTCGTTCCTGGTAAAAACAACAACATATTCCTTACTAGTGGTGTATGACCTATGATTTCCTTAAATGTTACCACATTGGATGGCTGTACTCACAGTAAATCATTGATGGGCATTTCTTTAAGTTTAGTTTTTTCTAGCCACCTTTAAGCAGGTATAGCAAGGTTTTCGCTGTTGAACGTTCATGACAAATTCGATGGATTTCCATTGTCAATTCTAACTCAACATTAAAAATATGTACAGCGCAACATGCAATAATAGGGGAAATCAGTAACTGCAAGTGAGCATTATTTTATGTTTCATTTGTGCTGGTGCATATTCAAAAGTAAGTTCATAGGTGCTGAGGTATGGTATCTGATCAATATAATGTGTTTTGAAGGATTAGGAAAGGCAAAAATAAGATGACCCCAATGAAAGAGGCTTAGCTATTGGGGCATTTTTCAACTTTCAGAACAATTCTTATTAAATTAGAATGGATCATTACCCAAATCCACTGATGTTATTCAATAATACAAAAAACTAATAATGGTTGACATAATCTGGATAAGGCCACACATATGCACTGTCACAGATATATTATCCTTACCCTAGACTTGTATTTGAAGGACACTGCAGTGAAATGCTGATGTAGCGATATTCTGTTACAAGACAAGGACAGAATTTCTTATCTCATACTTGAAGGTCTATTTTTTCATCAAACTAGGTTGAACAAAAATTAAATTAAAATTTACAGATTTGAAGAGGGCTACATCTTTTCAAAAATATTGATTTTTTTATATTATTTTCTAACTCAGTAAAATTAATAAAAAAAATCTATGAAAATTTTGTTTTACCAATAAAATTCTATACTCCATTGAAAAGCATATCATATAAAACTTATAATTTTATATTGGTTAATTTACTCTTGTAATATAATAACACTCTGTATTTGAGAATATGTTCTATTTTACAATATAAAAAAAATATCAATAGAAATGCAGTATTATTTATAACAGCCAAACAAACTAAATGATGACACTTTTGTAGAGCAAATCTTCAAACAAAAATCTTGAACCAACCAAGGTAATCAGTGTTGCATGGAAAACATCCACAATGTTTAAAGAACACAGCGTGAAATCAATTATTCAACACCTGAACACTAAAAACATTTTATTTACACTTGCAATGAAAGACAAACAAGACTGAGTAGTGACAAAAATGAGGATTTCACTCATCAATATAACACTCCATGACACCGCTTTTGTTAAACATAATCTGTGAAGCAAAATAACTCAAGAGTTGTTTATGTATAACCAGCCATTTTCAATAAAAGAATGAAAAGTATGAACATAATTATATTGGTGAATTGTTAGATATGATCACATTAGCATTCAATGTACAATGTCTAGATGCCAGCACAAAGGTTAATATGAGTTTGTAAATGTTAAGGAACTTTTCAACAATGAGAAATAACATGATTTATACAGCCATGATTTTCGTAGTGATATCAAACAGATCACTTATAACAAAAGAGCCACATCATGCACAAATGTTTCTTATGCCATATGCAGCCAGTGTAACTCCGGACAAACCTGCGCAATGTCAGGTCACAACCTGTCCGCTTTATAGTCGCACAATTTATTGCAGTGTCATTAGCAGACTGGAAAGCTCATGACCAGACAAGGCCAGTATGCTAACCTTGCTGCATATGGCATAATACCCATGATGCAGCGAAATGATATCTTTTATATGTGAATAATACAATAAAAATAGCAGTCTGCAATATACTCCTACATATTTTGCTATATATAGTTAATAATTGTAGAGTAACAAGGGCTGTTTGTAAAACATGCATGCCCCCCATATGGGCTGTCCGTTGTAGTGGCAGCCATTGTGTGAATACGATTTTTGTCACTGTGACCTTGACCTTTGACCTAGTGACCTGAAAATCAATAGGGGTCATCTGCGGGTCACGATCAATGTACCTATGAAGTGTCATGATCCTAGGCAAAAGCGTTCTTGAGTTATCATCCGAAAATCATTTTACTATTTCGGGTCACCGTGACCTTGACCTTTGACCTTGTGACCTCAAAATCAATAGGGGTTATCTGCAAATCATGATCAATCTACCTATGAAGTTTCATGATCCTAGGCGTATGCGTTCTTGAGTTATCATCGGAAAACCATTTTACTATTTCGGGTCACCGTGACCTTGACCTTTGACCTAGTGACCTCAAAATCAATAGGGGTCATCTGCGAGTCATGATCAATCTACCCATGAAGTTTCATGATCCTAGGCGTATGCGTTCTTGAGTTATCATCTGGAAACCATTTTACTACTTCGGGTCACCGTGACCTTGACCTTTGACCTAGTGACCTCAAAATCAATAGCGGTCATCTGCAAGTCATGATCAATCTACCCATGAAGTTTCATGATCCTAGGCATATGCGTTCTTGAGTTATCATTCAAAAACCATTTTACTATTTCAGGTCACCATGACCTTGACCTTTGACCTACTGACTTCAAAATCAATAGGGGTCATCTGCGAGTCATGATCAATGTACCTATGAAGTTTCATGATCCTAGGCCCAAGCGTTCTTGAGTTATCATCTGACAACCACCTGGTGGACGGACCGACAGACCGACCGACAGACCGACATGAGCGAAGCAATATACCCCCTCTTCTTCGAAGGGGGGCATAATAATTATTATATAATAACTTGGACAATCAAAACAGTTTATTATAGCAGTTTATTGAATAACTTAACCAATTATGTCAATCAAACAGCAAATCAGAATGAATGTAACCTATTTTTATTTTAATAAAGGTAATATGGCTGAAAGGTAACGATTTGATGTCTAAATTAGACACAAATGACATGAAACACAACTATACACATCATGTAACGCCCTCTGGTCATAAACAATCGCCCTGCCGGACGTAAATTAGTGTCACAAGTTGTTAATTATAACTAGGCCATTATCTAACATCAATATTACACTGACCATTGACAAACAAACATTTGTCATATTTTGTTCTATTTATTTATAGCAAAATAATGTAACAGTTGGTCTTTTTCTAGCAATTTATACTTATGAGGGTATATAAATGTCTATAATTAACTAAAATTGATGTGATTAACACTGCTGTTCAGGAAAAGCATAAAATTGTGCACACCTTACTTCTGTGTTTTCCAAGGTTATCCCATGTATGTTTTTAAGGGACCTTTTTATAATAATGCATGAAGTATTAACCAATAATTACTTTTCTGTCATTTGCAAGTTACCTTGAGAAGATGTTTGTTGACCCATTTTGTGAATGTTTTCTTTTGTACAGCATCTCTCTGATCTGAAATGAAAAAACAACATTTAATACAATTTTTTTTCCAGAACTCATTTGTACAGAAGCCTCGGAAAAAAAGCAAGAGAACATTTAAGCAAAATAACTTTTTGGGGTAACAGCAACACATCAAGTGTTAAAAAGTCCTGTTACTAAAGTATCAAAAGCAAACCATTCAACTTTATGATGATGTACTAGTAAGTAACACTAATTATGTTCCCAAGTGTACATTCAAATAATACCTTTTTAAAAATGGGCACTAATGTCATTTCCACCATAGCATAATACACGTCTTCTATGATTCAAAATCAACTTCATATTTATGTGACTACTTTACAATCATCTGTTTACATACATGTCTAAAAGAAAGTTTCTGGCCATGAAGCTTTGTAAGTCATCCATTGCAGAGAGACATAAAGCTCATAATTTGCTTACTTGATTTCCTAAGATATATCACATAGAATAACAGAAAGTTTGGTAGCATTTCTCCTGCTCATATAATTGCTCTGGTAAGGAAAGGTATTGAATAAATAGCAATGCGCCAAGCCCTGTCCCCCCCCCCCCCCCCCCTGCACCCTCCAATCCGTGCTGCGGCTCTTAAAATTAAGATTATTTGGGGCAAAATTCAATGAGAGATGATAAAACTATGTCTAAATAGTTTAATTTAACATTAAAATGTCACCTAACTGTTCAAGATTTTCACCTGGCTCCTTTTTAGCAGCAACCCTTATCTTATGAGGTCCTAAATCTTTTCCCCCAAGCATGGGAAAACGAAAATTGATTTTTTCATATCACTAACCATGGAGGATCTACCATGACTAGAAACAGATTTTACAGGCTTGAGATTTGCATGTCTGGTGGTTACTCAAGCATGCATTGTGATAAGAGATGACAGACTGTCACTCCTTGCGCTTTAATGCTTAGCAAAACACAACCGACCATCTCTTCATGGTCTTGTGACTTTGAAATATGACTGAAAAATGAAAATAGCAAATAAATATTGAGTGATGTGTAGAAATGAACAAAAAGGATAGGTTTGTTTAAAAAATTCCATCCGTTATAAGGACACTATTAATTGATGTTTTTGTAAAATCCTTTTTATACAACTTTATGTCTCGAATTGTGTAATTATAAGCACAGATTCATATAGCAACAAGAGCTTATCACAGTAATGAAGAATACATGCACAACTTGATCCACATGAGGCTTTTTTTTAACCCTTTCCCTCATTAGAAGCAAAGTGAAAATGGCTTTTGCAACCAGCAAGTAACTCTCAGTCTGTTCGGGTTTTATGCTGTTTGCTGCTCATCAGAATCGAAGGGTTGGAAATAAAGCCTTTTAAATCAATAATAAAAGTACTTAATTAAATATAACTTTCGAAGGGACTACAAATGTGTCAAAATACGTATCTGAGTGATAAAGGGTTAAATTCCAAAAAGAGAGAAAACCTTGGCAAAATAGTGCAAGTTCATAACTCAATCACACAATATAATTCACACATTCACAACCTCGTATCAGAGGAGCAATGCTAGCTAAAGAAACTTCAGCGTACAGTTTACATAGTATTGACAGACCTGTACGCTGAAGCTAACCCCGTATCCAAAGTCAACCAGAGTCGTAACATATTTATGTCACGCTATAAATCAAAGAAAGCTCATTTTCTTGAATACATTTCTACATATATTGGTGAATGAAAATAAATTACTGCATCGAGGAATATTTTAAGGTTCAAATGTTTCAAATGCATCTTACAATAGATGAAAATAACTGTCATCAGTCTGAAATTCACAATTTTGACGCCATTGTCGCTTCGTCACGTGACGAGTTTTCATTTGGATACTTTCGGATAAACCTTGACATTTATGCTGAAATTGTAAACATTACTTTCGTTTTCTGAAATCTATTATTTGTGATTAACAACTTACGTCTGATGGATTATAAGACTGATTTCATTGTGAATCAGGTAGTTTTATATAATATTTACTTTGACTTTGTATTGACATTACAATTTGTTTACAAAATAAGCCAGAATAATTAAAATACCGGGAAATGTCATTCTGAATTTAAAAACACCTGAGCACATGGTTTGTTACTAAAAATAGAAATAACGTCATATGACCGTGAAATCTCGGGAGATTCGCATTTCAAGAAAGTCTGTCACATCGCTGTTTTACTCGATATGTAAGAGCAGAATAGATACATTTTAAATGTTTAAGATAGTATTTTGTGAAAGAATATAACAGTTAAATGTGAAAAATGTCAATCTTTCCAATCAAGTGGTTGATTTGGGCCAACAACTGCATTTAAAAGCTGTTTTGGACCGGTCTTTGTTAACTGTCAACTTTTCAGGAATTTCTGGTTGTCTTTCCTAATGGTCCATAACTATAAAGTCGCGCAAGTCAAAAATCATGTAAAGCGACATTTAAAGTTATGGAAGCCAGAACTAGAGCAATGCATGAAGGTTTTAAATGTCATAGGTTGAAAATGATATGAGTACTTAGTCAGACAACTTTGTCTGCAGATGGAAAGATATCCATCAAACCGACATCCAGTTTTCCCCCTTCTTATTTTGTTGGGGGGTTTAGGTTGGGGATATAATAATACGCTTACATGTGCAATCAAAGACTAGATAGTGCATCCGTTGGATGACATATGATAGTATGTTTATATCAGGTATAATTTATGTTCATGTACAGCCTTCTAAAAGATATCCCATTCATCCAGAGAATTAATGGATGTGCGTAAAGTGTCATCCCAGAAAAGCTTGTGCGGACTGTAGGTTTAACAGGGACGACACCACTTAGACTGGATTTTCATTTAGAAGAGACTTTTTTTTACTTAAAAACATCTATAAACAAGAATATCAGTGAAACTGATGGATGCTCCTCGAGGTCCATGCAATGTACCTACATGCCAAATATGAAAGCGATTGGTTAAGTATTAAAGGCGCTATGAGAAACGGTAGCAAAAGTGTGACAGAAGGAAGTCTATTATTAGCCTCGGTGACCTTGACCTTGACCCCAGAGACCTCAAACCTCATCAAAAGGTAGAGGTCCATGCAAGGTACCTACATGCCAAATATGAAAGCAATTGGTTAAGTATTGAAGGCTCTATGAGAAACGGCAGCAAAAGTGTGACAGAAGGAAGTCTATTATTAGCCTCGGTGACCTTGACCTTGACCCCAGTGACCTCAAACCTCATCAAAAGGTAGAGGTTCATGCAAGGTACCTACATGCCAAATATGAAAGCGATTGGTAAAGTATTGAAGGCGCTATGAGAAACAGTAGCAAAAGTGTGACGGAAGAAAGGAACACGGAACTACAAACTGGCAACTATATGCTCCACCGAAAATATTTTCGGGGAGCATAAAAAGGAATGTGTCGTATATAATCCCTTTTTGCAAATGTGGACTGCACAAGCTATTCTGGGATAACATTTTATGCACATGCATTAAGCAGTTATCCAAGAGCACTTCTATATATTTCTATTTGCTTGCGATCCCTTGATGTCAAGACTGAATGGCAAAGTGAAGTTGATGACCCAACTTTAGTATAGGGTATAGGAGAGTCAATGGAAAAGAAATCTAAGGCTCATACACTTTAACGACCTCTGGAAGAATTGGGTCTCAAACCTGCACACCCTAGTCTGACATTTCAGGCCGCTAGCACTGGGTCCAGTCATCATCAATATTTAACCCTTTGCATGCTGGGAAATTTGTCGTCTGCTAAAATGTCGTCTGCTAAATTTCTAAAATTAGCATTTTCTTTGATTTTTTTCAAAGAATATTATCAGAATAGCAAACAGTTTGGATCCTGATGAGACGCCACGTTCTGTGGCGTCTCATCTGGATCCAAACTGTTTGCAAAGGTCTTCAAAATTCGGTTCCCGCACTGAAAGGGTTAAGATTCATGTATGGAATTGTCTATGCAGAAACGAAACTCGATATACTTCAAAGGACCTGATATTATGTAAGAGAAAACAAAACATGTGATAAAACTGTCTTTAATGTAAATATTTTCCAACATAAACATAAGGTTTTATATCACAAGATATCTGTGTTTGGAGATATATATAGACTCTATATTCAGTATGCAAATCTGAAGGCTATAGAAACAATATCACTCTGTAAACAATTTACACAGGTTCTTTAATTCAAAGGCTTGACAGAATTGTAAGTCTTGTGCTGATAACAATCTGCCCCTAGGTACCAATTTAAATGTAAAAACATACGTAAAATTCAAATGAGACAATGATTAGCATTAATGGGCCTTAAAATGAGAAATCAAGAACAACTACCTTACTTCGCAACCATTTAAGTCACTTTAATTCATTTATAAATTCAACGGTAGGATGTTAAATTATTGTATCTTGTCAGACATCTTTCAAGCAGTTATAGTAGTGTCACACTCAATGCATGATATTTTTATTTAATGTTAAACAATGCTGACTTTCAAGTTTTCAGTTGAACAGCAAGAGGCCATTACTTTAAGTACCCATTAAAACTGTTATTTTTATAGGTTTTTAACCACTCTCAGATGTACAATAACATAGAAATTACAATCAAAGCTGCTTATGCAGTCAATAGGTGCATATCCACAATTATGATGTCAAGCTGTGCAATTGAAGAATCCTGATCAAACAACCATGGTTCAAATGACCTAAATCAAAACATTTCTGAAGTTGTCAAAATATTATAATTTTAAGTTGCTTTAATATAAAGGAGATCAACAACTAGTCAGTCTACACTAAGATATTGATCAACACTTAGATAAATCACACCTTTCACATAACATGTCTCAAAGATTCAGTGAATAACACACATTTTATCAATAACAAATGCTAAAGTTAAAGCAAATATACAGTTTTACATTTTTTGACCACCATTGTGAAGAATTTTAACTAAAATGCCAACAAAATTATTTACTGACTCAGCATTATCATCAACATGACAATAAATACAAATAATTATAATTAAGGCTTTGAAACGACATGATCATGAACGGTTATTTGATACATGTTTACAAGAATTGCAGTATCATAAATAATCCAAATTATTGGCAAAGACCTTAGTATTGTTTACATGCAATTAAATGATCACAATACATTTGCTAAACTTTCATGAGAATATTGCTATAGAAAATTAATATAGCTAGTCACCTGTTTCTTTGCGTCTATTTTCTTCATATTGCACAAAAGCACGTGGAGATGGGGGGACATCCGCAGGATCGTAGAAATTAAACGAATCCATTGTTTTCCTTTCTACTAATCTTTACCCCCCAAAACACATGCAAATTTTAAAGCATATAAATTCCTTTGTAATCCGATGACATTTTGCTCACTAGGAATGAATCAAGAAAACAAGTTGATACTCTTTGTGAACAGCTGTCTGTACCAAGACAATCTCTCAACAGATGATACTTTAAACCAACAAGAAAACAGTATTTTATCTCCTGTCACACAAATCTTCTCTGGCCGTCTTTGAAATAGTGCAAAAATTAAACATGTGCACAATTCACTTAAGAAGAAATAAACTTTAAACCCATATTTGATCTTCCGTTGTAAACAAAAAATCCAGTTGTCCTATATTTTAATTGTCCATTAAGTTTACCCTGACGTATAAGGACACAGCTTTGAAATGGAAACCTAATACAAAATGGATTTAATCCATGTGTCGGTATGTCTTCCAAAATCCTCTTAAGGGAAGGTACACATATAATGTGAACTGACCCTCTCAATGAAATGTATTGGACATGCTTCAATGATCTTGAGGACAGTTTCTATAAATAGCGCAAGACTTGATAGCTGACTGACTACGGGGAAACACCTGTACAAAATGTCTGCTTTTTGCTGACATTCATCTCAAGTATATCTACAAATCACTTTAAAATTGTTCTAAAATTTCAATGATAAACATATGTGTATCAGTAACTTGTCTGTTTTATCAGATTTCACAGATAACAGAACAAGCCAAATAATACGCATCTGCTGAAAGGTATTTTATAAGTATTTAAATAAAGCTGCATAGGATTTGAAGGGAGTTAACTATGTTAAAAACACATAACTGTCAAACCAAATTTATTCATCTTTACTTCAAAGACTAAAAAGGTACAAGCTTAGTGTATGAGTATAATTGATACATTTGATAAAGCTCATAAAATTTAAAATAAGAGTACTTCATTACAGTTAGATTTGTGTAGAATAAGGTTATCTAAATGGGCATTTATGTTACAACAAACAGTAGAGATTAAATTTCGTATCATGAAAAATGTTCTAAATCCTGATGTCAAATACATATCATATTTAACATTTATGTAAATGACATATAATGGCTCTTTAAAGACATCCAACGTTTTTTAATATTTTAATGCAACGCATCTTTGTTTTTAACATTAAATAAAAATCTAAAATCTCTACCTGTAACATCTGATTCTTCCTCTTTTTGGAGGTAGATTAACCCTTTACCACTCAGAAATGCACTTTGAAGCATTTGAAGTCGTTTACAAAATCAAATTAAATTTAAGCCTTTTCTTTATATGTTCAAGTTTGAAAGGCTTCATTTCCAACCCTAAGATACTGATGAGCAGCAAACAGCATAAAACCTGAACAGACTGTGAGTTACTCGCAGTCTGTTCTGGTTTTATGCTGTTTAGACATAGCCATTTCACTTTGCTTCTGAGTGGGAAAGGGTTAATAAAGGAGCAGAGTATGCTTCAAAGGTAAAACTGAATATAATGTTAAGATATTTGTGATGAAACCAAATCCAAATGTTATTTCACTTAATATTTATTGCAACACTAAACCCAGGATGTAATACATTAATCAAGCAGTTAGTGATTGACTTTATTACGTGTAACACAAATGTATATGGTTTTCTCAAATTTGTCACTGTCATGGTTGTTTTCTAACCCTCTGTGTAAACTGTGTAAGTGTAAATAACCTGCAAAACTAGTTTTGAAATGATAAGAGTTTGCGATATCAAATGTTTATAACTGAAAAACTGAAAATTTTCAGAATTTTCTAATATCTAACCAAAGATGCAGTGAAATGGTATCACCATGTGCAAACAGACTGAAAATCATACTTAAAAAGTTTTTTTTTTTCATAAATACAAAAATATGTATGAAATTAATATATTAAGTATATTCAGAAGTAAAGCCAATGCTGTTGCTCTGATCCTCCTACTTTAAGACCTTACAAAAATGGGAAATTGTCATTTAGAATGTTGATATTATTGCACGATAGCAAGAACGTTTCAAATAGGCCTTTATAAACCTATGAATCACATTTATTCCAAAACCATTGATTTGATGCCAACTTCTATATCTGAATGGCTAGCATTTTTCAAAAATGTGAATGTTATTCACTATTAAAGGTCCCCTTAAAATCCAAGAAAATTTGGGTGTGACAATTAAATCACCATGGGTGAATACTTAAGTCTCCATGCAGTTTATAATAAACTGCAAGATAAAAATGTTCCTCACCTCCCAACAAAAGGACATTATTGGTATTTTATTTAGGAGAACTAAACATGTATTTATAGGTACATGTACAAACAAAATATGAAGCACTTTTGTAAAACTGGTTAACAAAGCCTTGATTTTCAAGTCACACATTGATAGTATGTACCTAGATAAAATATTTGCATGTTGCAAAAGATATAGAGGAACCATTACATACCTTATATCCTTTTTTCCTACTGGAGCAGGAATGTAGACTGCATTAACAAAATAAGTTTTTGAACAGTGGAAGTTGAAAGGTAAGATGTTCATTGGTGTACAGTAAGTTTATGTTGACTGGTTAGATTTTCAGTTGACTTGTAAGAGTTCCTGTTGATTAGTAAGAGTTCCTGTTGACTAGTTAAGTTCAGTTGACTGGTAAGAATTCAAGTTTACTGATTTCTAGTTCTAGTAGATTGGTTTCAGTTTAAATTGAATGGTTACAGTTCTAATCGACTAGTTACTTTAAGATATCTATTTCACTGGTTTGCATTTTTTACTGTAGTTAAATAGTTTCACCATTTTAGATGTTAAATTATTGACTGTATGCAATTGGCAGGTCTAAGACAGATATTCTTTACAGCTTTCATGTTAGTTATTTTCAGCACCTGGGATTTTAGCTTGTTGAATTGACATTGCTTTTCCAACTGGCATACGTCCCGATCTCGGCGGGACAGTCCCGCTTTTGGGCCCTTTGTCCCGCCGTCCCGATATGCGACGATTTGTCCCGACATTCGTAAAAAATGATGTAAGGTCTATAGATTCCCAATAAAATTCGCTATTCAAGCTCTGTTTCGCTAACACTTACCCCCGCTAATCCCTTTATTGCCCCCAATTAACAATCCGATTCTACTTATCGTGTGTACCAGTGTTGTTTATGACACCTTATCAGCGATTTATCGGCTAATAATTGATTTCATCAGGCATTCACACCATGGTGGTCTTCAAGATAGTGGTCGCTTATTGCTATCGATAGTTGTATTATAATGAAATAAATGTTTAAAATGTGTTTATTTTTGTATTTGTTTGAAACGTTTTGTAAAATTAACTCTACGTCATTAATGAGTCTTTTACATTCAATGTTTAGTTCATAAATAGCGGGATAATCCGAATGTGCAATATACCAAAATCGCAACAAACAGTCCAATAAGTGATACCAATCCTGTCTAGTGTAATTGGGTGTAATTGTAATAAAAACAACGAGGTGCTATGTATGACAGTTTGACCCTACTCCAATTAAGCTAAAAACCACGAGGTGCTATGTATGACAGTTTGACCCTACTCCAATTAAGCCGCGACAATTGACAAGTAACAAACTGCGCATGGATACATGCTTAAAAAAACATCGCAACAAACAGTAAAAGTGGTACCCATCTTGTCTTGTGTTATTGTAATAAAAACAACGTGTTGTTATTCATGACAGTTTGACACTACCCCAATACAGCGCCTGACAATTCACAATTCAGTTTAATATGTGTATATAAGAAGAAAACAAAATATGATTATTAACAGTAGAGAAAAATAATTCGAGTAAAGCATCCATAGACTTCTTTAATTTGTCCTTTTGTTTTTGTTGGTGTAAAAACGGTTGAGGCGTTGTTGACAGTTAAAATAACCACAAAGACGGTTTGCTTCCACCAAAAACCTACCTCGGAAATGTGTACGGCCGCGCATTCTGTGTGTAACTGATGTAACTGTTCGGTAGATAGTTTACTTTAACCCGTACTTTCAGTGTACGGGATAGCCTCCCCTGCGTTAATGTTTGCCATTGAATTTAATATAATGAGTATTGTTATCGTAATGTTCTAGATTTTGTACTATAAAAAGATGAATATTATCTTCGTTGAATATTATCTTCGTTGTTTGCTATTGTATTATTTTATAAAACTGTTATTGTTATGTTTTAGATTAGTATTTGTTAGTACTATACTGACTACAGTAAAGGTGGAATGATAAATCGTTTTAGGTGTCCCGCTTTTTGGTCAAATGTCCCGACAATTTTTTATGGAATGTCCCGCTTTGGACCTAAAAAATTATGGCATGTATGCCAACTGGTAACACCTTTAGAAAATGTCTAGTAAAAGCTTTTCACTGAAATTAGCTGTTAGTCTTGAGTTTGAATGAATTGTCAAGTTTTTTTGACTGAAATTGACTTATAGAGCCTTTTGAATTAAATTAACTTGTACAAGATCTTTGACTTAAATGGACTTAAAGCTCTCTTGCTTGTAAAGACTCGTGCTTTCATTCCAACGAAGAAAATAAAAGGTTTAACCCATTTATGCCTAGCGTCTAGAAAAAAGGCATTGAAAAACAGTGTAGACCCAGATGAGACGCCGCATGATGTGGTGTCTCATCAGGGTCTGCGCTTTTTTTTTGCTTAAAGGAATTTCTGTCAGAAATATTCTAAATTTAGAAATAAATATACTAGACATTCCTAATTTTGGAAATAAATTGATCCAATTTAGAAGGATGGAAGAGTCCACTAGGCATAAATGGGTTAAACTAAAGAAGATATTCTTTATTCTTCAACTTAAATCTAATTATAGCTGGTGAAATGCCGACAGGCCTAGGATGCCCTTATAGGTACATCTGCATTCTCTTTGTTTAGTGGTATCAGTACTTACGACTTAGATACGTATTTTCACCCATGTGTAGTCCTTTAAAGGCCCTATAAAGGTGACGATCCGTAATTGTTTACCAATTTTTAAATATTGTTTTCATATTTTATTTGTAGAGGTTATCAAAAAAACAATATATATATGTTATTGGACATTACCATAAAAAAATGAGCAATGCAACAGAAGTTGAACTTGTTTTGAGCTCAAAATACGGTGTCCTCCAAGTCAATTGTGTTTACAAACAATCAGTTTATTTACGCTGTTTACTTGGGAAAGTGAAAGTGACTCAGGTCACCAAAAATATATCGTTACTTTTCAACGTTTTCCGCTATCACTCATAAAGAAGGTCTTTTCCAAATGGTTAAAACGTTTTTAGTGATCTAATATGTTACTTTTTGCTGGTAAAAAGTTGTTTAAAATAGAATTACAATTGCATTTAGCATACATCACAGCTTTAAGGATACACACCAAGTTAGTTGCAAAGATGTAAACATTTCCACCAATTATGAAACGCGTAAATCTTCCATTATTCTTGACAACGTTGTACCTAAGCTGTGTTATTAGCAATTTTTATGCAAGAGTAACTGAAATCCGGTAAAAACTAGACCAGTTCATATGCATAATAATTGGATTTGTCACCTTTATAGGGCAAATTCCTTACTACATTCAAGTTTTTATGGCTGGATTTCCAACCCTTAGATACTAATGAGCAGCAAATAGCATAAAACCTGAACAGACTTCGAGTTACTCACAGGCTGTTCTGGTTTTATGCTGTTTGCACATAGCCATTTTTACTTTGCTTCTGAGTGGGAAAGGATTAAATAATTAAAACTGGTGTTGATTAGCAAATACATTTGTTTGAAGATAATTTGCAAGATCGTTTGAATTTGGCGTTTGGTTTAAAGCCTTCAAAAATTGACAACAGTTTACTCATAACATCTGTTGACTCAAATTTACTAGTGAAGCCTTTACCTAAAGGTGACTTATAGCTGTCTTTCAGTTAAGTGTGTTTGAAAGAGTGCAACATTAGTGGAAGTGGATATAAATGCTCTTATAGTGCACAATCAATTGCTAAGTACTAAGAACTTGCATGTATGAGAAACAAAGACTCTTCACGAAAGTCTTACTACGTCACTTATTAATGTGGATGTTGTTGATGACTTTGGATGTATTCCAGCGAAATGATTCCAGTTTGCTCAGAGATCCAGGTAACATTTTAGGGCAATTCAAATGTTATCCCTGATTATCCCCACGCTTTTCAAAATTGTGGTTATCTCCGTTGTCTGTCCGTCCGCCGTCCTGGCCACTACTCCTCCTACACTATAAGCATAAGAACCTTGAAACTTACACACATGGTAGCTATAAGCAAATGTGTGACCCTGCACTATTTGGAATTTTGATCTGACCCCTGGGTCAAAAGTTATGGGGGTTGGTGTAGAGGCTGGGTCAGATATTTTATCCCCCCACCCCCCGGTATGGTGCATTGGCCACAACTTTTGCAATATTGAAGATAGCAACTAGATATTTGGCATGCATGTGTATCTCATTGAGCTGCACATTTTGAGTGGTGAAAGGTCAAGGTCATCCTTCAAGGTCAAAGGTAAAAAATAAAATCCAATGAAGTAATAAGCTTTAAAGGGAGGTAAGTAATGAACCTGCCAAATGATAATTTTTTTTATGAATAAATCAAAGTGGCGCAGGAGGGGGCATTGTATTTGTGACAAACACATCTCTTGTTTTATGTTATTTTACATTAACTTCTTCATTACTACACCGATTCACCTCCAATTGATACTGAACATCTCTTATGACAATAAGGTCAATCTCAAGTATGCATGGCCCCATTATTAACCCTGGGGTTCCCCCTGGGTCAAACATGCGGCGTGGGGATACGTGTCGGCCTCTGACGCGCCGTTTTTAGTTATATTTTCCACCTATGCCTCCACATATCACTTTAGTCTCAGGATTCTGCTTATGCCAAGTACAAGCTGTTCATTGCCAAATTTGACATTTGACCTGTAAGTGTTACCTTGACCTTTAATAATACAGGTGATACTGACCAAACTCAGTTCCTTAGAGGTAGTCTTACAATTTAATGATGAATGAAAATTCAACAGCCTGGACAAACTGCTTTATAGCAAAATTGGACCTTTAAGGGCCCTCGATTTGCACTTTTTACAGCCGAATATCAGGGGCTTCCCCAATGAAAAAGTATACTTTTCCCCCTATTTCAGCTAAACATTCCCCCCTCCAAATTTTTTTTATTTTTATTTTATACCTATGTTGTCAGCTGGTATCTTGCTACTAACGTTTGATTAAATGTATATTTATTTACATTACCTTAAAATATAGCAATTTTAAGTGTTGAATAGTTGGTGAAAAGATCATCTAAAATTCCCCTTTTTGCCCAAAACGATGCCAAATTCCCCCCTCTAAGGACCCAGCCCCAATTCCCCAAAGTGTAGCAAGGGCCCTGCCTTTGACCTCAAAATTTGACCCTGACCTGTGAGGTAGAGAAAAAGGCTTTACACAGGAAATGCATGAGGAACAAGAGATGTGTTTGTCAGAAACACAATGCCCCCTATTGTGCCGCTTTGAAGCCATATATTTTAGCTTTGACCTTGAAGGATGACCTTGACCTTGACCTTTCACCACACAAAATGTGCAGCTCTATGAGATACACATGCATGCCATATATCAAGTTGCTATCTTCAATAATGCAAAAGTTATTGTAAAACTTTAACCAAGGTTAAAGTTTTGGGACACACAATGAATGACAGACAGACAGGCCAAAAGCAATTATGCCCTCGATCAAGCGATCCGGGGGCATAAAAAAAAGCTGTACCATGGCCAAAATTGTTTTCTGAAGTGTGACATTGACCTGAGGCAGGGAGACAAGTGAATTGATGTCTTATGATAAATTACATAATTATGTGCCAAGTTACACAAGAATTCTGAAGCTGTTTTATGGTCATATTTGACTTTTGACTTCTACTTGTGACCTTGACCTTGCAGGTATGGACATTGTTACAAAACACAAGATTCAAGCTTGGTCTAGAGATTGTCTAGATCAACATTCTCACCAAGCTTCATCAAGATTGAGTAATAAATTTGGCCTCTAAAGAGCCTTTTTGTTTTGTCCCCTACCGGTTTCACCGGAGGGGACTTATGGTTTGCACTCCGTCTGTCAGTCTGTCCGTCAGTCAGTCACACTTTTCTGGATCCTGCGATAACTTTCAAAGTTCTTAATATTTTTTCATGAAATTGAAACATAGTTAGATGGCAATATGGACATTATGCACCTCATTTCATTTTGTTCCTACGTCAAAAATTCTGGTTGCTAAGGCAACAAATAGACTAGAAATACTGCTGAAAATGGTGGTTTTCTGGATCCTGCGATAACTTTAAACGTTCTTAATATTTTTTCATGAAACTTGCAACATGGATAGATTGCAATATGGAATTATGCACGTCATTTCATTTCGTTCCTACGTCAAAAATTGTGGTTGCTATGGCAACCAAAAAATAATAATCTGAAAATGGTGGAATTTCTGACAATGGTGGAGCCGGTAGGGGACAATATTGCTTGACAATAGCCTTGTTTAGGTCTGACCTTGTGACCTAGTTATTTTACACATGTGACAAATTTTCAAACTTGGCCTAGATATTTTTTTTATGAACACTCTCACCAAGTTTAATCAAGATTGAGTCATAAATGTTGCCTCTAGAGAGGTACCAAGGTCTTTTTAAGATATGACCTTGTTTTTTAACACACATGATCCAGAGTCACTCTGGGATTGGTATTATCCAGATAAACATTCTGATAAAATTTAATCAAGATTGAGTCATGCCTCTTGAGAGATAACAAGGTTTTTCTAAGATTTGACCTGGTGACCTGGATGCACTTGTTTTAGATTTAAACACGTCCTTGATATTGTCTATAAAATATTATGACCAAGTTTAATCAATATTGGGTAAAAATATGGCCTCTAGACTGGTCTGAGCTAAACCTTGATGACACACACTGCAACAAAAAAGAAGCCTGACTTAGGGTGATCACAGAAGTGAGCTAAATAAGATTGTCTTAATAAACTTCATAAAGTCAGCCATTAACAATCTTTCACAATCATTTAGACAGACGAAGGTCAAGAGAGTTTTTGTGTGTAGATTGCAAATCTTCACATTTATCATTACACAACTCAAAGCCCAATCTGACATTGTACTCATGCTACAAATGCGCAACTGATAATTATGTCCCTAACTAATTCTCTCCCGCATGCAAGTCAACTGTACAAAATAACTGTCTTCTACTTTCAATAATCAGTATGCAGTATCCTAAACAGACTGCAATAAAAAAAGAACAGTGATACAGAATGACTTTTATTGATCCCCTAGGATTAGTTGAAACTTAAACCAACCACACCAAGTAGCTGTCCAGCTATGTACAAGATGCCGATAACAGCAGCCAGACTCTAGCAATGTCCCAGTCATTGAATTAGGCAGTGCAGCAAAGCCAGGAGTAACTTTAAACTTTGTTAATACCAGGGCCACATCAAAATCATTGGGTTTATATGGACATTCTTGAATCAACTGAAGTATCAGTACTTTGTGTCTTGGTATGATCCAGAGAATTAAGTATTGAATTGACCCTCCATGCCTTGATGCCTTCTATAGTGGGGACAAATGTGAAGTGGTAAAAATGCAGGCTTGGGTCCCTAGTGAGAATGCCACCAGACCGTTTTTATAAAAAATTTATCATGGGCTTAACTTTTATCCCACCATGTGTATGAATGCCAGGTAATCAAGCCAATGAACTATTTGTAGCAACATACTCCAATAAGTGTAAAAGAATGGCTTATGACATAGTGATGATAGATCAAAGGTAAACTTGGCTATAGTTATGCACATATATTGATATTGTATTATAAACCTAATCATTACCTACATGTATCTTAGAAACTCAGCAAGTCCGGATGAACATTGATCAGCCCAAGCTAGAAAGCAGCCTTGACCTTAAGCAATCATATTAGTGCACATGCACCCTCAAAATTGTGAATTACATTCAGGAATACTAACGTAAACCATTATTTTTTGTGGTGTATTATTATATATTATAATGTTCTTGATTTTGTTGTAGACTATGCATTAAGATCTGAACACCATTTCAACCATTATGTATTTTAAATGGTTTTGGTACAGGGTGCTGTTCCAACAACAAAAATCTTCACCATATATTTACTGTTTTTACACTATAAAACATGTATCATATTGTTTGGAAAGATTATCTGAAGATTTTCCTTTTTCATGAGCATTGAGAACTATTGCACATGAACCTTTCTACTTTTAAAAGTAGCTTAAAATGCTAGAATTAGTACTTTAATCAATTCAGAAAAGTGCAAAGTGCAATATGCAAAAGTGGACTGAGCACATGATCAACAAACGCAAACATACAATCTCTGATAACTGATTGTGAAAGTACATGCCCTTGACATGCAAACATTTATTAGAGGATTGTTCAAACTAAATCACTGAAAGCCTACAGTTATAAACAAGAATTTCATTATCTAACAAAGGCAAGTAGAACAACTGGTGACAGCACAATGAACATTTTGCATGCTTAATAGAGGACATTATGTGGCAAATAACCTCCAAACTTTTACTAATTAGATAAAAAAGAGAAACTTCTTAATGGCCCTTTTATACAAGTTTACTTCAAGACTATCTATTTTCCATAACACTGCTACTTCTTCCATAACATTTATAACTGTGAGACTGTAAAATGAGGCAAGGAACAATTGTGTCTAATTCAAACAAGAGCACCGCCTTGCGGGTGCAGACCGCTCATCTATTTTTCTTTTTAAAGGTGAAGGGAACTATCTCAATACTTCAATCAAAAAAGATGGATGGGTGGGGTGGATTGTGGTGTATAGTGTGGGGGTGTGGTTATTTATAACATTATCTTCCAAAAATAAGAAATAACAAGATGTGTTTGTGAAACACAATGTCCCCCTATATGATGTTTGACCTTGTAGGATGACCTTGACCTTGTGAAGGATGACCTTGACCTTGACCTTTCACCACTCAAAATGTGCAGCTCCATGAGATACACATGCATGCCAAATATCAAGTTGCTATCTTCAATATTGCAAAAGTATTCATAAAATAAGCGATTTGGGCCACATATATTTGCCCTCTGACCTTGAAGGATGACCTTGACCTTGACCTTTCACCACTCAAAATGTGCAGCTCCATGAGATGCACGTGCATGCCAAATATCAAGTTGCTATCTTCAATATTGCAAAAGTATTCATAAAATAAGCGATTTGGGCCACATATATTTGACCTCTGACCTTGAAGGATGACCTTGACCTTGACCTTTCACCACTCAAAATGTGCAGCTCCATGAGATACACATGCATGCCAAATATTAAGTTGCTATCTTCAATATTAAAAAAGTATTCATAAAATGAGTGATTTTGGCCACATATATTTGACCTCTGACCTTGAAGGATGACCTTGACCTTGACCTTTCACCACTCAAAATGTGCAGCTCCATGAGATACACATGCATGCCAAATATGAAGTTGCTATCTTCAATATAGCAAGAGTAATTGCAAAATGTTAAAGTTGGCGCAAACAGACAGACCAACAGACCAACAGACAGACAGGGCAAAAACAATATGTCCCCCACTACTATAGTGGGGGACATAAAAATGCAAAAACAAAATAACAATAATTTATGGGGTTTTTTTTTGGGGGGGGGATCTTGGGTGGGATAGTTGGTCGGTCTTTAAAAAATAAAAGAATAAAAATAAATCTTTTTTTTTGGGGGGGGGGGGAAGTATAAAAAGGGCACATAATTCTGTCAAAATGCACGCCAGAGTTATCTTAGTTTGCCTGCCCAGGTCCCCTCATGATAGTAAGTAAGTGTACCAAGTTTGAATGCAATAGCTTTGATACTTTATGAGAAAAGTAGACCTAAACACAAAACTTAACCGGACGCCAACGCCGACGCTGAGGCAAACGCCGACTCCAAGGTGATGACAATAGCTCTTTTTTTTTTTTCAAAAAATAGATGAGCTAATAAAACTGCAAGAAACATAAATTCCTCAAGGGAGTTTTTTTTTCAGATACTTATTTTCTACAGCAAAATTGAGAACAATGTGTGTACCTTTAGTTGATTTTAAAATACATTCCTGTTTATATTAAAGTTCTCTAGGATGTTTAGTCTGACACAATTGTTTTCCAGCATATTAACTTGGATAACATAAATTACAGTATTCTCTAGGTATCATATGAATAAAAAGAGTCTAACTAGACTAAAACAGTTTTAATTGTATAACCTCCTGTGACCTTAACCTTTGCCCTGTTGACCTAAAACTTGATAGGCATCTTGACAAATTAACTGCACACCAAATTGGTTGTTGTAGGCCAAAGTTTTATCAAGTTATAAAATGGAAATAAATTTTATGTTACAAGCCCTTGTAAACTTGAATCTTTGCAGCATTTACCTCAAAATCAATAGATGTTTTCATTTCCTCCTATGTATATCCAGCAGATCAATTTTCAATTATCGTAGGACAAAGAGTTCTCCATATATCATGGACAACAACATGGTCTACAGTGTAACAATCTAAAGACCATCCAACCTTCCAAAAACCAACCGACGGAAAGGTGCAAAACCTATACTTCTATGAAGGGCGCATAAAGATTTCAGAAAACAAGAGGGCCTGAAAGGCATAAAGTCGCTCATCTGAGATTCAAAGGAACTGACCTGTTCTGTGCAGCACAAGATGTCATTTGAACAAAATTTAATGTTCTAACCAACTTTAATGACTAGTGAGCACCCATGCAGCCACGTTTTTCAACAGACCAGAACCATTTTCATACACATCCAAGATATCATTTAAATAAATATTCTGACAAAGTTTCATGAAGATTCGTGAAGCCATATAAGGAAAAAAGCCCCCCCCCCCTGGTGGCCATGTTTTTCAAGCAACTGGAACCAATTTTGAACTTGTCCAAGATATCATTGGGACAAATTTTCTGACCAAGTTTCATGACGATCGGACAATAAATGTGGCTTCTAGAGTGTTAACAAGGTTTACAATAGCTATACAGAGAACCCACGTTTATCCGGACACGTCTGTTACGGCAGAAAATTCCAGATTAACGAATCTTCCGGATTATCCAACCAGTGCCGTTTCAAGATTCAAATATTTACCTTATGACATAATCCTTATGTTTATGTACATTTACACACTTATTTTGCATCAAGAATGATATTTTCTTGAAACACAGACATTTATTTAGTTTAAAATAAAATCAACAAGGGCTGTTTGTAAAACATGCATGCATCCATATGGGCTCTCCGTTGTAGTGACAGCCATTGTGTGAATATGTTTTTTGTCACTGAGACCTTGACCTTTGACCTGGTGACCTGAAAATCAATAGGGGTCATCTGCCAGTCATGATCAATGTACATATTAAGCTTCATGATCCTAGCCATAAGCGTTCTTGAGTTATTATCGGGAAACCATTTTACTATTTCGGGTCACCTTGACCTTGACCTTTGACCTAGTGACCTGAAAATCAATAGAGGTCATCTGTGAGTCATGATCAATCCACCTATCAAGTTTCATGATCCTAGGAATAAGCGTTCTTCAGTTATCATCCGGAAACCATTTGACTATTTCGGGTCACCGTGAACTTGACCTTTGACCTAGTGACCTCATAATCCATAGTGGTCATCTGCGAGTCATGATCAATGTACCTATGAAGTTTCATGATCCTAGGCATAAGCGTTCTTGAGTTATCATCCGGAAACCATTTTACTATTTCGGGTCACCATGACCTTGACCATTGACCTAGTGACCTCAAAATCAATAAGGGTCATCTGGGAGTCATGATCAATGTACCTTTGAAGTTTCATGATCGTAGCCATTAGCGCTCTTGAGTTATCATCCAGAAACCATTTAACTATTTCAGGTCACTGTGACCTTGACCTTTGATATAGTGACCTGAAAATCAATAGGGGTCAACTGCGAGTTATGATCAATCTACCTATCAAGTTTCATGATCCTAGGCATAAGCGTTCTTGAGTTATCATCCGGAAACCATTTTACTATTTCGGGTCACCGTGACCTTGACCTTTGACCTAGTGACCTGAAAATCAATAGGGGTCATCTGCCAGCTATTATCAATCTACCTATCAAGTTTCATGATCCTAGGCATAAGCGTTCTTGAGTTATCATCCGGAAACCATTTTACTATTTCGGGTCACCGTGACCTTGACCTTTGACCTAGTGACCTGAAAATCAATAGGGGTCATCTGCCAGCTATTATTAATCTACCTATGAAGTTTCATGATCCTAGGCATAAGCGTTCTTGAGTATTCATCCGGAAACCATTTTACTATTTCGGGTTACTGTGACCTTGACCTTTGACCTAGTGACCTGAAAATCAATAAGGTCATCTGCGAGTCATGATCAATCTACCTATCAAGTTTCATGATCCTAGGTCTAAGCGTTCTTGAGTTATCATCCGGAAACCATTTTACTATTTCGGGTCACTGTGACCTTGACCTTTGACCTAGTGACCTCAAAATCAAAAGGGGTCATCTGCGAGTCATGATCAATGTACCTATGAAGTTTCATGATCCTAGGCCCTAATGTTCTTGAGTTATCATCCGGAAACCACCTGGTGGACGGACCGACAGACCGACCGACAGACATGTGCAAAGCAATATACCCCCTCTTCTTCGTAGGGGGGCATAAATATTGTTAAACAATGTTAATGCAAAAACGCGTAACAGAATTTTAGTTCATGTACACACATGACGTAAAGCTTTGTGAATTTTACAATCACACAGTAAGCGTTGATCACTAAGTATTGAATCGATATTTCGTTGCTGTATACACTTTGCATGAGGGCTGTGTGTATCTCGTGTAATACTGACGACGCTTGCTTGCAGGCTTCAGCAAAATATTGAATGGCGTGGGCAGTATGGCAGGATAAGTTGGAATGATTTTTCAACTCAAAACATCATCTTTTTATTTTGGTAAACATGCAAAACTGTGAAAGCAAATTGTTAAATTTTTTAATAAGTGTGTCATTTTAAGTGTTTAACAGTTGTGTATTGACGGTCGGATTATAATCAGTGTCTAAATTGGTCGCGTGTTCAGCTCATTAAAGACATTAAAGAAAATCAAACATCTAACAAGTGTGTCATTTAAGATGCATTGTGTAATACTGACATCAATTTACGTTTGAAGTCGAATCATGTTTAGTCACGCCCATTAGCTATCACGCCTAAACACAATAATATTTCACACCTCAGTGATTTTACGTTTGAAGTCGAATCATGTTTAGTCACGCCCATTAGCTATCACGCCTAAACACAATAATATTTCACGCCTCAGTGATCGCACTTTTGTTTTAACGACGGGTTGACCATTAAGCCTAAAACAACAATACTTCACGCCTCGGTGATTGTGCTTTTGTTTATGCGGCAGATGGGCGATTAAGCCACCATGTTGGGAAGCATCCAGATTACGGGACATAACTACAGCTAAATACACAGATCGGTGTCGCAAAATCTATGTCTGGATCCGGAACACGAGATTCCATACTTATCGGGGTAAAATACTGCATCATAAATCCGTTCCCCTTGACTTTTGTCCAGATATCGAATTCCGTATAAATGCGGGTTCACTGTATAAGGAAAAATGCCACGCCCCCTTGGCGGCCATGTTTTTCAATCAACGGGCATCATTTTTTAACTCGTTCAAAATATCATTGATATGAATCTTCTGACCAAGTTTCATGAAGATCGGACAATAAATGTGGCCTCTGGAGTGTTAACGAGATTTTACTACAGCCATATATAGCCATATAAGGAAAATGCCCTGCCCTTTGGCAGCCATGTTTTTCAAGCAAACGGAACTATTTTCAAACTCATCCAAGATATTATTGCGACCAATCTTCTGACCAAATTTCATGAAGATTGGACAATAAATGTGGTCTTTAAAGTGTTAACAAGGCAAATGTTGTCGCACGACGGACGACGCAAGACGGACAAAAGGCTATCACAAAAGCTCACCATGAGCACATTGCACAATGTGCTCAGGTGAGCTAAAAAATGCCCCGCCCCTTGGCAGCCATGTTTTTCAAGCAAACGTAACCATTTTCAAATTCATCCAAGATATCATTGAGACCTAAATCTTCTAACCAAATGTCATGAAGATTGGACAATAAATGTGGCCTCCAAGGTAATAACAAGGCAAATGTTGACGCCGCACAACGCACTACGCACAAGGGACGACGGACAAAAGGCGATCACAAAAGCTCACCATGAGCACATTGTGCTCAGGTGAGCTTAAAATCATTCTCCATTTATTGTGCATAACAATACCGTCAAAGGACAGTCCAATTGAAAATCTAATGATGGAAAGACAGATGCAAATCAATTTACCTTCCTAACATGCCATTGCAACCTACCAGCTATTCTGTGGACGGCCCTATCTGCAGGATCAAGCTGTAGCATGTTGATGGAGAGATCCGGCATGGCAGGGAGCCCATATTCCTTGAAGTAGTAGTCTGGGTTGTGCGACATTGCTGCTGCTTGACCTCGATGTTATCTGCCAATCCTTGACCTTGACCATTAATGTCTGTTGTTAATGGTGCAGTTTCTTTGGGGTTCTGTCACTGTTGCTGCCTGAAAGTGAAAAATGTCTAGTAAATCTTCCGATGGGCAAAAGATACCATAGAGTTTGGTGTTCACAGTTGAGCTGAATGTACCATTGATTTGTGTTTTCAAGGTTGAGCTAAATATACCATGGAGTTTTTTGTTCAATGTTGAGCTAAAATACCAAGGACTTTGTGTTCAAGGTTGAATTTTTCACTTTGGACACATGAATCAGCTTGACACATGTACTTCAGGCACAGCAAACATTTGCTGATAACCAAGATATTATAGATGAACTTCCCTCTTATGGTTACTAATGAATAACCTTGGGATTGTCAGTCAATCATGCACAGATCATTTCATTACGCATGTCAAATGCATATGTATATTTCAAACAATTGGCATTTAATAGATTCTAAAAGATACAACAATAACCATAACTGAGGAACTCTTGATGATATGAAGGTGATCCAGTGTTCAGAAAATTATATTGCTCTCAATGATTTGTAAGACCATGACGCGAAAATGGATGATATACATAAATAGACCAACAGTCACAAGGGTAAGATGCAGTACTTCTGTCAGTGAAAAGGGCTAATAATAAATGAGTGGTTCTTTGTGTATTTAAAAACAATATGTGTTTGAGAAACACTTTTTTATGTCCCCCCAATATATTTGACCTTTGACCTTGAAATTTGACCTTGACCTTTCACCACTCAAAATGTGCAGCTCCATGAGATACACATGCATGCCAAATATCAAGTTGCTGTCTTCAATATTGCAAAATTTGACCTTTGACCTTCACATTTGACCTTGAAGGATGACCTTCACCTTTCACCACTCAAAATGTGCAGCTTCATGAGATACACATGCATGCCAAATATCAAGTTGCTATCTTCAATATTGCAAGAGTTATGGCCAATTTTTTAGTTTGACGCAAACCACTGTAAAAAAGCAACAAACCAACAAACAGACAGGGCAAAAACAATATGTTCCCCATTATATACTGGGGGACATAAAAAGGCTTAAATGGCTAACACCTAAATTCTGAAATTAGACATAAGTGAAAACGCAAATGAAAAGCCCATACTTATTGGGACTGATGTATAAACAATTATAATGGATGAATCAATAGGGAAAGAAAATTAACTAGAAATGGCGCGGCAGAGGCCGACGCGTATCCCCACGACGCATGTTTGACCGAATGACTCAGGGGCGCCCCAGGGTTGGTAATCGGGCCATGCATAGTTGAGATTGACCGCATTGTCATAAGAGAAGTTATGTATCAATTAGGAGTGAATTGGTGTAGAAATTAAGAAATTATAGTAAAAGGCAATTTTGGGTGGGCGTGGCCTATGTGGGCGGGGCACCCCAGGGTTGGTAATGGGGCCATGCATAGTTGAGATTAACTGTATTGTCATAAGAGAGGTTCAGTATCAATTTGAAGTGAATCGGTGTAGAAATGAAGAAATTATAGTAAAAGGCAATTTTGGGTGGGCATGGCCTATGTGGGCGGGGCGCCCAAGGGTTGGTAATGGGGCCATGCATAGCTGAGATTGACCGTATTGTCATAAGAAAGGTTCAGTATCAATTTGAAGTGAATCGGTGTAGAAATGAAGAAATTATAGTAAAACTGCAATTTTGGGTGGGCGTGGCCTATGTGGGCGGGGCGCCCCAGGGTTGGTAATGGGGCCATGCATAGTTGAGATTGACCGTATTGTCATAAGAGAGGTTCGGTATCAATTTGAATACAATCGGTGTAGAAATGAAGAAATTATAGTAAAATAACCTAAAAAAATGAGGGAAAATCTCTGACCCGGCCCCGCCCCAACCCCCATAACTTTTAACCCAGGGGTCAGATCAAAATTCCAAATAGTGCAGAGTCGCACGTATGCTCATAGCTACCATGTGTGTAAGTTTCAAGGTTCTAGTGCTTATAGTGTAGGAGATAGTGGCCAGTACGGGCAGACGGACGGCAGAGATAACCACAATATCCCCATGCGTTTCAAAAGCCTTGACTTCGCCATTCTTTGAGTTGATATACATAAAAAGTACAGCATTTCCATAATGCAAGCCATTCACAAAAACTGGTAAATGAAAACTGATTATGCTAAGTTAACACCTGGGCAGTCTTATATGTTATCTCTGTTTTACACTTTATGTACAAATATTCATCAAAAGAATTTGTTTACTGAAGTTGATATGGCTGCAATACAATCCACAACAGATTTATAAAACCTAAACCTACCTGGGGCTTTATGTCATAACAGAACAAAATGCAAAACAAACTCATTCAATCAATCTTCCTATTATCCCTATGAACACTTTAAATACTTGGGTGCATATTACTGACTGGAATTTCCAAGGAAATATGCTACAACCATGGCATGTGTTACATTTCAGGAACATTTTGTTCATCATTACTGGTGAAAACTATTTAAACTAAAGCATCATCCTATTAATGTATGTTTCCTTTTTGATAGTGATATAAATAAAGTACACTAAGGAAATAAAATAACTTTTTTTCAATATACCAAAAATATATTAACAATTCAAGTTCATTCAGAAGGAATCATAACACATTTCTTCCTATTATGTCATACCTACTGCAAGGGGAAGCATATATTGAAAATCAGAAGGAAGTAATTGTTATAATTTATTCATCTTCAGTTGTGATTTACAAAATAAAATTAGTTTTCCTCAAATAATAAAATTGTGTTTTCGTTTTTTGGTAAACAAACTAATATCTTCCTTGTAATTAGGCCCAAATTACACCTGAGGAAACGTTCATCTTATAAACACAAATCAACCTATCAGTCTAATAAGAGTTGAGTCCTTAGAGCCCTTTCACCCATTTATGCCTAGTGGACTCTCCCATCCTTCTAAATTGGATCAATTTATTTCCGAAATTAGGGATGTCTAGTATATTTATTTCTATATTTAGAATATTTCTTTCAGAAATTCCTTTAAGCAAACAGCGCAGACCTTGATAAGACGCCACATCATACAGCGTCTCACAGAGCTCCAGATAAAAATTTGGTAAAATTCTTATTTACTCACTATTTCGAAAATTAATTCTTATTTTACCCCCTATTTATAAAATTAATTCTTAACACTATATTACCAAATAATGTTTATGCATTGTTTTTGACACATCAACAATCCAACATTTTGGTTTATAGTCTTGGAAAAGCCTGGCTTTCTTTTCCGTTTCTTGCTTTCCCATTATCGGACAGCTTTTTCTGGCTCAAAAGACCCCACATCTATCTTGCTCATCTTGCTTTTTTTGCCTTCCACGCTTCGATACACCGCTTCGGTCGGCCATTTTGAATTTTTATTTAAAACAGTAACTGACACTTCGGCTTAGGTCATACTGGCATTTTGGTCGCCATTAAAGTCATATCAAAAATATATATTTAACATTTAATTTTAATGACATTTTGAATAGGTATATTGTATATTACTGTGTATAAAAATTACGATAAGTGTAATTAAAAAGGTACAATAAACAGTAATGACTCGCCTGTAATACCAGGAGAACAGAATCGAGACTGTTTGGCCTTTCGACCGTTCTTAAGTGTGGCCCTTCCTCACAGCAAAGTGACGTTGACTTAAAGTTGTAGTTTTAATTGAGTGCTCGACGAGTCAGAACCGGGAAATGTTTACCATATATAATTTGCTACTGGAAGTTTTACGCACGTTCGAAAATGTCGAATTCGTGTTTTATTTTTTCAAGGCGTAACTTTACGCAAAGATTTTAAATCTAAATCGTTATTTAATAAATTTTATTTGTTTTTACGCCTTTACGCATGTTATCTGGAGCACTGGTCTCATCTGGGTCTACACTGTTTGCCAAGGCCTTTTTTCTAGATGCTAGGCATAAATGGGTTAAGATAAGTCCATAAAGAATTTAAAGATGTGTTGAGTCCAAAAACAAGATTAAGGCTAGTAAAAGGTGACAAATCAAATTATTATGCATATAAACTGGTCTAATTTTTACCGGATTTCAGTAACTCTTGCATAAAAAATGATAATAACACAGCTTAGGTGCAATGTTGTCAAGAATTATGGAAGATATAACCGTTTTATAATTTGAAGAAAAAAAGTTTACAACTTTGCAATTTCCGTACATTTTCGCTATCTCCGATGTTCCTCGGCTTCTTTTGTAAAGTACGCATATATTGATGACGTTGTACAAACAACACAATATCCTCATAAGTTTGGTAAGATATTTTTGTTTGAATGTCTGGCCTCTTCACCCTTGACCTGCTCATGTGATACACAATGTCTTGTGCTGACCAATCAAAATTTGCAATCAGAAAACCGGCTCGGAATCGCTCGGCATGATTGAGTAAACAGCGATGTAAATAAACTGATTGTTTGTAAACACAATTGACTTGGAGGACCCTGAATTTTGAGCTCAAAACAAGTTTTATTGCTCAAATTTTTTATGGTAATGTCCAATAGCATATATATATATATTAATTTTTGTTAACCTTTATTAATAAAATATGTAAAAAAATATTTAAAGATCAATAAAAATTACGGATTGTCATCTTTATGGACCTTTTAAGTAATAACAGAACTACAAAAAATGTTACTTCTGAATTGTTTACAAGCTTTGTCATCTGTAAGTCACAGTTGAGTGTGACCCCGCCAGCATATTTTCAAATTCAGTATCATTAACAATTTCCAGTAGTTACAACCTTTCTTATAAGTAATTCATCCCAGCAAATGCACACACCTGTAAGACAATTGTAGGCCTTATTAAATTTTTGGTACCATTATAATTGTTGTGAAAAGATCTTTCTAATGTTGCTTTATTAAAAGTGTTAATGCCTTGCCTATTTCATCTTCGGATACCCAGGACTTATTCATTCCGTTACTCTCCAGCATTAGCCGTGGGACAATATAAGCAATACACGCCGTTTTGACCTTAACTGTAACCTTTCAGTAGACCAACGAAATCGCAGTTTACAAAAAGAATTTCGCTTTGGAGGTGTCAATGCTTCGCCTGGATAATTGCGATTTGATACACCAAGCTTTTCCATCCACCTGTCCGAGTGCTTAAAAAGACATCACGCCCATTACTCTGATAGTCGTTTAAATTCCCAATTTTAAAGTATACGCATGCACGACGAAATTGCATTCCTATGGACGACGCAATTTTGACAACAAACCCGAAGTCTCTTTAGTACGAGTTGTATCATTGGTAAAAAATATCCTCATCAAACCGTGAGGGATCCAATGAAATTACTGGATTTGACACACCCTAAAACGGTGAAAAGAGCTCGTAATGTCCCACGGTCCATAAATGGAGAGGAACGGAATGGGTCGAACGTGGGTATCCGACGATGTGCCTATTTAAGAATTCTGAAACCCTGCAATCTAATTAAAGTAATTTTAATCTGAATATTTCAGTCATAGTATATACGAAATTGAAAAAAAAGACTTTAGTGGTATGGAATTGATGCACCACATTGAAATATATCATTTGATTTCAAGCATCAGTATTACTAAGTAAATTAACAACTTTGAAGAAAAAGTTCTGGATGAGCGAACAATTTTTTCAGAATTTAACTTGCTGCAAGAGTCACAAGTTTTGATTTGCATAATCACTAAATAACTCTTTTCAGTGTGATAATAATGCATGATCATCGAAAGAATAAACTAAACTTGTGTTTTCTGACAAAAAGTCATCAAGGTTTTTTCCCACCTCTTGAAAGTGTGGCCTCATGTTTTATTAAGTAGGGTAATGTTTTCTTTTTGCAAGTTGGGATGTGGTTGCTTAGCGCTGCCCTAGGTAGGGGGCTAAACAAAGTCCTTGGCTGAGGTCAGTTTTTTAAAACAAGAGATGTGTTTGTCAGAAACACAATGCCCCCTAATGCGCCGCTTTGAATTAATTTATTTCACCTTTGACCTTGAAGGATAACCTTCACCTTTCACCACTCAAAATGTGCAGCTCCATGAGATACACATGCATGCCAAATATCAAGTTGCTATGTTCAATATTGCAAAAGTTATGAAGAAGGTTAAAGTTTTGGGACACATGGACACATACAATGACAGACAGGCCAAAAACAATATACCCGCAATCTTTCGATCCAGGGGCATAAAAACATGTGAGGTAATCTTATAACAGCTCCTCCTAAAAAAACAAGTCCTTGAAGTTTACCAGCCTTTCACAGATAAAGTTGTCCAACAAGAATAATCATTCCATCCATTATTTTGACTGCCATATCATGGTATAATTTAACCTTGATATTTTAAAGAACAAGAGATGTGTTTGTCAGAAGCACAATGCCCCCTTATGTGCCGCTTTGAATTTTTTTTTTTTACCTTAGACCTTGAAGGATGACCTGGACCTTTCACAACTCAAAATGTGCAGCTTCATGAGATACAAACGCATGCCAAATACAAGTTGCTATGTTCAATATTGCAAAAGTCATATAGAAGGTTAAAGTTTTGGTTAAAGTTTTGGGTAATACACCCACACACACATACAATGACAGACAGGCCAAAAACAATACACCCCGGATTAAACCTCTACTGTTTTTTGTTTGCGCTCATAAACATGAATCAAACAGTTGCTAATATGTGTTTCTTGATTTCATATGTGTGTCTAGATTTCAGAAGTGGACATGACAAGATAATATGTAAGTGTTTGATAAACATAAGTGTTCAATTAAGGACTTTTGTTTGCCCTCTTACTCTGATCTGATGACAGCCAGATATACTTTAATACAGGAAGCTATATAAAAACATTAAATTGCATTATATGAGTCGTGTTCTGAGAAAACTGGGCTTAATGCATGTGCCTAAAGTGTCATCCCAGATTAGCCTGTGCAGTGCGCACAGGCTAATCAGGGATGACACTATCAGCGTTTATGGTATTTTTAGTTTCAAGGAAGTCCCTCCTTCCCGAAAATCAAGTTTAGGGGGAAGTGTCGTCCCTGATTAGCCTGTGCGGACTGCACAGGCTTATCTGGGACAACACTTTACGCACATGCATTAAGCCCAGTTTTCTCATGAGTAAGCGACCAGTGAGTGAACCAGACTTTCAATGCAGACATCATAGTTCTGAACCACATTTACAAGCAAATTCATTGAATTGGTATCCCCGGCCAATATGCTTCTGGACACAAAAGTGTTATATTTGACACTAAAAAAGCATTTTTTTAAAGATACAAAGGGCCATAACTCCGTTATAAACAGGTGGTGTACAATGCCATTTGGCATGCATCCTCCTCTTATCCATATATATACTCATACCAAGTTTAAATGAAATCCACCAAAGCACTTCCAAGATATGGCTCCGGACACAAAAGTGCTGGACGGATGGAAGGACGGACGAAAGGACAGATGGACGGACAACGCCAAAACAATATCCTCCTGCCTATGGCGGGGGATAATTATGCAACTACACAAAACCAGTGAGAGAAAGTGCTCACTGTGCAGGTCTCGAACCCATGTCCATCCAAGCAAACAATCTGAACTCCTGCTGTGTACCAATGAAAAGCATAACAATCAAAGCTTAAGGAAATGTTGACCAGATGTGGGGCTCAAAGCCAGGACTGAAGTGATTTGTAATAGTAGGGATGCAATGGGTAGCAATTTTGTGTTGGGTATTATCATACATGCCATAATTTTTCAGACCATTTCCGGGACATTGAGTTAAATTGTCCGGGACTTTTGCAGATTTTCCGGGACATGTATAAAATGTAGCGATATTTATAGACATATGCATTTTTGGTACGTTTTTTTTTGTTTCGCATCGTTAATTGCAAAAGTTCGAAAGCCTATCCGAAATACACTTGATCTATTAACGTCAAATTAAACATTACTACTTCCGTTACTAGATACAAGCCACGTGTTTTCAGTGTAAGCGTTCTAAACATAGATGGTGACGTCACTGCGTTATTGTTATTAAGACCGGTGTGTAACGCGTAGTTGTTGATACGCCTTTATTCATTTATAACATTTATATAATAAAAAATACGTTTTTATATGCTTACTTTTTTACTCAACTTCTTTGTCGGTTGAACGTGCGAACATAAACTGCTTTAAATTTTTTACTCAGCGATGTTGGACTTCAGATGTGTGAACAACTATCCTTTGCCCTTACACAGCGGGAAATAATGACGTTGTAGATTAAAGTCAATTAACAACCACATTAAACAATGCCGCCTTTTCGGTTTGACCGCGAACGTGAGACAATCGATATGATAACAGGACCCCTGTTAATTGATCGATTTTGACACGTAGCGTAGTCTGCCTATTCGGGTAGGCATTGTCATGGAGACGCTGCAGATATACACAGATTCCAGGTGCAGTTAAGCCTAAGATAAGGTACATGTATATATGGATTTTGTAAATTCCGGGACATTTGACAGATTTCCGGGACAGCGGGACAAGTTCTTCATTTCCGGGACTGTCCCGGACAATCCGGGACGTATGGCATGTATGGTATTATTTTTAAGTAAGGTAATTTTGTATCTACTAGCTTCCTGATATAACAAAAAGGCCCAAGTTGACCTTAGGCGCTCAACTAAGACAACAAGGGACTTTATTGTTCTTAGCAAGTAGTTTTCATTTGGTTAATAACTATATTGTGGCTTGAAGAGTGTTCAAAAGCTTTCGTTTTATTTCTAGCAAGTGACAAGTGTTTTTTTTACATTCAAAATAGGGTCCGGTAATCGGAACCATTCCCAATGGAAAAAAGTATACATTTTTGCCAAATGGGAGTCAAAAATTCCCAACGAAAGGTTTCCAAAAAACAAGATCTCAATATTTTATTCATCTCTCATCAATATAAGTTCAATATTAGAAAATAAAATACTGGACACACTTGCATCCTCTCTTTTGAAGCATATTTTAGCAAAACAACAACAACACTCATTTCCCAATTTTAGTAAAAATGACGCGAATTTTCCCAATCCAAAGGGACACGGCCCAATTCCCAAAACGGTACAAAAAAACACTGGTGACCTAGTTTATGACTCTTTGTGATCCAGTTTTAAACTTCAAGGTCCTGATATAAAGCGATTTAATGTTCCAACCAGTTCCGAAGACTTTGCAAGCAATAAATGTGGCAACTAGAGTGTTCACAACCTTTGCCTTTGATTTGACCTAGTAACCTAGTTTTTTTATTCCACATGACCCAGTTCACATTCATAATATAATTCGGAATATAATTAAGACAAGTTCTAAACATTAATGTAGATATACTTTTGCAAAGGAAACATACTTTACTGTGTATATGTATTTAATATATATAAATATTATTATTTATATTATTATTTATATAAATACAAATTATAGAAGTCATAATGACCGAGCAAAAAAATAAATACACTTAAAAATATTCCCCAAACATATTGGCAGAGTTATAACTACAAACATATGCCAATGTCACTCTAGTCTGCTATATATGCGAGTGGTGGGGAAATCTTAGCAGTGAGTAATGCTCATCTAAATCAATAATAACAGTCAGATTTGCCAGCACTTTAATGAAACATTTATTTCTGGAATGTCCAATGAAATATCATTTATTACAAACAATCACACTTAAAATGTCTTACCATAAATAACCACACATCGTGTTAAGCCAAATATTTACAAGAAAATAAACAATTTATTCCTAATCTACGAGAGCTGTCTAGCACTGTTTTCTACGGCGGCTGATCAATCGAGTGTATTCACTCCCCACGTGTTTACACAGTTGATTCATCGCATATACGCACGGCGTCTGTACCAGGCATCGTTGAAAATATCGATTTCTTTTCAACGATGTATATATGTTGCATGATTAAGGATAATATCTAGCCAACACAATTTACTTACGCTTAAAATATTAATTCTAACCTACCGCATATTCATAGTTACTTTCGTTATTGACAAGAATTATCCAATCGACCACGACGAGCGCGATTCATAACAGCAGCTTTGATTGGTTGTTGAATTTGTTCCCACCAGAATTTAATGCACGTGGAATTCAATGCCGCAAGTCGACAGCTGTACGTTACGTGTTACGTCCTAAGGATTGGGGCACTTAATTTTCAAAAAGCGTGGGGATATTGTGGTTATCACCACCGTCTGTACGTCTGTCTGCCCGTCCGTCCGTCCTGGCAACTATCTTCTCCTACACTATAAGCACTAGAACATTGAAACTTACACACGTGGTAGCTATGAGCATATGTGGGACCCTGCACTATTTGGAATTTTGATCTGACCCCTGGGTCAAAAGTTATGGGGGTTGGGGTGGGCCGGGTCAGATATTTTCACTCATTTTTATGCCCCCGGTATGGTGCATTGGCCATAACTTTTGCAATATTGAAGATAGCAACTTGATTTTCGGCACGCATGTGTATCTCATGGAGCTGCACATTTTGAGTGGTGAAAGGTCAAGGTCATCCTTCAAGGTCGAAGGTAAAAAAAACAAATCCAAGGGAAGTAATACGCTTTAAACGGAGGTAAGTAATTAACCTCTACATCTACATGGTTTCATCAAACTGTCATGGCTTGACATTTCTTTGACGGTGCGCAAGAAAAAAACATAAAGTAAAGCGTAAAGCTACAATAGTAAAGGTTGAAAAAGGTAAAGTAAAAAGTAAGAAAGTGTAGTGGAGGCCCCAGTCACTTTTCACATCCATCAGATCACAAGACCAATTTAGCTTCCGTGACGGTACCAGGGCACAAGGCCCCGCCAAAATAGCTCATGTCCGTCATTTGAATGCTTAATTCGTAAACCTGCCAAATGATTTTTTTTTAATAAATCAAAGCGGCGCAGGAGGTAGCATTGTGTGTCTGACAAACACATCTCTTGTTTTATGTTATTTTACATTAACTTCTTCATTTCTACACCGATTCACTTCCAATTGATACTGAACATCATCTCTTATGACAATACAGTCAATCTCAACAATGCATGGCCCCATTACCAACTCTGGGGTGCCCCCTGGGTCAAACATGCGGCGTTGGGATACGCGTCGGCCCCATTTCTAGTTTGAAAAAAATAGTTATCATTTGAAGATCAGTGTGTTGAAGAATAAATGTAGATCTAGAATAATTCAATTAACATGTAATGTAATGAGCGAAAAGTGTGGAATTAGTGATTCCGAAGTTTTTAAGAGCGTTATGAACAACTGTTATAAAGCAAGTTGTTCAACTATACAAGTACATATTAAGAACTTCACGTATTAAGTTAATACTAGTTAACATTTTCTTCATAAGGTCAAACCGTGCCATATACCACCAAGCACGCACGCACGTGCACCCCACGCAATAAAACACTCGCACGTACACGCATAAATTGATTATGTATGAGACAGTCATTCTGGTGACTAAGCGATACAAATGCCTGTAATCGCAGTTGATAACGCACGAATAACTTACTTGAACTAAATGTGTAAATTGTAATGTAATCAAGCGTTCAGTCAAATTACTGTTCAAATATTTTCACATCACAAGTCAATTTCGAAATAATTTCCAGTCTCAATGTATTCTTACCTCAAATATCATAGTTATTGCACATATTAAATGCGATTGTCCATTGAAGCGTGAATTAGAAAAACTAACCTTTATATTGTAAGTCCTTTATATGTCTTGTGCTTCGCTTTCAATGTATTTCCATTTTCAGTTTATGCAGAACATTTTCTGAAACAGGTATGACTAAATACTTTGTTGGCGTAAATAAATAACTGGAGCATGCGTTTTGTTTTGAATGACTTGTTAATCCCTTAGGCCACACTTTTATCTTTGCAAACCATTTTCAGTTTGTTTGTCTTAAAAATACACGTACCCGCTGATTACAAATTCCGATAACTACTCGAAAAGAGTCTCACAATCTCTCTTGTCAAACCCTGTGCACTGACTATCAATGCACAATTAGATAAATCCGGTTCAAATTTTGTTAAGTTGACGGAAATTATAACCCACGCCTTTTACATCATGCGTAATATTTCGGTTTTACAAAACTGAATATTCATTACAACTTTTCATTATTTAAAATCCTCTTCATAATTAAAATTCGTATGTGACAGTTAACAATTAGTGTTCGTCAACGACCTGAATGTGATTTATGTCAACGGTTTTAAGAATGGTCTGTATTTGGTTACAAATCATTATTGAATATTGTCTTTGTATTAAATGGGCATGCACTTCATTTAACTGTATTTAAAAACCCACGTTAAAAGTACAAGTACTTCATATCTTAAAAGTCCTTGAACAATATTGATTAGAAACCACGGAATACTTTTGTGTAAAACTTATTGACGCAATCATAGATTATAGGGACACAATATCTGAAATGCAATTTAAATAATGAATGCGGACGTAAAATCGTGAGTAAATTCACGGATTGAACATTTATGCATACAATTATCCAAAATACAGCGATGGAAATGACGATTGCAACAAAATGTCGAAATGAATTGAAATTATGAACACTAATATCAATTACAAAGAACAATATACATACGTTTATGATCGCAAGGGGCGATTTAAAACGTACAATAGTGTGTCATTGGACCGAACACGTGCGAAGCCCAATTCGCAAGTAACACTTAATTAGATTTTGTCCGTAATATAAAACATAAAACGCATGTATCATATTATTGTGTTTTCCTTATAGTCGTCAGTACATCCTATACAAAATCACCGACCAAGTCCCAATCACAAATTGACTACATTACACCATTGACTACTTTGCAACTCGGGTCTAAATCACTCCATATCTAAATCACTTATTTCGCCAATTACGCCTCGAACTCAGCCTGTCTTACTTGCATTAGGCTACTAAATAATTGCCTCAAATTGTATCACCCTCTGTCTATCAACATTGAGAAAGAATCACCCAAGGCTCTATCACTATTGATCTTACACCCGTAATTACTATATAAAGAACATGTGTATATATAACTATTTTACCTACACAGTCGACAACTATAGACCCACATTTGTATCACTAATTGTCTTACACACATGACCATAAAGAAGCAATCACTGATTTCTTACACCATTTTCTATCATAAAGTAAGGCTCCATAGGTCATTGTCGGCTCGGGTACTACTTGCATGTATCCCGGGTACTCTTAAGTATACTTACATTCAGCATGCTACAAACTAAGTCATCCTAACACCCTGTCCATCTTACACCATTCAGCATGCTACAAACTAAGTCATCCTAACACCCTGTCCATCTTACACCCTTCAGTATGCTACAAACTAAGTCATCCTAACACCCGGCCATCTTACACCCTTCAGTATGCTACAAACTAAGTCATCCTAACACCCGGCCATCTTACACTCTTAAATTCGTACAAACTAATTCACCACAAGATACTGTAATAGTTGTATATTTTATTAAAGTGACGCATAGTGCATAGGCAATCATTGGTATTTATAGCAATAATACGATCAATATTATTATATAAACAAATATATTTACAAAACAGTGAACTTCCCAGCCATATAAATGGCTTACGAGTCAATACGTTGACATGTTACGGGTGTAGTCATAAAATCACATCAATGTTGTGCAGGAAAGATCACGATAATAAAAAGTGTGAAATTGTTTAAAGTTTAAGCATGGATGGATTTAGATCAATAACTTCTGTTACTTATTAACACGTGGACTTACAATCATAGTATTGCAAGTTCATGTAAAAATTAGTAATACTATTTACATAGGTAGTATAATTTACATATTGATGTGTTTTTAATGTCTGTCGGATATATATATATATATATATATATATATATATATATATATATATATATATATATATATATATATATATATATATATATATATATATATATATATATATATATAAATATATTATGTTGTCAGTAATGAAAGGGATAACACTCGGATGTTTCTAATCGCGGACGGTAAACATGTTGCTGCCCCTGATGCTTTTCTCTCTAATACTCGGTTTTACACAGGGACAAGTTTAACCAACCTTATTTTCTGAGAGGAAGCATATATCCGTTAAGATTGTCATAACTCTTCCTCTCACAAGAAATTGTATGATAAATTGTTCCCGAGTGGAGGTACACAGTCTCCTCTATGTTCTTCCGCCATCTGTATAACATCCACTTTTATGGTCTCCGTCGTATCTACCAATGTTGTTAATGATTAATAACTTCCGAGATGGGATATCACAAATTTAGATATAAATCTTTTTATTTTTTAGGCAATATTTGGTGCCCGAAGGACCCATATTTTCCCCCGATTTCGATATGTTTGTAGTGGACGAAATGCATTTATCTCTAGTTTTTTATGAAAAAGCTGTTATACAAATTTGTGTAGAAATTATTTTTCTTCGACCATTTTTTATTACTATGACATGTCGCTAAAATTGTTCTAACAGCTATGCGATTGGATGTACGCTATGAATCACGTAAATACTGCAAGTGCACAAACATGACAAAATACTGATCCTAAATAATACTGTGATTTGATTGCATAGCCTTGACATACTGGCTGTAGTGGATCGGGTAACAATTTGAAGATAGGCCTCCGATTATTAAAGTTTACAGAATGACGGAACATGTTTCGGAACTATACTGTGCCCGTTGTTTATCATAAAGTGATCTATTTATTTACTCATATAATAACATAATACGAGTTTTGATAATAAGAATGTTCAATTTGGGCATAATTAAGCTAATTTGTAGGTGATAGTTATGGAGCTTGGTCATTGACCTCAAACAAGAACCACAAACATATGTATAAAGGTGTTGCATGTTTAACTTAATCAGAGGATGCCGACGCAAACGTCGACGGCGACACAGACATAATGGCCGAGTTGGATAGCTCGGATGATTCGATAAATATTCCAGATATAAATAGCAAATGACCTCCTTTATTTTTGATATATACGATTTTCACAACACAACACAAAGGTGCAAATAATTAAAAAGATAAACGACAGATGAAATTTAGTGATTTTATTACATAACATCTTGCAAAAAGCACAACTAGCTTGAATATAAAAGATCTAAAAATCAACAGATAACAAAAAGTTGAAAATCAGAGGAAAATAAATGAAATATAAAAATGTATCACATAGATTGAAAGACATGAAAAGAAATCGAAAGAAAATTCTCGTGCTATTAAATGACTCCACACCACACGTCTTTGTTCTAATCCCATAATGGTAAAACAATACTGAAAAATGGCACTGCGTAACTAAGCATCTTAATACAATACTTGTATTTCCAAAATAATATTTTAAGAAATATGCACAAAAATAAACCTTTTTAGAATAAGTAGAACGCTTTTGAGCATAACATCTTTACTTTTATCTTACAATAACATGTAATATACACATGAATCATTTAGTGCAGCGGGGAAGTTTGATTCTGTACAGTTAAATATAAAGAAGTGAAACTCCAGCTGCTGGAGCAGTATTGAATTTTCATTATAAACAATTAGTTGGTCCTTTATTTAATGCAAGTGACCGATTGCCCAAACAGTACAATACAGCACAATTCAGCACAATACAAACCAACATAAACACAAAATATGAATAAAGCTGGGGTCACCGCCTTGGAACGGTCAATGCAAAGCATTGGGGGTTTAAACCTGGTTATAGAGCGCTAAACCTCACACTTGGCCCAGCAATATTCATAATACATTTAAGTGTAAATAAAATTTAACGTCATAGCATTGTAACTCAAATTAAACAATAATAAAAGGGAATTAAAACGCATTCAATTTAATTACTATTTAATTACTCAATTGCATTTAAGATACAAGAGTACCGGGGTAACAGAGTTACAACTTTTTGACGAACGATCAAATAAAACTATTAACAATTGTCAACTACATTCCTTCTTTATAGAAAAAGATTTGAGAATATAGTGTCATGGAGTTAATATCTCAGATAATCATCGCGAAAATACAGGAAGAAGCAGCAATAATGGGTGTAAAAATTCCATATTACATAGCATGGTTGTTTATGTGACTGCTAAAAAAAATAAAAATAATTAAATCAAACAAGAAACGCCTATCAGAGAGAAAATATAAATAAAATGGAACGTTATAAACCCAATGACCTATGCATGTAGATTACAACTGGGAAAGTCGGTCGTTTGACGTCACAAAAATCCATAATGACATAATGACGTGAACAAATTCCAGGGGCAGTACTAAATAAAAATATTAATGGGGCTGTGCTACTAATAAAACAAGTTTAGGTGATTTAATATTAAGAAGCAAATGAATAAAAATGGTAATTCCATTAAAGCGACATTATTGGAATCAAACAGTATATAGGTGTTTTGACAACTGAAGACAGAAATGATTTGATGTACGATTTGAAGCCTTAGAATAAGTTTTTATAAAACTGATAATGAAAAAACAGCTTTTGTGAACTTGCAAATCAAAAGATAAAAATTTCTAAACAATATGGCACATGTAGCATTGGCAATCTTATTAACTCGAAATGGTAAACATGTACACGATTTTCTCGTCAAAAAGCTACCTCTAATTATTCTAAATATGTGTTGCTTAAACCGATGGTTGGTCAACGTAAAAATTCTCACTAAATCAATTATTTAGCACGAACAAAAATATGTGCATTGATTTTAAACTGGCAAATAAACGTAGAAAACATTACGAAACCCCCACTCTTGCACTATACGATGTTAAACATACATAGAGTTCAACAATCTCAAACTGACATGGACAATGTAAAGCAATTGGGTCAATAACTGCCATTCAAGGATTATAAACTAATGGATACGTTTAATTGGAAGCACATGTTTAAGAGGCATTATCTTTGAACCAAAAATAAAATCGTTTAACACAAGTTTTGCCACATTTTCTTCGTGGCGAATCATACAAAATACAAGTCAGGAATAACAAACACACAACGAACAACGGAACAACGGAATCAAAGATACAAAATTAACACCGGAATAAAAATGAAGAACAACTTGTTACGCAAAATTAAATCAGAAACATGTAACTGTATGTCATGGATAAATTAGAAATACCGTTGAAAACAAAGTAAAAAGCAAACAACACAAGCAATCCTTTGATTACAAAGTACGAAAAAACAAACACAAGACGTCAACGTATGATCAATTACATATATGTTTTAGTAAGCATGATTGATTTCAGATTGGCAATGACAGGACATACAATTAGAATATTGAAAACAATTAAATAAAACAAACACAATTAATAGACTATACATTCTATAAAGAAAAAAAATACAAAGGCACTTAATTCTTCCAAACCTTTCACAATATTCAATAAAATAGCATTTTTAAATTCAACATGACTTTGTCGGAAAGCAAATCATAATTTACAAACGGAACTTCGAATTTCACCATTAAATGAAGTACATGATTTTACAGGTTATACATGTAAAAGGTAATTAACTCACTACTATGACATTAACACGAAAAATATAATTTACAACTGAGCATATTCACGATAAATAACACCTGATTTGAAATATGATGCATGGTTATAAATAATATCCCATAACAACATCAACAAAAAAAATGATACAACAGGTTAACATTTATTTATAATAATTTTCCAGTTCTGGAAGTACACTATAATATTCACCGTGATAAACGCACGCCTTCGTGCCCAATGACCAGCTTTTTCGGCCATTACTATTTCCTCTGAGTACGGTTGCCACCTCGTCTCACTTGTGTTGACCGAGCCCCTCTCTGGTTTAAGCGCCCTCTAGCGGAACCAGCCCCTCGACCGAACGACACTTGGGCCTGCGATGCGTTTCCATTCGGTGTGCCTCCAGTGAAATTGTCTTCGATGTCGTCATCATCAGGCACGTCAAAAGAACCTTCCCAAAATGTCGCTTGTCCCACGCCAGATTCAAATATCGAGTCGCCATATCTGCGCTTATTGAGAGCCGTGCGTTCTAGCAGACGTTCTTGTCTCGATTTTTCAACTCCCTGTTGAGGAAACTGATTAGCTGGCATAACGCATCCTCCCTCGTCGTAATATTCAATCATTTTGCGCCAGACAGGGTCACATTGCAGGAGATTCCTATTGCCTTCAAGTGAGAGAAACCGTTATGAAGATTTGGCAATCAAACCTTTTTAAAAATAATACATGTGCATATACTAAAATATATACTTTGCATTAATTGAACCAAAACAAGTATGGTATTCGATAGTTGAAATTGATAATGTATTACTATTTCAACATATTTACAAGTCTTGCTTTCGGATTAAACAAAAAATGATTGTATTAATCAATTGTGTTGTTATTTAGAAAAGCAATCTACCTATGATGACCAAGCCTTTCCGAGCTCTTGTTATAGCAACGTTGACCTGGTTACGGTCTGTGATAAAGCCCAGATTGTGCTTGCACCAGCCTAAGGTCGGATTCTTTTCTATTTTGTACTCGGGTAAGGATCGCACGGTGCTGAAGATCACATAATCCCACTCACCACCTGTACATTAAAATATATATCTACATTTATTTGAAAGAAGCATTGAACTTATTCAGTTTAATTGTCAACTGCATTAGCGGCATGTTTGTTCATGACATGTTAATCATCCATGCTTTGAACGGTCAATTAGAAGTCTTTTCATGTAGTAAATTGCGCACTTTATACCAAAACATATTGGATCGCTCACCCTGACTCGAAACAACAGTGCTGACATTTGTGTCTACCAGTCGTTCTTCCTTCAGTCTGCGTCTGATCTCGGCACACTGAGCGTTATATTGAGAAAGGATGCAGACCTGCGCAAAGTCGGTTTGGTCACCAAGATACCGGAAGATTCTTATCTGTGAAAAGATATGCAACCATGAAGACTATGATTATGTAAACAAGGCGACACACATTACACAGGTAAGGGTTGAAACATTATTTTTGTCAACACCACAATTCACACCAATTTTCATCGGATATTGGTTTTCAGTGTATTAAGTCGATGCATTTAAAAACAAAAGTTTACTTATTCTGACAATCCGTTAAACATGACAAAAAGTGGTGATAGTTAAATGAATCTCGAAGTCAGCACTTACCACTTCATTGATTTCCGCTTCGTTACTCTTCGACTGTTCGTTGCCGTCTTCCGTGGACACTGTAAGCACTTTCTCCTCACCCTCCACGTGCAACAGGACGTGAGGGTATATCCGTTCGGGGCAATCGCCACGCGGACATGGCATTCGGGGTAATCTTGCGTGGGGACACACACCATATGGATTTCGTGGCCAAATCTGAAGAGGCCTTTCAAGTGCTTTTGATAACCAGGCGCCATTACGAGTAATTAATTTCTTGTCATAAAACTGGCGAGACGGGAATTCGCAGATAGCTGGATGCTGAAGTTCAAAATAATCAATCCACGATTAAAGTCTATCACGCAACAGAAAACGCGCTCAAAAAGCCTATACACAGTGACGAGTGATACAAAATACACACGTGCAGATTGGTGCTTCTTATCAAAATGTTTTGTATATATAAACGTCAGGATATCTGCGCTAACAATCATAGAAACGGACGACAGCTCACTTACCATGCGATACTGTTCGTTTAGCATTACAAACTGAACGTTGCAAGAGCTGCTCGACGTGGCGTATCTCTCAAACAGCGACGTCTCCATGCCCAGCTGTGCTGCCTCTCTACACATGATGATCGGTCGTAATTGTTTGTGGTCCCCAATAAGAACCACCTGCTCAGCTTTTGTAGCAATAATCGGAACCAAACATTGTGGCTCAGGACACATTCCAGCTTCATCGACAATAACCTGAAAGTATGCAAATATAGTCCAAATATATGTAAATACTCTTAAAGTACAATGTATACATAATCATAAAGCTCTTTTTCATACGTAAGGGTAAATACATTTTAGAAATCGTCATATCTACAATATAAACAAGTTCATAGAATCAACACACAAAATAACTCTACTGCTAATACAAAACGAAAACAAACAACAAATTAACATACCTGGTGAACGGACGTTGCCTCCAACACCTTGGGGTTTGAGCCTACTGCAGTGGTGCACAGAATAACATCGTGCTTACGTATCTCGTCTATGGATGCCTCACGGATAAGATGCACGTATCTGCTAACCTCTTTGGGCATTGGGGCATAGTTGTTTTTCTTGAAGAATTGGTCCATCGCTTTGATTTCCTCGGCGTATTTCTTACCCTTTTCACGAATCAAGTGATGCAGGGTCACCGATTTAAGAATCTCATCTGGCTTCAAAGTCCGCGTACTCTTTTTTGATACGAATGTGCGACCGGGAATGGGAAAGTCCATCGCTTCAATTGACCGACCGTAGACTCTTACAAAGTTTGGTTTGTAGTTTCCCATTCGATTCAACATCCATCCTGTAATAGGATAAAATATAACAATTTTCCGTTATACTTGTAACGGATTACTATTGTAACAGTACCAACCACAAAACGTTCACTTCACCTGCATTTATGCAAAGACGAAACAAATGACCTGTAAATACTTACTGGCAACAAGATCAACCGACTTGTTTGACGGTCCACAAAACAGCACCTGTTTGCTGGGTTTTCCTTCTTTGTGTAGAATGCGATTTATCTTGTCAAACAGGTACATTAGCTTGATCCCCGTGTACGTTTTTCCAGTTCCTGGAATTATTATATGATCATATAATTCAACTAACTATCTATTCATATTGCAAAATAAACTTTAACCGATGGCAGTTCCACCATTTATGTCCGACTAATTTTAGTGTTATTTATTTCATGCATGTTAAACAATAATCCATCGACTATTTACCAGGTGGACCCTGAATAAGAGTGAATCTTGATTTAAGGGCTTTGTCGATAGCTTTCTGTTGCATTTTATTGTTTGGCGGAAGCGGCCTTTCGTCACTTCCCTCCATGCCTTCGAAGGACAAGTCACGCTTTGACAACGTGCTCACAATATGCATATGATCTCGGTCTGAAAGAGTAAACACATGTCAAAACAGATGAATACATAGTCTTAACTAGAATATATCGTTAAGACATACATTGCAAAAAACATGCAGCATCTGAAAGGACATAAAATGTATTCAAAATAATTAATTTAATAAACCCATATCATTATTATAAGTACTTAGTCAGCTATTTAGCCAAGTTAATGGTAGCACAAGTCCTTTATTAATGGCAAGTGGTCAATATCACAACTAATCACACAAAAAACACAAGAATAAAACCCTTACCAAGATCTGGTATTTTGGTGTTGAGGGCAATATTTACCGCCAAAATATTGCCACACGAAGCTAGCTTCTTAATAAAACTTTCCGTTCTCCTGCAACATGAACTTCAATGTCAACATAATATTTAACAAAACCTTTTTCATGTATAATATAACAGTGTGTAGATAAGATTTGTTTTCAACTATATGTGTTATTTATTAGACTGGTTTAAATTAAATGTATGCATGTTAGAAATTAGTACTTTAGAATTATAAGAGTGTGATTGTTTTGTATAATAAAATATACAATGCATTTTACCTATCAACTTCCGACTTGCGCAGTATCTCAACCTGATATTTTGCGTTTTTCGCATCTTGTGTCAGTTCAAAGGGAACTTGTTGGGTTTTGTCATGAAGTTCAAATGAAACCTTTAATTTGCCTGTCTGGTTAGCATCTTTCAGCTTCTTGACACATGTCACCTGAGCATGTCCTACCCAAAAGTTCTGCAGGTTTCCGAACACGCATTGGCAATCATTGGCTTCTTGCTTGGCATTTGGAATAGCTGCCTTCAAGCAGAGCCAGTCATACGACAAAGAGTCGCGGTCAGTTTCACCATCTTCTTCGTCGTCGGTTTCTGTGCCCGACAATTCTATATTTCTGGTCTCGCAGTGAGCAAGGCTCAAGGAAAATTTTCCTTGTCGCTCTGATGTAAATTTGATAGGAATATTTTTTATGCAACAAGATTCTTCATTTTGAACTATTCCAGTGGCCGCCTCCATCAAAATCAACGGTAACCAGCGTTGCAAGTATTGTTTCACGCTCCGGTATTGATCGCATGTTGAATTCGTTACATACTGGTAAAGATGCAAAACAGGGTCATCCGTGTGCAACAGGCAGAGATTGACACTGTGGGTCATGTGAAACAGCATTGGTTTAACAGCTAATAAGCCCCTCTGTGGCCCTGCTGTAATCTGAACGTTTAATGTCTGTCCTCTTGCGAATGTCATGGAGAATTTCGTGCTCGGTTGCAGGAGTTCGATTTCGCGACATTCAGTGCTGACATCGTCATAACCTTTGTCGTTGATCTTACCCTTTGAGGCAGCGATCTTCACGTGTCTCGAAAGGTCATCGAGTCGACCATCAGCCGCCGCTTGCACCATTTTCGCCCAGATGGGCAATGGAATGAACGTCACGTGTCTCAGATGATTTAACGTAAGGACGTTGCCGCGATCTGGCGGGTACATAGGGGCCTCACCTTTGACATCATACAGACGTTTTCTCCAAGTCGCTTTTACACTGTTCCAGTTTGTGATTGGGTCCTGAAACACCTCTGGTTTAAAACCCATAACGAGAAGGTTAAAACTCAACTCTCGATTCGTTTTCTTTGCGTGTTTTAGTAAGGGAGAACATAACGATAATCCGCGGTCTGTGACATCATCAACGAAACATCCTATCATCTGTGGGTTGTTGTGCAAATCGACAGCTTCCTGAAGCGCTTTACAATCTCGTTGGTACTGCTTAGACCTTCTTGACATTGCATTCACTTTCACACATATATTTTCTATTTCTTCTCTGCTGTAAGGAGATTGCTGACGCCGTATATAAGCCCGTAACAATCTGTGAATGACAAGATCGTTGTACCTCCTGATGGGAGAGGTAAAGTGCGTGTAGGGGTACAACCCCAAGGAGTAATGTTTCCCATCTTCTTCCGACACGCTTGCGGCGCACACATACCCAGCACGTTCTTGGATAGAGATCCATTGCTGATAGATGACATGTTGATACGCAAACAACAGATCCGTCTGAAGACTCTTCGCTGCAAATTCAGGTGATGACTTCATTCGCTTCCATAGCCCTTCTGTAACCGCGACGTGTTTAGTTTCTGTATTTGAATCCACGCTGTCTAGATAATTATTGACGCCTCTCTCTAAGCCATTCAGATTTTTTCCTTGAAACATAGACATAATGTCAATGTATGGTCCATTCTTATTGATGAATTCCTGAAGACCTTCCAAACAAGGCGGCGGCTGGCGACGAATCGGTAGACAACCCTGAAATCGCCTTTTCAATACCTGCGCTATTTTCTTGTTGGCCATTATCATGAATTCTTCAATAAGGTAATGTGCTTCTCTAGTTTCCGACATCGACTCTTCGTTCGTACTCTCCTCCCAATCTTGATTCATTGAAAACATTGCCTTACCAAGTCGTTTCATTCTGATTTTCTTTGCCAGTCGAAACAGCATTCGAATGTCCTTTGAAAGTTGATTATCATTGCAGTTTTCGTTTGATTGAATTATATCTTGAGCCTCGCCATAAGACAGCTGTTGCCGCGATCTAATGAAGGATTCTTCGATAAGAAAATTGTCACCTTCCATCTGTCTTTGTTGCCCTTTATTATCAAGGAGGAAGAACACCGACATTGTCAATCGTCGTCGATGAGGCAACAGACTGCAGAGATTTGAGCTTAGTGGTTCAGGTATCATGTTCCTTGGTCTTCGAATTCCGGGATAAAATGTAGTCGACCGGTCGTGGGCTTCAATGTCGATAGGATCGTCCTTTTCAACAAACGATGAGACGTCTGCAATATGCACACCAACTCTATACCCGTCCCCATCTGACTCGATACTAAGAGCATCATCCAAGTCTTTCGATTCTAGCGGATCTATAGTAAACACCTCCAGGTGTGTAAGATCGGTTCTTCCTTGAAACATGCTTTTCCTTTGGCTCATCTCTACCTTGGCGAACAATGCTCTCGGTCCTGTTCACTGTTTCACGTTTGTACATGGATGGAACTTCATGCTGGAGGTTGAGTATTGTCAATCCTTTCGGAATGCTGTTTCCCCAATTTAAAATCTTGATGATGGCCCCAATAGGATAAACATGTAGAGGACTCCAGCTTATGTACGCGACAAGAAACACGTACGTTTTCTGTCCTGCAGGATTTATGTCATATATCTTTGGCTCACAAAGTACTCCTGCCCTCTCATCGTATTCATAAACTTCACACTTGAAGCGTTTTACTTTGTGTCCAAACTTTTCAACAATCTGTTTGTTGATAATGTGTATTTTGGGTACAGTTTTACACATCGGGCGTACCAGGTGACTGTCTACTTCGTCCAGTGTGCAGACAAAGACAGGGTTCTGAACGTCTTTATGTCGCTGGCGTTCCAATATACCCAGGACTCTACCAAATCGTTTCTCGTGCTTTTCATTGTCGTCTAGTAGTTCTACGAGAACTTTATCCTCATTGAAAACTTGTCCGATCTTCGATCGTCCAGATATCTCAATCACTGAGAAAGGATGATTTCCGCCAACAGGAGTGCAAAACGCTTCATGCGCGCCTTCCATCTGAATAGGTACAGGGAATATACTTTTGTGGGTTCATAAGAATCTTTTCTTTCATTTCAGCCTCAGATAAAGGTTTTACATAGAATGTATCACGTTTCGTTACATCTGGATGTCTGTCTTCGAACTGGACTCAGATACGCCATATTTAATTGAATGCCTCGTTTCAACAATATATCCTCTTTCATTAAATTTTCCACGTTCTCATCAACCTCAGCCTCCTGGTAGAACCGACAACTTTGTTCATAAAACGAGGAATTGTCATCTATCAACGGTTCATTGTCTTCAATAGCATCTTCAATATTAAGACCGGATGTATTCGAGCTGGAATTTAATGATGTAGTTTCATCGTCAGTGTCGTCATCTGAATCTGAATCAAAGATGCTAACGTAATCATGCTGAACAGAACTTGTGTTACTCGCTTGGCTTGCATGTCTAGAGCGATCAGAGGTCTCGTCAATTTGCAGCTGTCTCAACGTGTTGTTCACAATGTCTATTCCATTATTTTGGGAGTTGTTGCTAGAGCGACCTTCTACTGGTGCGGTTCGGTTATATATTGTTCGTTCGCCACTTATATTCGAGCGTTCTATTGGCCTTTGCTGCTGCTGTCTTTGTGCTTTTAATTGATCTTGAACTTCACCGGGGGTAGCTAAGCTAGGATTCCGTGCTTTAGCTATAACAACAGAAAAGTAGTTGCTAGCCTTTGTACTTAAAATGAGTCCATTGATAGTCTACGTCTATAATCCCAATATTTATAAATATATTAACTAATTAACGCAGAAATTAGTATTTTTAAATCAGAATACATACTTTGTGTTTACATGTTCAAATAATTCGAATACTTCGAACTTGAAATTTAAATGAAACTTACGTCTCCTGCGTTTCTTTGTACGTTGAGATCTGTCAGAATTCAGTGTGGTTGAAAGACGCTTGTTTGTCACCTGAAGAATATAAACATATTGATGTTGCGTATGACAACGCTTTTAACAGGCGATGCTTCTTTCGACTAAAGTTTCAATTAATTTGGAATGTACGTTTATTAGGGTTAATGTGTGAGAATCGTTACGTATATGTCAAGAATAGTTAAGATTTGATAGAACAAAGGCTAGCAAGCCAATACTTATATAATCAAATTTTCTTACATTGTCATTCACCGCACTTGTCCCAGAGAGCCATGACTCGTCGGGTTCGATATCCTCATGTGTTGGAATCTTCATAACAATCTGCTCGCGTAGCGCTTCAAGACGGTTACGATCGTCTACATCCTAAAAAAAATGTTTCGATCTATGTTCGTTAATGTTCCAAACAAAGAACCACCTGCTAAATATTTCCTTAACCTGTCACTGCCATCTAGGCATAACACATATATGAACAGTTGTGCTCACATATAGATACAGTGTTACTACTGAAACATTATCCGTAGAGACATTTGTGTCCACCAGTCTTTTATTAAAGGAAAATGACCGATTACCTGTACAATAAAAGGCAATACATGCATACAACATTTAACACAAAAGTTAAAGCGAAGGCCAAAAAACAACAATTTCCATTAAGTTCCTGTCAAACAATATTGAAATACTTCTCAAATAATGGTGGTTCCTTTGTTTGGTAAAAACAGTATAATATGAAAAAATGAGTGTTCTAGTAGAAGTCTCAAATAAGACTGCTTTGTTTAGTACGATGGAAACGGACTTATGGTAAGTGCATACATCGAAATTGATATTTTGTTACTTTCGTATGCCCATCGTTGTAATCTTATAAGTAAACATAACAAGATTAATATTTAAATGACATTTATTTTGTGATTTCTGTACTATTCAGGTACAGTGTACACTTGAAGCTATTGAAAGTATGAAGGGCATAGCAGATATAGTGAGACGTTCTTCAAAAGGTGGCCACAGCATCTTGCGACTGCTTGAGAACTAAACAAACCCGGTCATTTTTATTGACTGGGTGAGTTAGCCGCTTATGAAGACCATTTCAAACGTCATAAAGTATTCTCTTTTGGAAGAGCTGTCCAGATCCCTTTGACAAGACATATTCTCATAGGAAAAATCTTAAATTATGGTAACGCAAAACGCATCTGGTCAGGGATTTCTTGAAAGGATCGATTTACCTAATAGGTTGTAGGTAGACAACGGTATTTCTGTGAAAAAAACATGATGCAATTTGCGTGCACTGCATGTAGGTTCGAGCCGACGGTTGAAATTGCTGAGACATTATTTTGTATATATAATTGCTCTTATAATTATAGTTCAAAGAACCTCATTTTTTGTGCTACCTGTTATAAATATATATATATATATATATATATATATATATATATATATATATATATATATATATATATATATATATATATATATATGTTACATATTGTTGTATTCATTAAGTTTGCCGATTTGAACAAAAATTTAACATCAACTTGGATTAATAACAAAAAGTTAAGGAAAGTGATAAATATGACTATGCGCTTTTAAAATGTATAACATTTAAAATCTGTTTCTGCCATATAACTAAATTTGTTAAGATTTCATGGCTGTGAACACAGCACATGTGTCACTTCATAAATATGTAAATTAACTAGATCATTACTCCTTTTAGAAGTTCTTATGTAGCAAAAAGTGATTTTAAAAGATAAAACTCTCTAGAACTCCAAAATGTATTCCAATTATCTTAAAGAACAAAGATAATATTTAAGTTTATATATTTTTTGGCAAATCACTTACCATTTAAATAAGGATTTTATAGCTATGATGTATCATTGTTGAAAAAATGTTATGCAAGTTAAATAATCATTGTGCATTTCAATACTATGTACAATGTTGGACAAAAATCTGTATTAATATATGACAAAATATTATGGTTATAATGGTGATGTTACTAAGATTAAGAGAGAATTCCTAAACAATAAATTATTGGTGCTTAACTATATTGTGTGTTGTCTACAAACCATGACATTTCAAATGATGACAAATTAATATGAATAAGTCCCGAGAAAATAATTTTACCTGACAATATTGCAAGGCCAGCTCGCACTTCTTGAGTGCCAGATCGTAGTCTCCGGACATACACAGTGCCTTGCTCCACAACTCGAAGGCTTCAACATCATCGTAGTCACAGAACTCTTGCAGGACTAAACAGCAAAGAAGTGTGAATTATTTTGTTATTTTACTTGATATCTTAAACATAGCAATGCGTAAAATGTTTGTAAATGGTTTAACTGCTGAAATATTAAAGAACGGATATAAAAGTAAAAGGCGGTACTTACTGAGACTGCATACTTTTTTCAAGTGTGTATGATTCGCCCTGAAAATGATTGTAGAAACTATTTCATACGGAAATTATATTACTAAACATGTTTGTTAAATTATAATTGAACAGATTTAATGACACCAATTTAAACAAAAATGTTCAATAAGGTCAAAAGTTACAATAGATATGTTTTAAGTTTGTTTGTTTTCTCTATTTAGTATACATTAACTAATGTGGCATTTAGATAAATGCACGCCCTCTAAATTTAGAGTCCCATGGATTCACATTCGAGGATTTTCACCGCACTTAGTGTTTATATTGTTATCCCAAATACACTAGAGTCTAATGATTGTCAATTTTAATGGAATATTTTAAAGAAGTTTAAATTAATGTAATAATTAAAAGATTTCTGTTACAGAAACCTACCATCTGAAATAAGCATCTGGCTGTCCTCCATATGGCATCTTTGCGGCCCGGGTTTGCCCGTATATTTGGCGTTCCAATGCCATGGTAACGCACTAGTGTGGACGTACATACGGTTGATGTCTCCGTCTATCAGCACACAGAGATTCCATTTCTTTCTTTTTTCCGCAAGTTTTGCGATTTTGTCGAGTTCGGCGAGAAATCCCAAAATATTCTGAAAGTTAAAATAGGCAAAATGAAAAATACCGTTAACTATTATTTATGTAATGCTTTACCCAATCTCAACATGACCAAGGAATTACGTTATATTCTTAATTGATAGTTTAAATACATTTCATAATCACAAGACGTCGGTCTTTATAGGTACACCTATACCAAAAAAATCATATCAATTAGCAAACGGCATGTGTGATATCGCGTTAGAGGGTAGCATATAGAAGTGCAAAATTTTTTGTTTCTAAAAATGCTGAAGCGTTTGTATGCTCATAGCAATACAACAAAAGTAACATAATTTATTTAATAAAATTGCATAATCAACTAGAGCTGTGTTACAGGCGTGGCAAAGCATCCATATGAATCGCGCAGTCTGAGCAGCAGCTTCCTCGTCCTATGTAAAGTCACAGAGTGTTTCGTGGTCCCATAAGCGGACATAATTATTCCTTATTATAAGACACAGTGTACCTGAAAGTGACTCCCTTATACACCTTATACAATCAAAAGTGAAGCATTGATATTAGGTATATATGCATGAGATTTCGTAACACTAGCTCAATTAATTGTCTGATAATTAAGTGGATTGCGCATGTTTTTTACATTCCAATTTATGTATCCCAATAATGGTGTAGACTACATCCAATAAAAAAAATCGCTTAAATTAGTTTTCAACTGCGCTCTTTTCTCTTCATTCAAAGCTAAGTATCCTCACTCTGTGCGGAATTTTAAAAAGTGTTGTATTCTCCATAATGGGGAATCCTATTCATATGCTATAAACTCACTGCTCAGGTACATGTATCTATGTATTAATGTTCCATTACATCCATCTCTAGATTAAGACACCACAAACAAATACACACGTCAATAACCCCAAAATTATAAAATGCAGAGTAACGGTTCTACTCCAACCGACCGCCGGACGGACAGACAGAACGAGCGACCGACTGATCAACGACCGGACGGACGGATGGACAGACAGGCGTCGTCCATTTTTTTAGTCAATTGTGCAAACATTTGAAAATAAAAAAAGTAAAAGAGATAACACATACACGTTGATTTCCTGGTACGTCGTGTAATATATTTTCCCACAAGACGCCGGAAACTTCACAATGTTCGTTTTCCTTCCACATGTTGTCGAACAGTGTTGCTGAAACGACACGCGTTTCGAATGCAAGAAGTATGCACATATTGTGAAATAGTTACAAATTACGTAAAAAAACATAGAGAGACTCATTATTGGAAGATTGCGCGAGATGCTTGACAAAGACAACATAATCTGCTGGAAACTCAATGCTGCTGTGCACGTGATAATGTCTTTCATATTAAGTAAGCGTACTTTAAGACCGCAACACGAGATTAAATAAAAAGCATATTTTGGCCACTTGTTGTACAAATGTTATGCCGATCCTAATAGGAATTGTCTAGACGTCAGGTGAAGTATTATATGCATACCATGGGGGGCATTTTTTCTTATAAACGCGTTGGCCATGTATGCAATCAGATCAAACATAATGTAAATATACAACATTAAATAGAGCTACCACACAAAAATGAAAACTCGCTGAAATAAAATAAAACCTTAAGTTCAGGCAAAATGTATTATTTTGACCGAACGTTTACAGTTTGAAGTGTGCGGTAATATGTATGTCATTAATCGTAAAAAATATTTATTATCATTGATAATACCATTTAATATGTAAGTACAGTTTAGTGTTAACACATATATAGCTTATATACTACAACGCTTAATAATAAAATAAAAGTTAAGTTAGTATTAGATCAAGCCTCGAACCATGCAAGTGAATCAGAAAATATTGTCAGGATGTTGTCAGAGAATGGCGTTAACTTTCAGTGTCAGTATCAAAATAAGCGGACGAAAGTTAACTAAGAGTAAAGATCGAACGGTTCCTACATACACAACCATAATACATGCTAGCCGACTGTAATTTATTCATACAGGTAAGGTTTTCCAAAAATATATGAACATGAATATACATTTTCTAAACGACCTGGCAAACGTTCAATATTTACAAAAAATAACTGACGAAAAAACCTATTGAATACTGGTGACCTCATATCGATCAGTCGATACGTGCACAATACCTACCTGTGTAGAAGTACCTGGCCGACTGGATATAATCGCCAATCTGACAACGAATAATTAGGACATGCATGTTATAGCGCAGTGCGCAATGCTTTTATCGATTGCATGTATTTTATGTCATGTCATATATATTATTCACGATGATTAATTAAGCATTGCTGTAACACATAGACTTTGTATTTCCTTTCACAATATATTACATATTCATTGAATGTTGGAATCTTAAGGAGTCATACAATTATTAATATTAGCATTGTCATTTTTCAATATTTATTTGCAGGTAAAGCAACGCAATACAGTAAGTCTTGTGGTTTTGATATTCTTCGAAAGCAGTCCTTTTCAACTGATAATGATAAAATATATCATTCAAATGATGATTATCAAAAAATTATCCGAATACTAAACATTAAAATATAGTCTGTAATAAATATACGTATGCAAAAATAGATTAAATAAATAAAAACAATCAAAGACCAACGCTTTAATAAACTAACGAACATTTATATAAGATGTATGAAAAACACATTTGCATGGTTTAAAGGGGTCTTTTCACGTTTGGGTTAATTGACAAAATTGAAAAAAAATGTTGCAGATTCGCAAATTTTCGTTTTAGTTATGATATTTGTGAGGAATCAGTAATACTGAACATTCACCATGTTCTAAAATAACCATTATATGCATCTTGTGACGATTTAAAAACCAGAAAATTATAAAGCGTTGCAACGCGAAACGAATTAATAATTTGGATAGTTCTGTTGTTGTCGTTATATTCTGTGAAACTACGAGGATTGCTTATATAAAGTATAACATACAGTAGGCATTGTATCCGGAAAGATGATCGAGTGGTATAAGTGGGTACTACATTTACTCCATGACTCCAGGGGTCAGTGGTTCGAGCCCTGCTGAGGGTTACTGTTTAAAAAAAATCTTATTCTTGAATTTTTCCTGGAGCTTTTTATATCTAATGTTTACAGTTATCAATATAAAGCATTTTATGACAAACTTCAAAACATGCCAAAATCTGCGAAAAGGCCCATTTAAAATGTTACAACGTGATTTTCACATTGTTTAAAAGGCGACATGACCCTTTGTATAATGTCTACATTGTAATAGGATATCTGCACTGTGTACATACGCAGGGATGTTAATGTTCTGCCCTATCAGTGCATTATGTGTATTCTATTTTAAGCAACACATATTGTCGATCCGTAAACTAATACGGCTAATGTTACAGTCCTCATTATCTTACGCAGAGGGTTAATAAGCTATTATTATTAATTCCTGTCTTTGTGTATGCGGTGTCAACTGACTTTTTGAATAAGACGTGGAAATCGACGTAGGATTTGGTAATAATGTTCACACAACATTTGAAATATCTACATACTTTCTTGCTATCTTTCTTCTTAAATAGAAAAAAGCAGTCCATTTTTAATATTTAGGCTCACCACTCGAACATATTTAATATTTAGGCCCATCACTCGAACATATCGGGTCAGACAGAGTTATATACTTCAAAACTACGACCTTCTTGTGAATTATTCTGCTTAATAGGAAAGAACATCCTAATTTGTTAAAAAGTTAGGAATATTTACCGATCAAAAAGTGACCTACCTAGTAAAAAAACAACAGGTCCCGAACATCCAGTGACCTACCTTGTTGAATACGAAGGAACATCCGCCAAACCAGTCCGCAAGCTGCTGCTCCTGCATCACCGGGTTCAGCCCATTGAGATAGTCGTCCCTTTCCTTGCAGGCGCCAGCTATCGCCTGTAGGGCGAGAATCCGAGCTCGGTTGGTGTCGCCAAGGTCGGCAGCAATGATGCTGTGATCTATGAGCTGCGAGATATTCTCCCCCGCCATCTGAAGGCATCATTAAATAAGTTTAGAAAAATAAATACATAAATAAGTAAATACATGTATCAAGTTCATTATAGATTAATCACAATGCAATATATGACACGTGAAGAAAGTTTAAATTTCGGCGGGGTTAGAGGACTCACAGACGAGGCCAGGGTTTTAAGAACGGGAAATTATATTCCTGTAAATGTGGTCGGTGACATGCTGAGCACGGAGTAGCTTACTTATTATAGGACAGTGTTTGAAATGTGCTTTTAGTCACATATCATTGGGCGACTGTACATGTAAAGTAAATAGGTATACTGGTAGTATTCGGATGGTTTTTTAAGTACATGGCCACTTTCACATCACGTTAAGATTATTATTGTGATTTGAGATTAATATACATGTAAACAATCAGAAAAAAAACAATCAATGTGTAGTATGCTAATGTTGTATGAATTATGTACATGCATATGAATAAATAAGAGGGCATCAATAATTCAATACTGTATTAAAATCGGTGTAACTTGTTAATGTAACGATATAAGAACACATATAACAATATTCAAACAAAACTTTCATTACTTAATGTATGATATTTATCGATATATTTCGATAAAAACAAAATATGGATGACGTTTTTTTAAACGTTTATATATACAATTACAGTTTTATTTTTGTTTTCCGGAGTTATTTTGCGACAAAAAACATATATTTACAGTATGCAACACATAAGAAAAATATTGAATTTCGTTTAAATTAATAAAATAGAAGTAAAAAAGTTAAACAAAAATATGCGTGTATTTATATCAAATTTCAACTCAGTCGCAAAACTTTATTTTTAATTAATAAAACAAAAATATATACATGTTTGTATAATACAATGTAAAGCTTTCGAACCAGGAAGTTTTGAATATAGCGAGTTGTAAATAATGTATAACGTTTAAATTATAACTGCGCAGTACAGTACCTTTCAAACACATGCAGGTGATCCTTCTCTATGTTTTAATCACATAAAAGGTTTTTTCATAAGTAGATTATTGAAAAATATTTCAGTAAAATACACAACTCTTCGCAGAAAATCAAAATGTTTACACTTAAAAGCGGACAATTCTCACTGCTTTTAAATACTGAAAACGTCTAAAAATAGCAAAAATCCAATTGTGGGAAGCCCAGGTTATACACTAGCTGTATTTATGGGTTTTCAGCAGCCTTTATCTTTGTTGAAAACCGCATCGCTCATAAAAGGAAAATCCTATGAGGTTACGATGTATTTATAAATAAACCCACTTTTACTTTCGCTTTGCAATTTTAGAAAAGAGCTCATATATCATTTACGTAAGTAAATAAAGAAATGTTATACTTGCATATCGTTCCGCAGCAATCTAAAATGATCTGCATTTCCAGTGTTATCAGCGGAATTATCAGTAATTGTAAATTTTGAACTTCCTGTATGAATAATACACAAGCGCAATGCATAAACAAATAGTTATACCATCTGTAACCTACGTTTACCTCCATGTAATCTACAAGTAGCTATTTACATCCCGTACTAAAGATGTTAAATATTGTGTTGGGAGTTTGGGTTTTAATTCAGTCAGAGTCTAAATATATGGTGCAAATCATTATATTGCGCGTTTTACTTTGAAGTTTTAATACAGCTAATGGATTAAAATGCACTGATTTTTTTAAGGTGAAACGCTTAACCGGCCAAACAGATTCAAACAACAAGTACTTGTGCATTCAAACAAACTTAATCATATAGACGTCTCTGGTTAACACATAACGTCAGAACTAAGTTAACGAGGACAGAAAATCGACACGCATGTTCAAATTATTATTGAAAATAAAGTCAATGCTGTCGTCTATCTATTTGGTAAACAGAAAAATTGATAGTGTAGTATGAAGTCTTACCTCTCTAACAATTGAAGGTTCAACTACAGCCGGCATTAACACTGTTCCTAATGCATGTGTACGTACACCCGCACTTGTCTGACCGGACATCATGTCGGGAAAACCACTACTCGTCCGGGAACTCCGGTGGTCACTTTGAGTTGACTTTGCCGAAGAGCAATTGTCCTGCTTTGGTGCGCGGTGGTAATAAACATCTACGTTAGCACTTCGGTCAGATATTTCACCATTTTTGACGGTTGCGACAGGCAGTTGATTTGATATTGGTGTTCTGGTTCTTCTGGGAGCGTCATTTTCGGAAGTTTTGGGGCGAGCACCATTATAAGGAACACCACCGTCGGTCACTGTTGGCTCTTTGTAAGGAATCATGCATGCATTTCCATCAGTCACCCTCGCTTGTAGCAATACTGTCACTCGCACAACTGTCGGCAACACGTCTATCTGTGTTTATTTGCCGTCGATCTGAACGTGCATATTGATTCACATTAGAACTGTCGACTTCAAAACTTCCTGTTGTATCCCCATCGTCAGCAATATGACCGTTTTTGTTCACGTTTTGTTGTTCGGTAACGACAAACCATCTCCTTCTACACGAGTTCTGTACGGTCTTAGTTTCGTCAGGAAAATAGTCATCCGTACTTCCAGCCACTTGACTAACAGAATTGTTCTCATTATCATTCACGTCTGAACGTCTCACGCTGTTTTCCGGAACACTAAACGGTATTAAATCTGGGCCTAGTTCGTCACCATCTCCTCTCGCTAGGAAAGAACCAATATTTCCCATCCTGTCCTCTGACGGTCTGGTTTCATTATCACTAGCGCGGTCCGAGCAGATATACGTGGATATATAATCGGCTAAACGATCGGCAGAGACATTCGGACCATCACCAGTATGTGCATCATCATCAAGCACCTGTTCTTTTTTAGCGAATAAGTTTCTCTTAATGTCATGAACTTGCGTATGAGAGTTGTGTTCTTCACCTTGACTGTTTAACTGCTCCAGATCATTTGGATCAAAGACTACAGGCTTGCTTTTCGGCTTCCGATTTATTTTACATCTTACTTCGTTTTTAGAAGGAAAATTTGGTGATACTATTACATCAGCCTTTGAGTGTTTTAGACTGGATTTATTGTCACTATTCGTTGTGGCTTTTCTTTCATTGGCAATACATGTTGGCACTTTCTGTAAATAATTGTTTGAATATCTCTTTTAGTTATAATATGTAATACCCGGGGGAGGGGGGGGGGGTAACTTCCCAAATTTTAGAGTAGGGGTGTCCCACTATGACTTCCGAAATGGGACCAATTTTTATACCGGAACGCTGATAAAGTAGACCCATTTTGATACAAGATTTTTAAAAAAGCAGACCCATTTGTATACGATACCATTGAGAAAGTGGACCCATTTCAATACAAAAAATATTAACGTTTTATTTTTCAAAAAAGCATAGCTTTATTTACAAAATCTAGAATTCGATTTAGCATTTTTACACTTTTTTATACTGATACTTTCAAATCTATATGCATTTATATACAATCAAATTTCTGATTTCAATACCCATATCTATACTTAGATGTTCAAAACCATACCCATATCTATCATTTTAGTCGAAAAACACCCCCCATATTTTTGGCACACCCCTATATACCCGTATATAGGAAGTTAACCCCCCCCCCGGGACGTAATATTTTATATTTGATAATAAAACAATCAATACGGGATTCTTGATTTGCTAATGACGAATCCAATAAGTGATGTAATATATTTCAAGGACAGAACCAATTTAAATTTAACGGAACTTCCAATTATATAAAATATTCATTTTATATACTTCAAAGACAGGACTTATTGAAGTTAAACATAACTACAAATATATATGTTATGTTATCAATTTCAAATCAAGAACTAATTGAAGTTAAACATAACTCATGCTAGATAAGTTACATATTAAAAAAAGATCTTGATGATGTCAACATAGGTGCCCATAGATAGATATGTTTAATGGAGTCAAACATCATTGTCCATCGACTAGTTATATGTATTTCAAAAACGGGTTTTAAAGAAATTTACCAATAACTGACGATACATTATTTAATTTATTTTAGTAATGAATTTCAAATACAGGTCTTATTGAAGTGAAACGCAACTGCCGATGGATTGGTTATGTTACGTGTTTCAAAAACAGGTCTTTTTATTTGATCTTAAACATAACTGCCGATACAATTGGTATCTTAACAACGGTGCACCATACTTCAATAAAACAACAGTAGTCAGATGACAAAAGAAGCATATCATGCATGTTTGCTAGAAACAACTAGGTCAATGTCGGTGTCACATCAAGTATGCTTTTATAAGTAACGCCACACTTTTTGTTCTTTTGATTTGCATGTCAAAATATATGTTTTCACTTAGAATATATAAATAATAATGAATATGTACCAATATTAAAGCATATTAAATTAATTCAATAGGTTTATTAAATGAAAATAAAATGCAGAGGTCTATTGTATAAAAAGAAAATACAATTAACATATTATTATTGTCATTCAGAATATACCTGCAATAGGCGTGTATAATGTCAGGTATCAGGCATAAAAACGCACCAGAATACGTCATTTGATGCTAAAAATTGAAAAAATTTCAGGGGGAGGCCCCGGACCCCCACCAACGGGAGGGCGATTCCCCCTCCCATACCCACCCCCTCCGCCGCCCAATGTCAATTTGCTTCCGACGCCCCTGCATAACTATGAAATTCGCCCAGAACGAACTTGGAGTATAATTAACACAGCATTCAAAGGCATGCAAGCCGTGTGTGTGCATCACTTCAACCAAGTGTTTGAAACAAGAGGCCCATGAGGGCCTGAATCGCTCTACTGGCTGGAATCAATAGGGCTCAAGCCCTTGATAGTATGAACAATTTGAGTAAGTTTTAAATAAACAGACCCAAAATGGTAAATTCATCGCATAAACAAGAAGAAACGTAAAATTTAAACTTCAAATGGCTCCTGATCAAAAATAAGTTGGACAAATTTTCTTCACTCTCAATGGGGTTCTGGCCCTTGATGATATAAAACATCCGTTGAAGTTTCAAAATGATAGAACTTTATATGTAAACAAACAAGAAATGTGTTTGTCGGAAACACTATGTCCCCTTCTGCGCCGCTTTGATTTTTTTTTACCTTTGACCTTGAAGGATGACATTGACCTTTCACCACTCAAAATGTGCAGCTCCATGAGATACACATGCATGCCAAATATAAAGTTGCTATATTCAATATTGCAAAAGTTATGGCAAAATGTTCAAGATTTTCATTTTTTTTTACCTTTGACCTTGAAGGATGACCTTGACCTTTTACTACTCAAAATGTGCAGCTCCATGAGATACACATGCATGCCAAATATGAAGTTGCTATCTTCAATATTGCAAAAGTTATGGCAAAATGTTAAAGGTTTTCATTTTTCTCAAATTCAAGGGGAGATAATTCTGGACTTATAACTCCGATACTGCTCATTTTCAATAGGGTTTGACTCATCATTCAGATAAAGACACTGTGCAAGTTGGGAAATGATTGGATGAAAACTGTCGACTTTATTGCGTAAACAAGCCTTATTTCACAATTTTCTAAAATTCAAGGGGAGGTAATTCTAGACTTTTTACTCTGATGTAACCCATTTCCAATAGGTTTCGAGTCCTCATTAATATCAACACACTGAACAAGTTTGAAAAGAATCGGATGAAAAATGTGGACTTTATCGGATAAACAAGAGACAGTTTAAGAGACATACACACACAGACAGACAGACGGACACCATGCCATCCCATAAGCTCTTCTGGCCTATGGCCAGTTGAGCTAAAAAATTATTCTACGAATATGTCATATTTTACTCAAACAATGCTTAGCAAAAGTTGTCTCGCGGTATCATTTATCCTTAGTTACCATTTTGCCAAGTGATACATACAACATGCAAACATACAACATGCAATCATTGTTATGTTATCAACAATACTTACTTTAAAAAAGTCCTTTACAGGAAAAAATACGTCATTCCTTTGTTTACATCAATTTCGAAGATTAATTCTATATTTAGAAACCGAAAGTTAGGTTGATTAATTTGCTTGCATCATTATTGCAATGATTATTAAATATAATCATGTCTTGTGCAATGCGTTTATATTATTGTGATGTAATATCTATACTTTTGAAAAATATGGATGAATTGATACAGCAAATACATGGGACTGTATATACATAAATAAGCAAGAGTTAATTATAAGGGCAACAACCGAGACATGCTATAATTAGGTTGTATTTATAAACAACATACTTTCAATTTCCGAACTAACTTACGTTTTGTATCTTGGATGATAAATATCTATCCTGTCTCCCCACTGAACGCCTAGGGTAATTGACAAGTGTACCTGTCCCTAAATTGTAAATTACCGACCACAAGGCATAACAAAACACGATAGTTAGGAGAACTCCTATTATTTGTGCTAAAAACTGCTCCATCTAAAACGCTTTGTAATCTATTTTTCTAACACTATCGAACTTATGTTTTAATCCAAATCATAAAATGTGCGAATTTTCAATTAAAGCTTTTTGTATTAATAAGTTGCTAGATCTGGTTTCACTGAATTTTAGTTTTGATATGAGCTAAGTTCAAAGTTCCATATTCAGCATAAGGTGACATACACCTTCCTTCTTTTCAAACAATAAGTAACCAAGGTGTGAACATGGAAGTTGTGTTTTTGAAAAAAAGATTCCCGAAATCCCACATTAAGCGGTTGGATTGTCCACCAATCATCAAGCACATCGCTGGTTGTGAAATCCCGCGATTTAAATCGAGTTTAAACCATCTTTTTGACTCCTAAAGCTTTTATCAGCAGATCAATAGATTCAAGATTGCACATTCATACCTATTTTTAGACGCTTTTGTATTTTTACACCCCCACAAACGAAGTTTAGGGGGGTATATAGGAGTGAGCTTGTCTGTCGGTCTGTCGGTCTGTCGGTCTGTCTGTCGGTCCGTATTAAGTGTCCGCTCTCTAATTCAAGTTGTTTTCATCCGATCTTCACCAAACTTGGTCAGATGTTGTATCTAGATGATGTCTAGGTCAACTTCGAATATGAGTCATGGCAGGTCAAAAACTAGGTCACGGGGTCACTTAGTGCGTTTTAAACATTGAGCATGGTGTCCGCTCTCTAATTAAAGTAGTTTTCATCCGAGCTTCACCAAACTTGGTCAGAAGTTGTATCTAGATGATGTCTAGGCCAAGTTCGAACATGGGTCATGGCAGGCAAAAACTAGGTCACGGGGTCACTTAGTGCGTTTTAAACATTGAGCATGGTGTCCGCTCTATAATTAAAGTAGTTTTCATCCGAGCTTCACCAAACTTGGTCAGAAGTTGTATCTAGATGATGTCTAGGCCAAGTTCGTAACATGGGTCATGGCAGGTCAAAAACTAGGTCATGGGGTCACTTAGTGCGTTTTAAACATTGAGCATGGTGTCCGCTCTCTAATTCAAGTAGTTTTCATCCGATCTTCATCAAACTTGGTCAGAAGTTGTATCTAGATGATGTCTACAATTGTAAAACGAAGTTTAGGGGGGTATATAGGAGTGAGCTTGTCTGTCGGTCTGTCGGTCGGTCTGTCGGTCGTTCGGTCTGTCGGTCTGTCTGTCGGTCCGTATTAAGTGTCCGCTCTCTAATTCAAGTTGTTTTCATCCGATCTTCACCAAACTTGGTCAGATGTTGTATCTAGATGATGTCTAGGTCAACTTTGAATATGAGTCATGGCAGGTCAAAAACTAGGTCACGGGGTCACTTAGTGCGTTTTAAACATTGAGCATGGTGTCCGCTCTCTAATTAAAGTAGTTTTCATCCGAGCTTCACCAAACTTGGTCTGAAGTTGTATCTAGATGATGTCTAGGCCAAGTTCGAACATGGGTCATGGCAGGTCAAAAACTAGGTCACGGGGTCACTTAGTGCGTTTTAAACATTGAGCATGGTGTCCGCTCTATAATTAAAGTAGTTTTCATCCGAGCTTCACCAAACTTGGTCAGAAGTTTTATCTAGATGATGTCTAGGCCAAGTTCGAACATGGGTCATGGCAGGCCAAAAACTAGGTCATGGGGTCACTTAGTGCGTTTTAAACATTAGCATGGTGTCCGCTCTCTAATTCAAGTAGTTTTCATCCGATCTTCATCAAACTTGGTCAGAAGTTTTATCTAGATGATGTCTAGATCAAGTTTGAATATGGGTTATGCCGGATCAAAAACTAGGTCATTGGGTCATTTAGTGCGTTTTAAACATTCAGCATGTTGTCTGCTCTCTAATTCAAGTAGTTTTCATCCAATATCTTTACCAATCTTGGTCAGAAGTTTTATGATCTCTACGCCAAGTTTGAATATGGGCCATGCTGAGCCAAAAACTAGGTCACGGGGTCACTAAGTGCGTTATTTAACATTCAGCATGATGTCCGCTCTCTTATTCAAGTAGTTTTCATCCGATCTTCACCATACTTGGTCAGAAGTTGTTTCTAGATGATGTGTAGGTCAAGTTCGAACATGGGCCATGCTGGGTCAAAAACTAGGTCATTGGGTCACTTAGTGCGTTTTAAACATTGAGCATGTTGTCGGTTTTTTTTGTGAAGACAACATGCAAAATATTCTGTGTCAATGCGGCATGTGGGGGTATTCGTCACGTCTGTGACAAAGCTCTAGTTTTTTCTGCACTAGCGGCGCAAAGACGAGGCGATATGGTGCCGCCTCATTTCCAGAATTTTCTGAATATGTTTGTTTCTCATACATATTATACAGGCGAAAAAAGGACAATTGTAAATACTAATACATTCTACATATGTACATAAGCTTCTTTCGCTCGTATGTCTTTATCGTTTACAGATTAGACACCGCTCTCATATTTTCAATAAAATGTACCAATCACTATTTGTTCTTACGTTTACGGCATATTTAATAGTTTACCATTGACATATAACAGGGTGCAGGATCACGTGACTTTGTGGTGTTCATGTAAAAGATTTTAACTCACCGGTAAATTCCATTTTTTTCAGAATTTCAACTAGTGCATTAAAGACATATTTTTATGCTGCTCATGGCAATATGAAATACATCCGAATTACTTTAATTAATAAGCCTGTGTTCTTGGCCGAAAATCGATGTGTACAGCATTCATGCACACGGTTATGGTGCACGCGATAACAGACGTATTCAATGATTTATTCTTTTATCTTAAGATACCGACACAAACTGCAAAAGACTAGTTTTTATGCATTATAGATTGTTGTGAATGTATTTCAATAACGTGGGATATTTTCACAAAACCTTTGTGTTCACATTCTGTCCAGCCCGTGTGTAAATCCCTGTGAACCCCGTTAATCCTGCAACCTGATAAGCTTTTGCTTTCGCACAATAAATTAGGCAAAATACATATGTCGCCGGGAGGTTAAAAGTGTGCAGCCTGAAAGGGAATCGAACCCGGGACCTCCCGCTTACAAGGCGAGTGCTCTATTGAATGAGGTTACCGGGCCGCTTACACGGCTTATCACGAATGCCGCGTAAGTTCGGTACCTTAGCATTCTCCCCTGCCAAGTTTGAATTCGTCACCAAAATCGAGTCTCAGGGAATAGTGAATTACTGTTCGACGGATCAACGCACATGTTCTATGGAGAACTGCAAGCGCAACGGTTCCACGTTGGGCGCCATTGTCACCGGTTGGTTAAAGGTTTGCAGCCAGTCCCGCTTCAGTTCGGTACCGTGACATTTAATACACACTTTTCACCTCCAGCGACACATTGATGGCTTGATTAAAACTTTCAAGACCCAGTACGTCCCTTAAAATCATAACGTTCACTTAAGTATTAGCCCACAAGAATAAGATTGATTAGGACGATTACTGTCGACAACGACGACGACCATGCTGCTGCTGGTGCTGCTTATAATGCTGCTGCTGCTGCTGCTGCAGATGATGATGTTGATTATGCTGAGGATGATGATAATGTTGATGATCAGGAGTAGGAGGAAGAAGAGAAAGCGAATGATACTGATGATAATTGAAGATAATGGTTGTAATGATGATAATAAAAACCCTGATTGAAGAAAATTAAGAAGAAGAAGTTAATGAGGTTGATGCTGATGAGGATTTTGCTTCTGCGTCTGAAGATGAATGGTGATTGTAATTATAATTAAAGATGATTACGATAACGATGATGCTAAGACAATTATAAAATATGGAGGTGATGATGACGACGATGATTATGATTATGATGATGAATTGATGATGATGATGATGATTGATTGATTGATGATGATGATGATGATGATGATGATGATGATGATGATGATGATGATGATGACTATGATGATGATGATGATGACTATGATGATGATGATGATGATGATGATGATGATGATGATGATGATGATGATGATGATGATGATGATGATGATGATGATGATGATGGTGATGGTAATAATGATGATGATGATGATGATGATGATGATGATGATGATGATGATGATGATGATGATGATGATGATGATGATGATGATGATGATGATGATGATGATGATGCTAATGCTAATGATGATGATGATGATGATGATGATGAAAAAGAAGAAGATGATGATGATGGTGATGATGATGATGAGGAGGAGGAGGATGAAAACATGCCCCAGCCCACCAAGCCTTACATGCTGGAGCCACTCCTGATATATGAACACGTTTGTTTTGAATTCGAAAATAACGGCGGTATTTATCTTTTTTACATTAAACCGGTGGCGCTTTTCTACCACAGCCGTAATTAATAAAGAACATTCGTCTAGGTATACAGAGGTAAACCTTCTTATTGCAAACATACTGATAGAAATGAAATGTCTGTATACATATATTGAAAACTGTAAAATGGTTGGCTGTAATTTTCTCACTTTTTATTCCGTGATCTCTCGGATAATCTCTTTTACATAAATTATGGTTTATGATCATTTGTTTATACGTGTACTAATCAACTGATACTTATTATATTTTCACACCCGGCCTAGATAATACAATGTACATAGCCCGACCTAGCTATTACATAGCCGGGGTAGATAAACAACCAGGTCAATATGGTATATAGCCGGGCCTCGATACTCAATAGCATTGTTTTATTGCTACATGGTCCGGGTCAGATGATACATAGCTCGGCCTGGATGAAACATAAGTCGGCCTAGATGATCCACAGCCAGGTCTATATGATAAATAGTCTAGCCTAGAGTATACTTAGTCCGACATTTATGATACAAAGTACGGTTAGATGATATATTTCTGGGCCAAAATAATACATATGTCGGCCTAGAAGACACATATCATAGATCAGTTGATATAAAACTCTGCATTAAACATAGAAGGACCTTAGTCATACACAAATCAGCAATGATGATACAAAGATGATACAAAGCGCGGTTTGGATTACTAGTATACTCGACCGGCCGAGATTATACATAGAATAGTCTACATGTATATAATGCATAACCATGATATTATGATTAGTATGATGCATATAAATGCTCCGATGATGCATAGCTCGTTCGAGATAATACATAGCCTTGTCTAGATGATAAACAGGCGGCTCTCATGATACGTAATCCAGTATAAATGATAGATAGTCCATTACGGCTGCTACGTAGCGCGGTCTAGATGGTACATAGCCCGGTGAAGCTTATACATAGCCCTTACTTGATGCTAACATATAGCTCAATCTTAATAGTTTTGTAACATGGTCTAGATGAAACACTGCCTCACGTAAAGAATACACAGCAATACCCGAATGAATCAAAGCCCGGTCTAGATGACCGGCTTAAATTACACAGCCCGGCCTTGATTAAACAAAGATCAGCCTAGAAGATTCACAGCTCGGCTAGGTTTGATGCACAGCTCGGCCTGGACGATGCACATCCTGGTAGAGATGGCAAACTGCCAAGTATTGATGTATTAATAATACAAATCTGATATACAGATTGGCCCATATGGTACACAGGCCTGCATAGATGATACATAACCCGGCCTGGAGCATACATACGTGTAGTTCGTTCTAGATTATATACAGCCCGGCGTTAATGATACATTACCCGCACAATTTTTTTTGTTTCGTTTGAATGTTCAATGCTGTGTAAATAATAATTGATGCCTTTCTAACGCCATTCATAACCTTTTCTCGAAAGACACCTCATCTCTGTGTATGGTATTTTACAGAAGGTTTAAGATTGAACGTGAACACGTTTTTGGAGGCACACTCGACTTGACAAGAACATGCGCAATACTGCTTCGTCAGTCAAGATTTACTGAGCTATCGTCCTTTGATTTTCAAATAGTAAATTTTTGTTTGCACAGTATCGGCTCATAAACCAATTTGTTTTATTGAGTTGATTTTCACTTATACGAACCTTAAGATGAGACCGTTAATATTAGATTTCCCGATCCGATTTTAGAGTCATCGACTATTGTTTGTTGTGCCAATAGTTTACTGTACACAATGCATGTGAAAAGCTGTAAACAGAAACACAATACTGTTGAAAAAGATAGATCTATAGAAAGAAGTTATTGCTATGAATATTATGATTATATGAACATGTTGTGACGTGTTGTTACTATTTAATATTTTGGGGGTGCGGGCTTTATATTTCTTTCACGATATCGCAAATCTGACCATTTCTGTCAGCAACAACTTCCGAAATTCCAAAACAATTGAATGTTAGACTCTAGAGCAAAGACACGATCATATTTGAAAGACGTCATGTTTCAGAAGGTGGGCCTTTGACTGCAAATTTGAGGCTAAGGTTATTCACATCTTTCTGTTGTAGTTTTTAAGTCAGGAGAGAAAATAATTGTGTGTTGGTTATTTTGCCGTATGTCTACGTAGCGTATTTTGGCTTCTTTTACTTTTGAGATTAGAAATTTCACAAACACAAAGGGTCAATAATTAAATGAATTACATAAAAGTCGACTTAACTGATTTTATTACACAAGATTCAGCGAATATACCACAATAAGCTGGAATACAAAATAACTAAAAATAATTAAGACAAAATTAAAAGTTTAAAGTAACATAAAAGTAAAATAAATTAAGTATAAATACCTATCACAGAAAATGAAAGACATGAAAAGAAATGGAACGAAAATTAACGTGCTGTTACATGATTGCTCATGACTTTGTTCTAATCCCATAATGGTACAACACTTATGAAAGACGCACAACACAACTAGATCTAGTCACCAATAAAACAATATTGTTTTTCACACTTTTAGAAAAAAAGATCTACAGCAATTATTATTAGAACAATTAACATAAATTCATATATAATGAAAAATAACCGAGAAGATATATTACATGTTATTTGTATTGAGTGAAAAATAAAAAATAAACATATGTTGTGAAATTCAATCAATGTACAAATATAGCACATCACTAATAGCTTATGGCAAAAGTAGCAATTCAAATTTTATAAAAAAATCATACATGTTTTAAAGTGCATGACTACCATGGCACAATACAAGACTTGTTACTACTATTCTATAAGAATTTTTGTGGAAATACACTACCAAAGTGAAAAATATTTTTTAATGTTTACCAATCACTGTCGATATTGTAGGTGTGCTATTAAAAAGTTACAGAGGGATTTCTTACTTCAAATATGTTCAATGAAAAAACAACATAAAGGGAAAAGATTGATTAGTGGCAAATAAACATAGAAAACATTACACAAAAAGCACTCTTTTACTATGAAAAGTAAACAAAAAAAAACATATTTACATAGAGATCAACATGTAAACTTTGAATGTTTGAAAACAGAGCCAACGGATACGTTTCATAAACGTAAACATTACAAAACAAGAAATGTGTTTGTCAGAAACACTATGTCCCCTTCTGCGCCGCTTTGATTTTTATTACTTCCCTTGGATTTGTTTTTTGACCCTTGACCTTGAAGGATGACCTTAACCTTATCCTTTCACCACTCAAAATGTGCAGCTCCCTTGAGATGCACATGCATGCCAAATATGAAGTTGCTATCTTCAATATTGCAAAAGTTATGGCAAAAGTTAAAGTTTAACGCAAACAAACAAACCAACAAAGCAACAAACCAAGAGACAGGGCAAAAACAATACGTCCAACATAAAAACACATACTTTTCAAACAAACATGACGAACGTTTTAAAAATATTTATAATAAAACGCATTTTCATCACAAGTCTTCTTGAGTAATCATATGCAATATACGTAACCAAAAAGGCATAGAAATCCAAAATGAAATACTGATACGTAAAGCAATACAAACAGGATATAGTACCTAGAACGCCATCCATTAACAAAAAACAACAATTGAATGCCATTGATTAAAAAATAAGCAATTACAAATTAAGCAATCTACGTCGTGAACAGACGTTATGAGGAACAGCACACATGTTTGATGCAAGAACGGTAAAGATTGGATATAAATTGATATAAATTAATTGTTTTGGTGATGATTTGATATGCTTCTTTTGTAACAAAAGACTATGGCATGATGCAAAACAATAATGTGTTTTATGCAGAATTTATGTAACAAAAGCATTTGACATCATTATAAACAACGATGTGTCAAGTACAGATCTTATGTAACAAAAGAATGTAGCATGATTAGAAGCAACAATATGTTACATACAAGACTTTCGTAACAAAAATATATGGTACAAAAAATACGATTTTCCATCATCATCATCAACAACAATATTATAACAATTTATATTCCAACATACAAATACAATAAAAATATATTAATGAGAACATTTGCTTCGGTCCCATTACACAATAAACTGAAATACACATACATTTGCGAATAAGGCATATTTACGATAAATAACACATAAGATCAAATATATGAAGCATTGCCAACACTTTGTTACAAACTATTCGTCCTGCAACAATATTCACAAATCACAAATCATTCAACTTTTTAATTATTTTATAATGGAACCCCTAGTATTGGTTTAATATTCGCCGGGCATAACATCTACCTTCGGGTAAAAATAAATATCATACAAATAAAAAAACATTAATTATGAATTACCACATAAGTATGATAAATGACACATATTTCTTAAATTATGATCTATGATCTGTAACAAATAAGAATGATTTATAAACATTATCAAACTCTCCAAGATTTCTCTTGGTGACATTTATTTAACAAAAAAACTCCCGGTCTTGGCAGTCCTGAAAGTAAATTGTACATTTGCTGTACAAAACATTTGCCTCCAGATTTTATTTTTTCCTGTGAGAAACGTCGTCACCTCTTCTGTTATAAATCACCCGTGTTGACCGACCTCCTCTTTTGTTTGGTTGTACCATAGCGGAACCAGTCCTTCGACCAGACGACACATGGGTCCACGACGCGTTGCTATTCGTTGAACCTCTGGTATAATCGTCTTCACTGTCGTCTTCATCATCGGTGAAGTCGAAAGGCCCCTCGTAAAACGTCGCCTTCCCTACGCCCGGTTCAAACATCGATTCGCCGTAAATTCTGTAGTTCTTTCTGAAGCTCATTTCCGCCCTCTCCTCCAGAAGCTGTAGCCTCGTCTTTTCGACACCTTTCTGTGGGAATTTGTCAGCGGGCATGACACATCCTCTCTGTTCATAGCTCTCGATCAACTTGCGCCAAACGTTGTCACAATACAAGAGGTTTTTATTGCCTACATAAACAGAGCCAATATATGATTCGATCCTCAGCAGACAAAATACAATTATTCGTAAGCAAAGATTTTTTCCGTATTGTATAGTCAATTGGTCACTTAACCAACTGATTCATTTGAACTGGAAAATACTAACGATATACAAGCACAAAGTACACTTGTTAATTGAAATCCTTTATCAAAAGGCTTACCGATAATTACAAGGCCCTTTCTAGCTCTTGTCAAGGCAACGTTGACTTGGTTACGGTCAGTGATGAATCCGAGATTGTGCTTGCACCAGCCCAAGGTGGGATTCTTCTCAATTTTGTAATCAGGCAGCGATCGTACGGTACTGAAGATCACATAGTCCCACTCACCACCTAAATAAATACAGTTTACAATTTATAAGGGTACGAGTTGAAATTGAGTCTCATAAAAATAGCAAAGCGAGTATAATTTAGTTTATTGTAACATTCAGACGTAGTTTAATATTCAGAACTCTTACCCTGGCTGGATACAACGGTGCTAACATGTGTGTCTTGCAGTTGTTCGTCCTTCAGTCTGCGTCGGATCTCAGCGCACTGTGCATTGTACTGCGAGAGGATGCATATCTTGTCGTAGGATGTCTGCTCGCCTAGATACCGATAGATTCTCATCTACAACATCAAGTTATTCGTTTCATGGAATCGGTTGTCATGTACAGTTCATTGATCATAATATTGGATAACGTTCCCTACATGAAAGAATGTAGTTGCATTTAACAAACAAATTTTAGAACAGTGAACTGACGGATTTAATAAGCATAAAGGATCTAGTATGAAGCGTAACTGAAGGAGTACTTTATTTAAACACTTAGCCTTCATTCACATACATTCGAAGGCTATTGTGTGTTTTTATAATGTAAATAAATCCAGATACAACACTAACGCCGGATATGCTAAAATGCTAGTAACACGAGCTGGAAAAATGCTCACCAATAATGTCAATTTAAAAGCAAGATTCTAAAACAAACTCAATAAATTAAATGATTTAACGTTACTTTGCAGTATACTGACACGAAATATCCAGGACTAAATCAAGTTGGTTGAAACTCGTTGATAAATTTCTTCCTTCAACTTCAAAACTTAATAAACTCAATTAAACATAGTTTCAAACCATCGCCTTTCTATTAACAACACTTACTAACCACTTCATTGATTTCTGCTTCATTACTCTTTGACTGTTCGTTTCCGTCTTCCGTAGACACAGTAAGAACCTTTTCCTCTCCCTCCAAGTGCAACAGGACGTGGGGATAGGTGCCGTAGCGGTCCTGGGGCCAGATCTTTAAGGGCTGTTCTGGTGCTTTGAAGCACCAGAGACCAGGTCGCGTTTCTAGCTTATTTTCATAAAATTGTCGTGACGGGAATTCGCAAATTTCTGGATGCTTCAATAAAATGACATGTTTATATAATTTAATATGATAGTTATCCTTCGTTGTTAATTAAATTTTGGAATATACATTGTACATATAATAACAGGCATATGTCTTATATTTTCTTATCGTTTATAGTAAAAAGTTATCACTAAGTTCAATGTGCTCATTTTATCATTCAACATCATTGCACGAGAAAAATACAAAAAACAAACATCCTAGTTGTGCAGTTTCATTACCATTCGATACTGTTCATTCAGCATAGTAAACTGAACGTTACAAGGGCTGCTCGACGTGGCGTATCTCTCAAACAGCGACGTCTCCATGCCCAGCTGACCAGCCTCTCTACACATGATGATCGGTCGTAGCTGTTTGTGGTCACCAATAAGAACCACTTGTTCAGCCTTTGTAGCAATAATCGGTACCAAGCACTGCGGCTCAGGGCACATTCCAGCTTCATCGACTATCACCTGTTAACACGTGATGTACTCTTAATTCAAATAAAATATCGTCGTATTAAATAGCTTCAAGATCATTAATAGTTATTTTGAAATACTGTTTCGTTTGGAATGTTCTGCATTGTATACTCAATTGGTCACATGCTTTAAATAAAAGACTAGCATAGCCATACATAAAAACCTCAAAATGTTCCTGGAGGTTGAATATTTCTATAAATGTCTGGTCTGCAGTGTAAACACATAATTGAAAAGACACTATAAAACCCAAACAACAAAATAATATACCTGGTGAACGGACGTTGCCTCCAACACCTTGGGGTTTGAGCCTACTGCAGTGGTGCACAGAATAACATCGTGCTTGCGGATCTCATCTATGGAAGCCTCGCGGATAAGATGAACATATCTGCCAACCTCTTTGGGCATTGGGGCATAGTTGTTCTTCTTGAAGAATTGATCCATCGCTTTGATTTCCTCGGCGTATTTCTTACCCTTTTCACGAATCAAGTGATGCAGCGTCACCGATTTAAGAATCTCATCTGGCTTCAAAGTCCGCGTACTCTTTTTTGATACGAAAGTGCGACCGGGAATGGGAAAGTCCATCGCTTCAATGGATCGACCGTAGACTCTTACAAAGTTTGGTTTGTAATTGCCCATTCGATTCAACATCCATCCTGCAATACGATAAAAGAAAAAAATATGTTATTCTTGTAACGGATTACTATTGTAACAGGTACCAACCAAAACACTTACACTTCACCTGCAGCCATGTAAGGACGAAATAATTGACCTGTCAATACTTACTGGCAACAAGATCAACCGACTTGTTTGACGGTCCACAGAACAGCACCTGTTTGCTGGGTTTTCCTTCTCTGTGTAGAATGCGATTTATCTTGTCAAACAGGTACATTAGTTTGATTCCCGTGTAGGTTTTTCCAGTTCCTGGAATTATTACACGATCAAATAACTCAACTATCTATTCAGATAGCAAAATAAACTTTAAACTAATGCAGTTTCACCATTTATGTCCGACTACTTTGAGTGTTATTTATTTCATGCATGTTTAACAACATTCCATTGACTATTTACCAGGTGGACCCTGAATAAGAGTGAATCTTGATGTTAGAGCTTTGTCGATTGCTTCCTGTTGCATTTTATTGTTTGGCGGAAGCGGCCTTTCATCACTTCCCTCCATTCCTTCGAGCGACAAGTCACGCTCTGACAACGTGCTCACAATGTGCATATGATCTCGGTCTGGAAGAGAAACCACATGTCAATACAGATAAATACATGTACATAGTAAAATGTCTTAACTAGATAATATCGTTAAAACATACATTGAAAAACACGCAGCATCAATAAAATACCCATTTCATAATTAAAAGTACTAAGTCAGCTATTTAGTAAATAGCCGCCCGAATCCTTTTCCAATGGCGAGTGATCAACACCACAGAAAATCACACACAAAAACACATTAATAAAACCCTTACCAAGATCTGGTATTTTGGTGTTGAGGGCAATAGTTACCGCCAAAGTATTGCCACACGAAGCTAGCTTCTTGATAAAACTTTCTGTTCTCCTGCAACACGAAATGAATTGTCAATATAGTATTTGACCAAACAAATTTCATGTAAAATATAACATTGTGGAGAAAAGTTGCGTTTTTAATTACATGTTTTATTTAAAGGACTGGTTTAACTTAAATGAATGCACATCTATTAAAATTAAGTACTTTATGCATTAAAAATTATAAAACACATTTGTATTGATATGAGTGTGATTGTTTTGTTTAATAAAATATAAAATGTAATCTACCTATCAACTTCAGACTTTCGCAGTATCTCAACCTAATATTTCGCGATTTTCGCATCTTGTGTCAGTTCAAGGGGAACTGGTTGGGTATTGTCATGAAGTTCAAACGAAACCTTTAATTTGCCTGTCTGATTAGCATCCTTCAGCTTCTTGACACCGGTCACGTGCGCATGTCCTACCCAAAAGTTCTGCAGGTTTCCGAACACGGATTGGCCATCATTGGCTTCTTGCTTGGCATTTGGAATAGCTGCCTTCAAGCAGAGCCAGTCATACGAACAAGAGTCGCTGTCGGTTTCAACGTCTTGTTCGTCGTCGATTTCTGTGCCCGACAATTCTATATTTCTGGTCTCGCAATGAGCAAGGCACAATGAAAATTTTCCTTGTCGCTCTGATGTAAACTTGATAGGGATATTTTTGATGCAGCATGATTCTTCGTTCTGAACTATGCCAGTGGCCGCCTCCATCAAAATCAACGGTAACCAGCGTTGCAAGTATTGTTTTATGTTCCGGTATTGATCGCATGTTGAATTCGTTACATACTGGTAGAGATGCAAAACAGGGTCATCCGTGTGCAACAGGCAGAGATTGATACTGTGTGTCATGTGAAACAGCATTGGTTTAACAGCTAACAAGCCCCTCTGTGGCCCTGCTGTCATCTGAACGTTCAATGTCTGTCCTCTCGCGAATGTCATGGAGAATTTCGTGCTCGGTTGCATGAGTTCGATTTCGCGACATTCAGTGCTGACATCGTCATAACCTTTGTCGTTGATCTTACCCTTTGAGGCAGCGATTTTCATGTGTCTCGAAAGGTCATCAAGTCGACCATCAGCTGCCGCTTGCACCATTTTCGCCCAGATGGGCAATGGAATGAACGTCACATGTCTCAGATGATTTAACGTAAGGACGTTACCGCGATCTGGCAGGTACATAGGGGCCTCACCTTTGACATCATACAGACGTTTTCTCCAAGTCGCTTTTATACTGTCCCAGTGTGTGATTGGGTCCTTAAACACCTCTGGTTTAAAACCCATGTCGAGAAGGTTGAAACTCAACTCTCGATTCGTTTTCTTTGCGTGTTTTAGTAAGGGTGAACATAACGACAATCCGCGGTCTGAGACATCATCAACGAAACATCCTATCATCTGTGGGTTGTTCTTCAAATCGACAGCTTCCTGAAGCGCTTTACAATCTCGTTGGTATTGCTTAGACCTTCTTGACATTGTATTCACTTTTACACAGATATTTTCTATTTCATCCCTGCTGTACGGAGACGGCTGACGCCGTATATAGGCCCGTAACAATCTGTGAATGACGAGATCATTGTACCTCCTGATGGGAGATGTAAAGTGCGTGTAGGGATACAACCCCAAGGAGTAATGTGTCCCATCTTCTTCCGACACACTTGCGGCGCACACATACCCAGCACGTTCTTGGATGGAGATCCATTGCTGATAGATGACATGTTGATACGCAAACAACAGATCCGTCTGAAGACTCTTCGCTGCAAATTCAGGTGATGACTTCATTCGCTTCCATAGCCCTTCTGTAACCGCGACGTGTTTAGTTTCCGTATTTGAATCCACGCTGTCTAGATAGTTATTGACGCCTCTCTCCAAGCCATTCAGATTTTTCCCTTGAAACATAGACATAATGTCAATGTATGGCCCATTCTTGTTGATGAACTCTTGAAGACCTTCCAAACAAGGCGGCGGCTGGCGACGAATCGGTAGACAACCCTGAAATCGCCTTTTCAATACCTGCGCTATTTTCTTGTTGGCCATTATCATGAATTCTTCAATAAGATAATGTGCTTCTCTTGTTTCCGACATTGACTCTTCGTCAGTACTTTCCTCCCAATCTTGATTCATTGAAAACATTGCTTTACCAAGTCTTTTCATTCTGATGTTCTTTGCCAATCGAAACAGCATTCGAATGTCCTTTGAAAGTTGATTATCATTGCAGCTTTCGTTTGATTGAATAATTTTTTGAGCCTCGCCATATGACAGCTGTTTCCGCGACCTGATGAAGGATTCCTCAATTAAAAAATTGTCACCTTCCATCTGTTTTTGTTGCCCTTTATTATCAAGGAGGAAGATCACCGACAGTGTCAATCGTCGTCGATGCGGCAACAGACTGCAGAGATTTGAGCTTAGTGGTTCAGGTATCATGTTCCTTGGTCTTCGAATTCCGGGATAAAATGTAGTCGACCGGTCGAGCGCTTCATTGTCAATAGGATCGTCCTTTTCAACAAACGATGAGACGTCTGCAATATGAACACTAACTCTATACCCCTCCCCATCTGACTCGATACTTAGAGCATCATCCAAGTCTTTCGCGTCAGGAGGATCTATAGTAAACACCTCCAAGTGTGTAAGATCGGTTCTTCCTTTAAACATGTTTTCCTTTGGTTCATCTCTACCCTGGCGAACAATGCTCTCGGTCCTGTTCACTGTTTCACGTTTATACATGGATGGAACTTCATGCTGGAGGTTAAGTATCGTCAATCCTTTCGGAATGCTGTTTCCCCAATTCAAAATCTTGATGATGGCCCCATAAGGATAAACATAAAGAGGACTCCAGCTTATGTACGCGACAAGAAATACGTACGTTTTCTGCCCAGCAGGATTTATGTCATAAATTTTTGGCTTACAAAGTATTCCTGCCCGCTCATCGTATTCATAAACTTCACACTTGAAGCGTTTGACTTTGAGTCCAAACTTTTCAACAATCTGTTTGTTGATGATGTGTATTTTGGGTACAGTTTTACACATCGGGCGTACCAGGTGACTGTCTATTTCGTCCAGTGTGCAAACGAAGACAGGGTTCTTAACGTCCTTATGTCGCTGGCGTTCCAATACACCGAGAACTCTTCCAAATCGTTTCTCGTGCTTTTCTTTGTCGTCCAGTAGTTCTACGAGAACTTTATCTTCATTGAAAACTTGTCCGATCTTCGATCGTCCAGATATCTCGATCACCGAAAAAGGATGATTTCCGCCAACAGGAGTGCAAAACGCTTCGTGCGCGCCTTCCATCTGAATGGTACAGGGAATATACTTTTGTGGGTTTATAAGAATCTTTTCTTTCATTTCATTCTCAGATAAATGTTTAACATAGAACGTATCACGTTTCGTATCATGTGGATGTCTGTCTTCGAACTGACTCAGATAAGCCATATTTAATTGAACGCCTCGTTTCAACAATATGTCCTCTTTCATTAAATTTGCCACATTCTCATCTACCTCAGCCTCCTGGTAGAACCGATAACTTTGTTCATAAAACGAGGTATTGTCATCTATTAACGGTTCGTTGTCTTCAATAGCATCTTCAATATTAAGAACGGATGTATTCGAGCTGGAATTTAATGATGTAGTTTCATCGTCAGTGTCGTCATCTGAATCTGAATCGATGACGCTCACATAATCATACGGAACAGAACTTGTGTGATTCGCCTGGCTTGCATGTCTAAAGCGATCAGAGGTCTCGTCAATTTGCAGCTGTCTCAACGTGTTGTTCACAATGTTTATTCCATTACATTTGGAGTTGCTACTTGTGCGACCTTCTTCTGGTGATGTTCTGTTATAAATTGTTCGTTCGCCACTTATATTCGAGCAGAACATTGGCCTTTGCTGTTGTTGTCTTTGAGCTTTTAATTGATCTTGAACTTCGCCGGGGGTGGCTAAGCTAGGGCTCCGTGCCTTGGCTATAACAACAGACAAGTAGGTGCTAGCCTTTGTACTTAATATGCATTCATTGATATTATACGTCTATCATCCCAATATTTATAAATATGTACACTACTAAACGCAGAAATTAGTATTTTTAAATCCGAATACACACTTTGTTTTTACATGTTCAAATAATTCGAATTCTTCGAACTTAAAATGTAAATAAAACTTACGTCTCCTGTGTTTCTTTTTACGTTGAGATCTGTCAGTATATGGTGCGGTAGGAAGACGATTGTTTGTCTCCTGAATAATATATAAATAATTGATGTTGTGTAGTTATCTACATGACAAAGAGACTGGTAGAGAACACTGGTTCAAATTATTTACTGTGTATGACAACACGTTTAACGGCCAATATTACAATTAAACTGGAATTTACGTATATAATTGTTTATTTTTGGCAAATTAATCGTGACGTCAATGTCAAGTATAAATCAGATCTGATAAAACAAAGGCTAGCAAGCCAATACTTAAAAAATCTAATTTTCTCACATTGCCATTCACTGCGCTTGTCCCAGAGAGGCATGACTCGTCGGGTTCGATATCCTCATGTGTTGGGATCTTCAAAACAATCTCCTCGCGAAGCGCTTCAAGACGTTTACGATCCTCGTCCTCCTAAAGAAAGAATTTGGAACTTTGTTCGATAATTTTCCAAACATAGCACCACCTGCTAAATATTAACTTAACCTGTCGCTGCCTTCTAGGCATAACAAAATAACAAATACATGAAAAGTTGTGCACACATATAGAAAAAGTGTTACTCCTGAAACATTATCAGAGAAATTCGTGTCCGCCACGAAGGAAAGGACAATGACCAATTACCTATACAATTAAAGGAAATACATGCATACAACATTTAACACAAAAGTTAAAGCGAAAAAACACACACCAAATTCCATTAAGTTCCTGTCTAAAAATATTGAAATACTTTTCAAATAACACCGGTGTTTCGTTTGTTTGGTAAAAACAGTATAGTACGAAAAATGATTGTTCCAGTAGAAGTCACAAATAACACGCTTTGTCATCTTTTCGTATAGTTGCGATATGACATTACAGATTTTAGTACGATGAAAACGGACTAATGGTAAGTACAAACATCGAAATGGATATTTTGTAACTTTCTTATGACCATAATTGTAATCGTAAGAGTAAACATAACCAGATTCATATTTAAATAAATAATTAATTTTTTGATTTCTGTATTAATCTGGTACATGGGAAACTTGAAGCTATTAAAAGTATGAAGGACATAGCAGATATAGTAAGACGTTCTTTAAAAGGTGGCCACAGCATCCTGCGACTGCTTGGGAACTAAGCAAACCAGGTGATTTTTAATGAAGACCATTTCAAACGTCAAAAAGTATCGTTTTGTGGATGAGCTGCCCAGATCCCTTTGACAATACATATTCCAATAGGAATGATCTTAAAATTATCATAACGCAAAACGTAACTGTTCATGGGTTTCTTAAAATGATTGATTTGCTTAATAAGATGTAGGTAGACAACGGTATTTCTGAGAATAAATTGATGTAATTTGCGTGCACATTGACCATGTAGGTTTGAGTCGACGGATGAAAATGCTACGACATTATTTTATAATATGATTGCTCGGATAATTATAATTCAAAGCACATCATGCTTTGTGCTGACTGCTTTATATATATGTTATATATTGTTGTATTCATAAAATTTACCGATTTGAACAAAAATTGAACATCAACTTGGATTAATAAAAAAAATAAAAAAAAGTTAAGAAAAATGATAAAAATGACTAAGCGCGTTTAAAATGTATAACCCTTAAAATCTGTTTTTGTTATGTAACTACATTTGTTAATTTAAGATTTCATGGCTGTGAACGCATCATCTCTGTCACATGATTAATATATAAATTAACTAGATCATTTCTCCATATAGAAATTCTTATGTAGCAAAAAAGTGGTTTTGAAAGATAAAACTCAATATATTGCATCGTTATAACTCCAAAATATATTCCAATTATCTAAAAGAAAAAATATAATATTTAAGTTTATATAATTTTTGTTTGCAAATCACTAATCATTTCATTCAGGATTTTATAGCCTTGATGTATCAATGTTGAAAACATGTTATGCATGTTGAATACTCATTTATGCACTCAGTGCATATAAATACTATGAACAATGTTGGACAACAATCTGTACTAAAATATGGAAAAAGGTTATTATGGTGATGCAACTAGGATTAAGAAAAATTCCTAAACAATATATTATTGGTGTTCAACTATCTTGTGTGTTATCGACATACCATGAGATTTCAAATGATGACAAAATGATATGGATTAGTCCCAGGAAAA